>NW_028277054.1:3730909-4041818 GCF_059951505.1 Python bivittatus
GCAACCCATCCTGGAGATGACTTGCAAGCAAGGAAATGTGGCTGAGTGGGTTTTATTCCGACATTCAAGGAAATCCTGGAATTTTCTAGAAGTGTGGCAGAGTTCCTTCTACAGCAACCTTCTACAATCAGGTGCTCTTCAGAAGTGTTGGCCTTGAACTCCCGTCACTGGGAATCATGGCAGTCCAAGCGTTTGGAAGCTCCTAATCCAGACTTCACTAAATTGCTGCCCTCCAGATGTTGTGACTCTACAATCCCCCCTCCTTCCCCACTAGTCATGCTGGCTATCCAGAGCACTTTGGTTTCGAGCAAGGGGCGTGCACAGTGAAGCCCACAAGACCTCTGTTGCAAGTCAAGGTTGGCCACCATGCCACCTCAGTGCCTGCAGGGAGGGGCTTGTTCAAGAGCTGCGGCCTGCCGACGAGTCCCACTTTGGGGCACCTGGGTGACAAGGGGCTGCCACAAAATGATTTGAGGCCGAGCCAACAAGCCTAAACCAAGAGGGAAAGATGCACAGAAAGCGTTTCTCTTGTTTTCGCCTCCTCTCTGTGGCGGAATGGTGCGCAGCATCCTCTTTTCATAAGGCTGTTTTTTTCCAGTGCCAGCCTAACTTGAGAATGACTAAAAGATTCATCAGAACCAGCCAAACTCTGGCTGACTTTCTCCTACAGTGTTTGCTAACTCTGCTACTTGGGCAAAACAGCCCATCTGAGAAGCAGGAAATGCATGGGTGATTCCAACAATGTCGAGTTTACAGCCAGCCTCGGGAAAAGCAGAACTTCCAGAATGAACGCTAGAGGAGTTTTGAACTGACCCTTCAACTATGCAGGGATGACGCAGTTTTTCACTATTTGGTGTCTTCTAGGTGAGTTGGGAGGTTCTAGAAACAGAAGTTTAAACCGTGAAACACTGAATTCCACACCCCATCTTCACGGGTGCAAAGCACTCATTCTCTACAACCATGGCAATTTCACTTTGTCAAGAACCCCCCCCCTATTTTTGCAGAATACAGTTGGAAAAAACAGGCTTCATTTTCTGCAAAGCAAATTAAAGGCATTGATAGACATGTTAATTAAAATCCATTATATAAATACAAAAGTTGCACAGTCCCAGCAGCAATTTGTACCATGTAACCAAGATTTGGAATCTGGATGTGATTCACCTGGCTTGCAATGTTAAAGCACTTTCTATATTGCCTTTTAAACTGCTCAAAAGTACTTCATATCTATTATTTCGTGAGTCTTTCCGAGAACAATGAAATACAGGTAGTCCTTGCTTAACCACCACAATAGGGACCATAACATTGTTAAGCAGAGCAGTTGTTAAGCGAGTCACATCAGATTTTATGACTTTTTTGCAGCGGTCATTAAGCAAATCACCACAGCCATTAAACAAATCATGCAGTTCCCCATTGATTTTGCTTGCCAGAAGCCAGCAGGGAAGGTCACAAATGATGATCATGTGACCCCAGGACACTGCAATTGTCATGCAGGCTGGTTGCCAAGCACCTGGATCACGATCACATGACCGTGGGGGTGCTGTGACTGTTGTAAGTGCGAGGACTGGTTTTAAGTCCCTTAGTTCAGCACCACTGTAACTTCAAACAGTCGCTAAATGAACCGTTGTTAAGAGAGGACTACCTGTAATAGATCAATATCACTTCCGGAATAGAAATGGACAACCCACTTGAAAAGTGGCCCTGAGGCCAGATTTGGATTCGATCAAATGTTCCCTCCCAACCTTTGACAGAATCTGTGCCAGAAATTAAGCCAGGCTTTACTTCCAGCTTTCAGTGGGATCTGAATATAGGTCAACTCAGAGTAGGCCCTTACCCACCGCCATACAACCTTGCTTCTCGCGACTGCTCTCTCAGCAAAATTTGAACAGGGACTTTGGTGCACGGCACAGGAATCAGAGACGGGCTGGCGTGCTATTCCGTCCTCGTGGGGTTCCAGAAAGGCTTCTCCTTAGCCCCTCGTCTGCCATGGAGGCTCCCAAAAATCCGAACGAGAGGAGGACAAGACACGAAGATTGTAGGTGGGTTTTATTGAAACCAGACATTCTGAACTTCGCAGAGGAAGGAGATGACCCCCCTTGTGAGGTTGCTTTGGTTTCCATTTGTAAAAGATCCTTTTTTCTCCCCATAACTTATAAACATGATTTACACACAGTCTCTGGTGGCGGGAGGGGAGGAATGCGCACGGAGATTCCCCCACGATCTCCGCACGGCCTGGGAGTGGCAGCACGCAGGGCAGCGACGTCTCTCTCTCGCTCTCTCTTTTGCTCCGGATGGTCCCGTAAAGCTCTTTTATGCACTGGAGGGGGGGGGGGTGCGTGTGTGTATGGGGGGGGCGGGGGAACACTGTACCATACATCCAGCAAATGCAGAGACCCAAAGGCAGCTCCTGAACAACTTGATGACAGGGAAGAAAGAAGAGAGGGTGCAGCAGGGACCCCCAACGCAGGCCCAAGAAAACCACAATTGCGATTTACCTCTTGCAAACCCAACAGGGAAATGAGAACCAACACCCCCCTCCGCCCCCCAAAAAAACCAAAGAAGGGAAGGGAAGGTTCTGTACTATGGGAACTGAGGTTTTTAAATGCAAGTCCTGTGGACTTTCTCTTTAGAAAACCGTCAAAGTGGCTGGTAGAAGCAAGTAGCAAAAATGGAAGGGGAGGGGATGCTAAGCTCCCCCAGCCCCAGACCATGGACTTCTTTCTCGCAGCGCACCCCTTGGAGAGAACGCCTTTCCCGTCCCCAATGCTGGAGCGCCCCCTGGTGGCAAGAGGCAGCAGAGCAGTGACTGTAGCCTTGCCTAAGCCAGGGTTACCGTTTTGATCTTGCGAACTGTATCTTGGGCCAAAGGACTGGAGCCCCCAACCCCACCCAGAGCCCTGCCTCCAGGTTCCCTGAGAACCACCAGCCGCTCCTCGTGGGTGGGAGGGAGAAAGCATCCTTCCTGCTCCCCACCTCCAGATGTCCTCTGGGCTCCCTTGGTGCCCCACGAGGGCTACCTCTGGCCAGACAAGGACACAGGCAGGAGAGAAGGGGGCCACAAGCTGCACTGAAGTGTGGTGGAGAGGAGATGGTGGTGGTGGAGGAGGAGGAAAAGGAGGAGGAGGAGGAGGAGGAGGAAGAAGAAGGGCAATTTAACCAATGGTGAGGCCAAAGCCGCACTGGAATTTGTTCTTGCGGTGATTCAGGAAGGCACCCATAGCTAACGTAAGGGGCAGCGGAATCAGCTTCTTTTCCAAGGCAGCCCCCACGATCCAGTTGCTGTCGATGGAGCCTGAAGAGGGAGAGGAATCAGAGTAAAAAAAGATGCGGGGAGATGGGCGCCCCCCAAAAAAGGAAGGAACGTGTGTTTGATGGGGGATCTTCTTTGAGCAGTGCCCCCCTGCCCTCAAAAGCCAAGCTTGACTCTCAGGGTGCTGGTCTCTCCCCACCCTTCCCCTTAAACAAACATGCCCTAAACCCAGGGGTGTCTACTGAGTACAGCCAAAAAAGTCAAGATGGTGGATGCACACATCTTATAGGCTCCATATAGGAGACTATTTACTTTGGCCCAAATTTGGGCGCTACCTATTAGGGCAAGAACCAGTAGATATATAACCAGTAGCGTCCCATATGAAAGCCGAATTTCTTACTGTTCAGACTCAGAGGTAGAATCTGTCTCCCATTCACTATTAAAATGTCCACTGTACACCCAATGGCGATCAGTTTTAATACTCCCAATTGTTAATAATTCTAATTTCTCTTTGACCAGGAGGCTGTTACCCTTCTCCTGGGTGACCACGCTTCAGAAACCTCTAAGAAGGTTGCACAATTTTTATCAACAGCTATGGCTGTTAGAAACTGTCTGGTTCCTCCTCCATGCTCTTAACTGTCAGCTACTTTAGGAATTTCTTGCAATTTTTAAAATTTTCTTCTATAGATATTGTACGGTATATGCTGGTCTTCTATTGGGTATGGATCTGGACCATAAATGAATTTTGATTGTTTGATGGTGGCTGCAACAGCGCGATCGAAGCTTTGCCTGGTTTTTATGTGCTTGACACACGCAACATGCATAAAAAAGCAGGAGCTTTGATCGCACCATTGGGGATCCCCCTGAGTTTGGATTCTTCTTCCGTATAACGGACAACATTTGTTGTAAAACCGGCATTTTACCATACGTGTGTAGTTCAATTTAATTCCTTAATTAATTCATATCATTACCCCCCAATCATGTATTTAATAACGCTCAGCTTCTGTCATACTAAACGTTATGAGTTGGTGACATCGGGAGTAGCTGCAGAAGCTTCAGTTTGTGGATCTCTGCTTTAAAACCTCACCTGAACTGGAATGGAGATGGATTCCATTTTTAAAACATTGTATTTATTGAATTTTTGAACCAATGTAAGGAATAATGCAAGTAATCACTGTTTCGTTTCATTTAACTCTTATTTAAGAAACTACACACCAAGAGATAAATTCAAGAGTTCCATACCTCTGAAAAGGAGGTTGGCTTTGGGGAGATCCAGCTGGTACCCAAATGTTGCACTCGTGTCCTGCATGCGGGTGCTGGCTTCAAATTCCACCCCCACCTGCAACTGGAGAACCGGAGCAGAGAGAACAGATGAGAGCCAGGTGGGTGGCGCCTGGGCCCCACTGCAGCCCTGCCCCACTGCACAGTACCTTCAGCTAAAAAAGACACCCTTGCCAGCCCCAAGACCAATTGCTTCAGACCAACAGGCATGGTGAATTTCAATTACAGGTTACCCCAGCCATGGAGGAAGGGGAAACAAGATTGAAAGAAATGGGGGCAGGAAGAGAGGAGGGGAGAGAATCGCAGAAGGAGAGAAGGCGCCCAGTGGCTTCCACCGTGTTCCACAAGTCGTCTCCCAAAGGCAACTGCCAGAGAGGGCATGTTGCAGACCCCATCAGTGAGAGAATGCTGGCTGGCGGGGCCCAGGAGGAGAGTTCTCTGTTGTTGCCCGCGCCCTTTGGAATATTCTCCCCCCAGAGGTGTGGCAGGCCCCTACCCTCCTGGCTTTCCGAAAAGGTTTAAAGACCCGGCTCTGCCAATGTGCATGGGGCGATATGGGCTCTAACCATCCTTGGGAGTGGTTAGCACCCTGACGACGCTCCCTTGAATTATCCGCCAACTCCCCAACTCTCTTGGAAGCTATTTATTTATTATTAGGACTGTTTTATGTTGTATTTTAATGAATTTTATCTTTGCTGTGAACCACCCAGAGTCATTTCAATGAGACGGGCAGTGGCAAATTTGATGAATGAATAAAATAAAAACTAAAAACTGACCTGGTCACTAGCTTTGTGGTAATACGTGGCATGTGCTCCAGCCTGTCCTACTGTCAGAGTCGCAATCCAGTTTGGTGCTGTGAAGGCCAGAAAAAGAAGAAGGTCTCCCTTGTGGGCTCAAGAATCCCCAAGACTTGTCTTGCTCCCACCACACAGAGCCCTCCCGCAGTCCTCACAGGACTCATCCTGAATGGCATTGACATAAAACAACATCTGCATCTCAGAGGGACGACTGAGGTCAGAGGGCCAGCTGTGGTCTTCACAGTTTCCTTGTGGGCTTATTTATTTGCTAGGTGTCCATCCAACTTCTTGTTCAGGAGCTCTGGGTGGGGCACATATTGCTCCCTGGAATAGCAACCCTATCAGGTAGATTGGGCTAAGATTGAGAGAGACTGGCCCAACATCACTCACAGTGTCCCCTTGGCTACCGGGGGGCTTGAATATCTTCACCACCACCCCACCCCACCCCACCCTCTCAGAGACATCCAATCTGCCACCCAGCTGCCAGGTTCTGCTATCCCACTCAGCCACAAATATATCCAGGGTTGACTGAACCACCAAAGCCCCAAACAATTGGCTGGGTTCATCCAAAGACCAAAGAATTTTGTTGGTACCTGTGTACTTCCCAGCGAGTGACATGACAGTGCCCTCTTCACCTGGACGCCGATGGTACACCAGCTCCGCGCCCAGCGCCAGGCACGGCGTGACGCTCTGTAGGTAATGTGCCACCAGGATCCCTGCGGAACACAGCAGGGGGCTGATCAGCACCACTTATGTGGAACCCCCCCCCCCGACAGCCCTGCCAGGAGTCAAAGGCCAGGCTGAGCAGGAAGTCTTCTCGCCAGCAAGAGAAAGGAATCTGGGGAGGGAGGGGATCTGCTCACCTGAACCTACTAAAATATCGGGGTTCCCTAGCGTGACAGCAGCAGTGAAATCTGTGCCCCGGTATTCACTGTCCACTTGCCAGTTCACAAACTTGGCTTGCTGCGTCTGGAAGACAAAGGAGAGCATAAACAAACATTCATCTACGTTTTAATACTTGTCTAGCCCCTTGAAGCGAGTTGCGATCAGAGTTCTAGCAAAACGGCTCCCCTGTACTAAGCAGTGGTGCCCCCTTGCTAAGGAAGGAGAACCCAACCGAAGAGAAGGACTCGAAAGGAGAACCCCGCTGGCAGAACCTCAGTAAAAATAGTCCAGGCCTGGGCCAAAATCCTGCTAAAAAATGGCTGCCCCTCTCCCATTCAAGAGGAGATGCAGAAGAAGGACGTTTGCAGCTATAGAGGAACCCTTTGATATCTTTAGCTCAATCTTGCAAATGAATGATTTTAGTTGGATTTACAGTCTGCTTTGCATTCAGGGATACTCAGGGCGGCAAACATCAAAAGATTTTTCTTGTTTGTTTTGTTTTTCCAAAAACGTGCCATTAAAATGCAACCATAAAATAAAAGGCAAAGAGAATGCAGATATCAAGCCCTTGTACACGAACCTCTGATAAATGTTAAAAATGCTTATTTGGCAGGTACTGAACATTGACCAGCAGGGGGTGCCAATTAGGCGTCTTGCCATAGACATTTCAACACTGGATCTCACAACTGTGCAATGTTTGCATTCGATTCCCAAAAGGCGTTTTGGAAATGGAAGGTAACACCTGACTACAACTCAAAGCAACACACAATCCTAGTGAATGTTCCTTGTGGCTTAGAAGGGACAGATTCAACGTTAACTCTGCGTTTCTGGAAGAGACGACGGTGGCTAGATTTTACGGGGAACAGGAGACGCGTGTCAGCCCCAAGGACATGTACCTGAAGGACCACTTTGGACCGGATTTTATTTGTGAGCTGGTGGATAATCTGTGCATTAAGACTGCCGCTATTGTCCATGTCACCCACTAGCACCGGGAAGGCCTGAGAAAAAGAAGCAGAATATTTATTCATTTCATTGATTTATGTTTCAAATTTGTCACCGGCCATCTCACTGCAGAGTGATTTACAATCAGTATGACCCACCTTTCTCCAGGATGGGGTCTAAGGCATCTCCCTCTAGCACCTGAGTTACCATGCTCGTAATGCAATACAATTATGAAAGCCAAATTAACAGGAGCAAGAAAACAACAACAAACAGCAGTGAAAGGAGGGTAAGACTGTGATGGATCATCACTCAGCACAGAGTTAAATATGCCCAATTCTGACCCTGATTCAAAGTGTGGGTTTTCCAGCTTTGTCAGAAATTAGGTTCCTGGTACAGATTCCATTGACTATACCTGATCGTTTTAGTCAGTGATTTATACTGCATTAACCGTGCTTTCTAATAGGTAACCTTAGCTTAAAGCTTAATAATCATTATTTGTGTGTGTTTTTAAAGCGTTTTATAATTTCATAACTGATTAAGAGGTTGGAAAACAATCTCTGTGACATTTTAGACCTCTTGTATATTTGTTTGTATTTTACTATTTGTACTTTACCCATTTATTCTTTTATACAGAAGGATCCGAGGAAGATTACTATACAACCTGGTGCTGCATCTAAAGTTTCACAGAATGTCAGAGCTGGAAGGAAACTCAGAGAACATTTAGCCCAACTGCCAGCTCCGTGCAGGATCTGCTAAGGCTGTTTCTTGTTTTGCTAGTCACCCACCCAGCCTCTAAAGCGATGTTTCTCAACCTTGGCCACTTGAAGATGTGTGGACTTCAAATCCCAGAATTCCCCAGCCAGATTCTGGGAGTTGAAGTCCACACATCTTCAAGGGACAGCAGCTGAGAAACACTGTTCCAAAGGCTTAGCACATAAACAGTGAACACTGGAAAAAACAGATCTTAGCACAAGGGAACACAGACACCCAACTAAGACACAACAGTTCAACTGCTCAAGATGTATCGAAGTAGCATAAATCATGTCCTGCCTAGGTTTTATATAAATGTACCTCTGTGGGGCTTAGCTGCTTTGTCCCAACGTACGTCGCCCCGAAGCGGTAATTGGAGTCGCCAACCGTGCTGAGAGCCACTGTGTGATTGACCTGAGGAAGGAAACAAGGGTGTGAATTGCACCAGGGGCCCTCCAGGTCACAAAACGTACATCTAGAAGCAGGCTTCTAAACAGGCGTGCGCCAGAGCAGCTGTGGCGAGTGAGAAACACCACCAGGCGACCACACAGCAAGGTCCTTGAAGCTGAGCGTGCTTATAAATTAAGCTGATGCACCCAAAAGGAGCAGCACAGAAGACCCCAGCAAACTTACTGGAAATACGACTCTCTCACAGCAGTGTCACCCCAGTCTACCTCAGAGTTTGCCAATTCCTTTGTGACTTGTTTCCAAAAAAATGGTGAAGTGTAAAATAAGGAAAAATTAGGAAAAAAACGGGGCCTCTCTGCAACACGACCATCACCTCTGTTTTGAACTTATGGGTGACATGTGAATACTTACTTGAGAGTAACCCAACCTAAATTCACTTGTTTTCCAGTAAACGTGCACAGGAGCCCACTCCACGTTATTCCCAGTTGTGGAGTGAAAAGGTAGAACCCAGAAAGCAGAAATGGGCAATGCATGGCCCTCCAGAGGTAGACTACAAAACCTATCATCCCTCACCCCTAGTTGTGCTGGCTAGAGCTGATGAGATATGGAGCTCGTTAAGTTGGAGGACCATGGTCAAAAGCCTAGATGGAAATGAAATATTAAGAGAGAGGAAGGAGTCAGGGAGTTTTGAAGACACTTAAGATTGCTGCATTTTTGCTGAGTTTATGAGGATAATTTATTGCATGCAATCCATTTCAAGGAAAGCAAGCCATTCAAAAGCTGGATGAATATATAGAAATAAATTAATCCTTCCTCCAGGCGCTGGGAGCCATAGGCCTCCAGATATTGCACCATATACATCTGCCAAGCAACTGGATTGTTGGGAGATGGAAACGAACATCTGGAGGGCTACTGGTTGCCCAACTCTACCACTGATTTGCCAAGCGAAAGAGCCGGCATATTCACACTCTTACCTGGAAGTGATTGCTGAGACCTTTGTTTACTGTCAATTTCACCCCCTCCATTTGAATAGGGAACAATTCTGCAAGAGCAAGAAATGAAGAGGGAGATTGCTATAAATGGTTGTTTTTCTCCTACTGAGCACCTTTCTTTCAAAAAACAGATATTAGTTAAGACTAGAGAGAAGAATAAAAGAAGAGTTAGTGGAAACCGGATATATTGAATTATTCTATATATCGAATTTGTCACTGTCCATCTTGCTCAATGACTCTGGGTGGTTTACGAAACAGTTAAAATCAATTAAAATTACAAAATTACATTTGCTGAAATGCCTATCCTACATAAATCTCACCATTAGCTGAACTGACCAGGTGAACCAACTAGAGTTCTTCAGGTATTTTAGACCCAGTTCCACAATCTCTTGTCATGCTGGCTGAGGCTAATGGGAGCTGAAGCCCAGAACAGCAGAAAACTACCAGGTGACCTCCCTCTGCTTACATACACCTGAAAGATTTTCTGAAGTTGTCCTGCATGGCAATCAAACACAGGAGCTTCACCTTTCAAAACATAACCTGGGGTTCTCACAGTCTGGAGAAGTGTGAACCTTCAGAGTGCTTTTTTCCTTCCATATTACTCCCACAGTCCTGGGGCATAATTTGAAGGCATGCCAGGAGCCTGAATTCGCTTAGTGCTGCTTTCAGTTCCGTGATGGAATCAAGAAAGGAGATAACTATATGCTGTATAACTGAAGAAAGCACCCTACGGTCCATGCACATGTACAGAACACCTGCCAATATCCCAGAAGCATGCTCTAAAAAATGCACCTTGCATGATGAATTACCAATCTGGAAATTTCTAAATCTATCTACATCAGACAAGCATATTGTGGAGCAGTGTTTCTCAACCTCAACCTCAGCCACTTTAAGATGTGCGGACTTCAATGTCCAGAATTCCCCAGGCAGAATGCTGGCTGGGGAATTCTGGGTGTTGAAGTCCACACATCTTAAAGTGGCTGAGGTTGAGAAACACTGCTGTAGAAGGAGGCAGAGATAATGTTGGCGAAGGAATGCAAGAGCCGTCAGCAGATTAGAGAGACAATAAACAACACCTCAGCCCTGGGAGCTTGAGAGAGAGAGACTCAGAATAATCCCAACTTGATTCTGTATACTAGATGAGGAGGTTGAGGGAAGGTCTGGAAGCTTTCAAGATTCTGTTGTTATACTCTACAATAATCAAGTAGGGTCCAGTAGTCCTTGTGGTATCTGTTTCCGGACCTGGGTGACCTCAAAGGACTGACACATACAGGTTTTCTTCCCCAGCTTTGTATGAAGCACAGGAACCTCACAAAACAGATCACCCTTTCAAATCCTTGACGCTCTTGAGATGTGTGGACTTCCGCTCCCAGAATTCCCAAACATACTCGCCGCTGCCAAGGATTCTGGGAGTGGAGGCCCATGCATCTGGAAAGTACCCAGGACAGGTAAAGTTGTGATGGCTGCAGTGGTTCCACTGCACGATGTTGGGCAGCTATTTACCTTTGCATTTACGATGACATTCCTCAAAGGTGCCAGGGTTAGGAAGCTGGTCACACTTGTCTTCTGCACTGCGATCTTGCGTGGGGGGAACCAGTCCAGTGACGGGAGGCATGGAGAAACCCGGTGGCACTGATACTAAGCCAGAGCCTGGCCCTGACACCACAGGAGGGGGCGCTGGAGAGCTGGCAGCCAGGACGTTGCCCATGGTGAAAACTAGGCAGGAGGAAAAGAGCTGCTTATTACGGGGCAGATGCTTTATCCCAGTGTTTCTCAACCTTGGCAAGTTTAAGATGGGTGGACTTCAACTCCCAGAATTCCCCAGCCAGCATGGGAAGTCCGCCCATCTTAAACTTGCCAAGGTTGGGAAACACCACTTTATCTCTTCACAAATACCATTGTTCCCTGTTGGACTGTGCCTTCTACAATGGTCTGAGTGTCTCAAGTGTGGTCCCTGCCCCTCTTCAGTTATAACACTGTGCAGGAAAAATGGGGCACAGACTGGCTGGTGAACCAAAGGCCTTCCAAGAGGGTCGCTTTCTGCACTCCTGTGTGCAAAGCAAACTGCACCTGCAAAGCTCCTCTCCTTCTAAGCCATCACAAGGAACAGGATGCTGCATTATCCTCATTTTTGCACCAGCCCAGCAAAGAAAGGAGTTGCTTCTATTTGTACGTGCAGAAGAAATGGTTGCTGCCGATCCAGGTGGGGCTCTGAATCAACTCACTTATCTTGCTATGAATTTGAGGTCCTTCAGGCCAGAGTTGTCGTTTCCTTCACATCCATCTTTGTTTCTGGGTAAATATCTCTGTGTGTGCTGTGCGTGTGCATGTACAGAGTGGTATCAATGAGTCAAAGCACTTGAACTCTGAAAAGGCTGCAAGTTGCAGCAGCCCTGAAATGAAGGCCAAAGACCAAACCGACCGCCTGCTCGTTATTTATTCAGTTTTAAAATGCGTCCGCGGCCCTTCAAAATCAGCGTCTCCCAGACTTGCTTCCCACAGACCGTGATCACCTTAAGATCACCAATCTTAAAAGAATCGAAACGCACCATAAAACACAGAGATTAAAACCCAGAATTGGAGGCGTGAGGCAAAAGCCCAGCAGCCTGATTGCCTGTGAAGGCTGCCAGTCCCCGACCAGGAAAAAAAAGCTGAAGGCATCAGCTGGGAGTGCCTGCTGCAGATCCCTTGCAGCCTGGCTCTGAACAGAGGCATCAAAAGCTCTAAGAAACCAACCAATGCTGTGTTTATGCTGATTATAGGAGCTCCTGCCTGGCAAGGAGGGTTATCGCGGTGGCCTGACTCTGTGCAAAGGCCGCCAGCTGCTGACCCGTTAAAAAAAAAGCAGCTGTAAAGCCAGTCAATGCTCTGCTTGCACAGGTTGTGCAAGGGAGGGGTGAGAAGAGGCCCTCGCGGCGGAACTTCCTCCAAAGGCTCTCCTTAGGGCAGGGAAAAGCTCCAAGACACCAAAAGGGATCGTCGGCTCCAACCGAGGGCCGCCTTCCTCCCTGCGGGCAAAGGGAGAGGCACCCTCCGTGTCTGCGAATGAAGAGCTGCGCGGGACACGCGAAGGGAGGCTCTGCACACGCCGGCGCCCGCTGCCCCGTGGGGCAAAAGAAGAGCTGCCCGCCTGGCCTGACTCCGCGCAAAGGCCGCCAGCTGCTGACCCCGGCGGGCAGGGCGGGCTCAGCGGGAGGAGCTAAGAGTTTCCCGCCCGGCCCTCCCGGCTCGCTTCCTCCCCCCCCCCCGCGGGGCCCATTTTGGCTTCCGCTCCCCATTCCTCGTCCTTGTCCCCGTCCTGCGGGGTCGGTCACCCCCTGCCTGACCTCCTCCCCTTCTCCCCTCTTCGGCCGCACCCCTCCATCCAGGCCGGGCCCTCCCCGCCGCCTCTCCCGCCAGCCATCCGGCGGCGCCCGCCCAGACCCTCCTCCCGGTTCCTCCCCACTCACGCGGCGGCGGCGGGAGCAGCAGCGAGGGCTGGAGCCGGGAGACACCCGAACACGCTTGCTCGGAGACCCCGCCCCCTTGCCGCTGCCATTGGCCCGCGATGCGCTTAGCCCCGCCCCTGCTCAGCCTAGCGTGGACGCTACTGGCTGGCGTCCCGTCCAGCCGCGCCCCTTCCCCGGGACCATGCAGCCCTCATGGACCTTAGGCCTCGCCATGTCCCACCGCTTCCTTCCCCAAGGTAGCTTTCTATTGGCCGGCTTCTAGAACGTCACACCCCACTAGGCTGTTCTGATTGGGCAGATTGTGGAATAAATCTGTTTTCTCTTCGATGATTGGCCGTCCTGTTTCCTCCTGGAGGCGCTTGGGCTGCACTTCCATTGGTCGCTTTACATACGGAGGGGAATTAGGGCGCCACTCGGAGCTTTCCCTCAGAAAAAGGCGGAGCTGAGGAAGCAAGGTCAGCAGCGAAGATCAGGAGCAAGGTCAGGTGGCTATCCCAAAGTGCAGCGCGGCCACCATTGAGTTTCTAGTACAGAGGAGCTCGCAGAAACCATAGAGAAGTGGGCTGATTATTCTTTTGACCCCACCCCTCCGGCGGTTTCCATAGAAACTCAATTAGGCTGTTTCTGTATTCCTCCAGGCAATTCTTAGGAAGGGGCATCCAGGCTAAATACGCTTTTCCTTATGGAGTAATTTCTCTCCCGTTGATTCAGTTGCAACTGCTCTCAGATTTTCAACCGCACGCGCTATATGGGACTTTCACAGCGCCCTTCAATCCTACTTTCACTGCACCCCAGAAAATGATGGTTTCTAGGTCCCCCATTGGGGGGCAATTTCTAATGCGTCCTGTCCTCAGGGCAAGGCCATCACCCTCTGCCTGGTCCACAGTAGAGGCATTCCATCCTCATCCTGGTACACTCGATGGACTACAACTCCCATCACTCACAGCCAGCCTGGCCGTTAGGAGTAGCCGTCCAACACAGTGGGAAACCATCTGGACGGAGAAGGCTTAACTCCTAAAACCCAATTTGGGATATTCTGGCCCCTCGGGCCACGAAAACCGCAATGGGCTTGCAAGAAGATGCAGAGTAGATGCGCACCGACTTCTGAAGCGATACTGCTTTTGCGGGTTTGCAATATTGTAATTTTCCCAGGCTCACACTTTCCGATCCACACTTATTCTGCTCTCCATTCCGTGAAGTTAAGGCAAAATGCAATGTTTTTTCCCTCAAGGATTCAGCTACCCTCCTTCCTAAATGCTCCTGAAGTATTGGACTACAAATGCAACGAGCCTGCTGGCTGAGCAGGACAGGAATTTGGGTCCCACATCTGGAAGGCATCAAGTTTGGAAAGACTGACATGCATAAAAAGTGATAATTGTGCTGCTTTTCCCCACCAACAGAACACACTGGGGCAGCCACGTGGGTTTGGAAAAATTTATTTTTTTAAGAAACATCCATCCAGAATATAAAAATGCCCCTCTGTGTCCCTGCTGAAATTCAACCGCTTAAGAGTGTCAGACTAAGGCACATAAAAGATAGTAGGGAAAAAAAGGCATGCGGTATTTGCGTGTGACAATCATTCCCTGACCCTGAGATCCAGGTATTGTTAGTAGGATTGGTGAGTGACAACTAGTACAAAAGGATCATAAAAATGATTAAAAATCCCACAGTGCCAATTGGTACCCGCATCTAGGAAAAACAGCAGCAGTGGCAGAGTGTAAGGAGGCTTTGCCTCGGAATGGTAAATCAACTCATTTAGTAACATAGTTTAAAAAATATCAGCTAAAACAGCAATCCAAAAACCTTTCACATTTTCAGATCAGGAGCCCAAAGACGCAAAGGGTTAGGGTGAGGGCCCTAACCGACCCGAACGGAGCAGGGCCCAAGATCTGGGGATGCAGAATCACAATTCAAGTAATGACCGGAGCCTGTGCCAGAATGATGAGGAAAGGAAGGTTTGGCACACCAACTTTACTCCTCCGAGGGCAAGCTCTTCTTTCAGAAATGTGGAAGGCTCCCCATGGATCAGGAACTGCCAATCCTTAAGTGAGAGAGCACCCAGGTCAGACTCCCCACCTCTGATGCTCTCCATAAGTATTGGAGTACAAATCCCATCATTTCTGGCCACCTTTGTGCAATATGCAGACAATGTTACCACGTGGTTAATTCCCAAATTCATCTAAGGGTCAAGTGAGTACCTAGCGGCAGGTGTGCCATGAAAAGACTTTGGAGTATATCAGCTGATGCCTCCAGGGAAACCTTTGAAAGCTGCATCTTTGTGGTAAAGTTCTCCCCTCTCCCTTAGTAACTTATGGCTAACCACACATAGGGCCCTAGCAGATAATTCTCATGCCTTTAGCCTTCTCCAGAAGTTCTTCTCCATGCAATACAGTGGAATCTCCTGGAATTCAGGAGAAAGAAGGAGTGTTATGACACTGTTTCTGCACTGCACTATTTCAGAATTGCATCAATGCACATTTCCCTTTCTGGAAATTCTCCATGCATGGTCAGCTTGATGCTAGAAAGGCGACTTTTAGCCCAAACTTTATATCTGGTCTCAGGTGGGTTTTCTGCATGTTATTTAAAAAAAAAAAGTGTGTGTGTGTGTGTGTGTGTATGTTTTTTTAAGGGGGGTGTTCGGGAATTAGGATTAATCAGGCAATCTCTTACCCAGGTAGGGGGCAAAAGACATGATGATGCCCATGACATCACTGTAGCTTTTATAGATGACTTTGTTCCTCTCTGCAATTCACAGCATTGCAGTCCAGAAACAGTTTAGACTTGGCTGATGTGAATCTTTCCCCAAGACAGCTTGAAAGCATCATGGCAGGAGATAAATTCTGGGGGAGATGGGCGGCCCAGGGAGGCGAAGGTGCAAGATATTTGCACCGTGCAGCACTGCAGTAAGACTGGGTATTGAGAGAGCTTCCACCTCACTGTAAACAGACTAACAAGCATTCCACCACATTCCCTGGACGGCAATATCCTTGTGGGCTCAGAAGCAGCGTGGCTTGGCTGGAGGATCTACTAGATCATGGCAGTGGAGCCCTCTGCTGAAGGATCTGGAACTGAAAGTCTGAGCAGTTAAGAGCATACATTTGGCATACCGTACTGTAAGGCTGAGGGTTGAAGAAGAAACACTGGTTCTGGCTTGATTGGGACAGAAGGCACAAAGTTGCGAGACCCTTCTGAGCAAGATATGGTCTTGCCCACCTAAGACCCCTGTGAAAGCTAGGATGTCCACGAAATGGAGCTGGGTATCGAAAGAGGATGTAGTGGAAAAGGAGCAGCTTCTCTTCAGGACCATCACAAAATATCTTTTAAGCAGCATCCCCTTTTTTGGACTGTGGCTGTAAGATTAGCCGGTCAATTTAGACATACATAGCTCTGGACATCACAAAGGCCTTATCGGTGGCCATGGGTGTCAAAGCTGCATCTTCCTCCGTAGCCGCAAAGGACAGGGCATCATAAATGGGGTTGATCTGGTCTAAATATTCATCTTCCAGACTAGGGCCAGCCTCGCCTGCCGTCTCTCGCTCCTCCAGCGTTGGCAGTTCATGGTATCGCGGCACCTCCTGCAGAAGGGGCAGGGCAACGGGGAGGGGAGAGGCATTTATGAACTGGGCATTTAATGCAGTCCTACTAATGACGGGGACCAGGGTTGCACTGCTTTTTGTAGATCTCTGAAGCTGAAGCACACACAGGCTGTGTTCACACAACATATTTGAGCTTAAATTTGGTTATGAAACACAACTGTTAGCTCCCAGAACACCCTATGTCCAAGCCAACTGTACTTGGCATGGTTCGCACAACCTCCTAGGAAATGGCGGAGGTGTTCCACATCACACTGAACTTCCAGATGCCCTGTCACATTTTAGCATAGCCTAGTGCAGTGTTGTCCAAACTTGGCCACTTTAAGATGAGTGGACTTCAACTCCCAGAATTCCCCAGCCAGCCATGCTGGCGGGGGAATTCTGGGAGTTGAAGTCCACTCATCTTAAAGTGGCCAAGTTTGGACAACATTGGCTTAGCGTGTTGTGTGAACCCAGCCAGCCCCACAGTGGCCAGGCCTGAACCGCAGGCAAGGAAATCCCAGGATTTAAGTTAAGGATGTGGCTGGTTAAGGCTGTAGCATGAAATTTATGACACCAACCGTATTGTATCCATACTGGGAGAACACACAAGCTGCTTTCTCCAACCTCTATGTACTTGGTAGAGGTTATTTCTTCCCCCAGTCATGAGGACTAGCAATTTGTGTTATTTAAGGGAAAAGAAGGCCAGGAGTCTCTGGATTCTTACACGCACATTCCTGACTGCCACACCTTGAAGTCTGATTTCTGATGTGCAAGATGAAACCTAGGAGGGCTCTGCTTACATAGGGTTTGATGTAGGGAGTTTGGTGTTTCTAAGAGTTCTCACGTGTCACCCGGGGAACTTCCCACTGTAAGACAAATCCAGCTGTCCACATTAAACCCGTTTCAGAAGATTGGCTCGCCAGCTGCCCCTCACCTCTGTTGTAGTGGCACCGACTCCTCCAAAGAGATTGTCTGCGACGCTGGGTTCATAGTAGGGAGCTTTGAGTGGGATACTTTCAGCCCCAGTGGGGTTAGGAACCTGGAATAAACCAGAGCGGTGGTGAAGACAGGATCACGCCTACGCTGCCAGGCTGTGGAAAACCTTCTTGCACCCCATTGCATGGCTTTTCCAAGGAGAGGGTTTTTTGGGGGTTCATCCAGACCCCTCACACTCAGTTGCAGGAATAAAAAGAAAAGCACGGCTATGGTTTGGCTGCCTTCTCTTTAGTCTTTCCATTTTCAAGGGTGGTTATTCCACTGCACCGCCCTAGCAGATGTGAAATGCTGGGAATAAGATTCGGTCTCCTGAGAATCCCAACTTTCCATCTAAACACACACACGCACACACACACACACAAGTTCCTAGCCCTTAAGAATGCCAAAAAAGGCCTCATCAGGGGGTAGACTTCATACCCTGAAATTTCGGAACCAAAGAAAACGTTTGGATAAGGTTTCCGGTGACTGGAAGCAGACTCTCCCTGCCCCACTGTGCCCTTTGCCGTGTTCCATAGGCTAAAAACAAGCACCTTATAAACACGGGTTGGGAAAACGTGTGGAATCCTTACCATGGGCTCATTTTGTTCCAAATATCCCTCTAGTGCAGAGTAGCAACAGCCCCAGTGGTTGCTTTATATTTAAAAAAAATGTTTTGCTTTGGACTTAAGTCACTGATTTCACTTTCGGCCTGGGCCTCCTTTGAACGCAGCCTTCGCCAACTCTTTGGCCCATGCTGAAGTGCCCCAGCGGGCACTGGGTTGGGGAAAGCAGATGCCTGCAGGAAGCAGGGCTGATACTTACCGGTTCCGTTTCTTCCGACAGTTGGCAAGGCGGTGGCGGCTTGTACGCTGGGGGTCCTTCCAAACTGCAGAGATGGCAAGAAACAGACCACATAAAGGCATTCAGCAATCTATTTTGCATTTAGGCACATGGCGACTGATGTGGCACAGTTGAGGCTGGATTGTTTGCTCTCACACAACAGAACTGGGGGGGGGGAGGCGCTGAGGCTTCCCAGATGTTGCCAAATTCCAACACCACGTCCTTCCAGAAGGCATGGAGATCCCGGAAGATCAAGCAACATCTGGCGAGCTTCTCCGTCATTTATTCAGGTTTTAGGTTTCTAGGCTGCCCTTCATTTGAGAGCTCCTTCCTCCTATTTTTCTTCACAACAACCCTGTGAGGTAGGATGAGACGGGAAAGGGCCTGGCTCAAAATCACCCAGGCGGCTTCTGTGGCTGAGAACCTGGGTCTCCCTGGTGGCAGACTGATGCCTTCATCACAGAGTCAGGGATGCCTGAAAAAGGGGGTGTGAGAACTGGGGGTTCCCAGGTCTCCCCCTTCCTGAGTATTTGACTGAAGGATGCAAGACTTGCCCCGCCTCCTTCTGGCCCCACCCACTTCTGTTTATTGCTGAAGCCCCACCCACTCATGCCACGCAGCTCTGGGGTTTATGCCCAGAGATGCAACCCTTGACTGAGCGAGGGCTGCCTGTTCCTGCTGCCAGGAAACTCAGGGGTGGGTGGGTGGGCGGGATGCCCCCTTCCCCCTACCAACCCCCCCACCCTCTCCGCCTGGCTTCCCAGAGCAAACTGAACCACTTACTCATCCTCCTCGTGATCCATCCGGTTCTTTTGCTGCTGCCGACAGATCAGGATTCCGGTGGCCACCACAGCCAAGGCCACGATGGTGGCTATGAGGCCTCCAATGATGCCCCCAGTGGTGGCTGCGCCGGTCGGGTTGGGCTTCTCTGGACAAGGGGAACGAAAGCGCAAGCTCAGTGAGGCGGGCAGGCGACGCTGGCAGGGGTGCTCCCCCACCCACCCAAAGCAGACCTGAGGGCAAGGGTGATGGCCGTGTGGCCACTGGCTCCACCCCCCCCCCCATCTTGGGCCTGTCTATCCAGGATTTAAGAAATCCAAATCCTGCTCCACGGTTAATCCAACTTTGCTGCAAGATGGAATCAGGGACCTATATATTGCCTGCTAACGTTTTCACGGTTTCTTTTTTACTTGGCAAGATAAATGTTGTCCCTGCGCAGGAGGGGGGAACTTAGTCAGGGCCCACGTGCAGGCCGTGGAGGGGCCAGAACCCATAAGATCAGATCCTGGTTGTGATCTATAAAGCTCTTCTTCATGGTGTAGGACAGTGTTTCTCAACCTTGGCCCCTTTAAGACGGGTGGACTTCGACATGCTGGCTGGGGAATTCTGGGAGTCGAAGTCCACCCGTCTTAAAGGGGCCAAGGTTGAGAAACACTGCCGTAGGACTTGGTTATCTTTTTCCCATTGTTTCTGCCTGCCCCACTAGATTGGCAGAATAGGCATACTCTGGGTGCCACCCTTGAAACGATGCCGTCGAACGGGTCCCAGGAAGCATGCCTTCTTGGTCCCGGTGCCTACTCTCTGGAACGGCTTCCTCCCGCCCGAGGTTGCCCCGACTCTGCTGTCCGTCAAGCGAGTCTGGAATACCTGGCTCTTTTCCCAGAATATTAGTTTCCTCAAGTCATGCCATCTCGCTGGGGATTTTTTACGGGCTGGTTTTATTGTAAGCCACCCAGAGCCCATTAGGTTGGGCGGCTCTATTAATTCAATTAGTTAATTCTTTCCTCCCCGGCTCTTGAGCCGTCATGCATAACACTTCTTGCCCTCTCCTCGCTGGCACCGGGCTAAGCCGTAACAGAGCGGGTTTGATTGTACAGCTAAGCACGTTGTGTGGACCCAGATCATTGTGGTTTCTGCCTGGTATGAATTAAACAAACCAGGGCTTAGCGCAGTAGATGAACCAGGGCATCCTCTCTCCCTCCCTCTTCACATGCACAAACACACATCGTGAAAGATGCTAAAATCAGACCTCCAATTATTGGAAATCTTGTTCGGCTGTTACCACTCCAGGGACTTTGACTAGCTGTGACTGGGGCCTTTCCGAGCGTATCTTTGCAACCACAACAGTCACAACCGACTCGCCCGGGGCTGGGTCTGAGGAGCCGTAACACAGCCTGCAGAAACCAGGGGGAGAACGTTTCAGCCTCCGGGTCTCTGCAGCAGGCTTGGAAACGGCCGTTCTCTTACAAAGGAGTCGTAAGCACGGTGCAGATGAGCAAATGCTCATAACAAAGCTCAAGTCTGTTTCCAGACGCGTTTAAGTCCGTCGCAACAATACGGAGAAAGCATCTGGGAGCCCCTGAAGAAGGTCAGCGTTCGCCAGATGATCGCAGGAACGGTTGCAGGGCCTTTAAAAGTTTACGCTGCCAGATTTGGGCCCAAATCAGGGTGATCGTTTCCTGCCCCTATGCAAGTTTCAGTGAACCATGCCGGCTGGGGAATTCTGGGAGTCGAAGTCCACCCGTCTTAAAGGTGCCAAGGCTGAGGAACCCTGCTTTAGGCAACTGACGACACAAGCTCTGGTTTGCGAGGGAGGAGGTCATCCTTCCTTCGCCACTTTCAAGAAAGGCAGCCAGACCGTTAGCCCGTGGCAGCAAAGATCCCCCAAAGTCCGTGAGTGAGGGGGGCGGCCGTATAAATTGCTTAAGCAAATAAATAAATAAATAAAGTCTTTGGGGCACTTCAAACATTAACACACATATTGCAGACAAAGCATTTCTGAGCCACAGTCCTCTGCTTTTTTGCTTTTTTTTTCCCTATGAAAATGTAGCATTTCTGCCTTCCTGGAGCAAGGCTGGGGTAGCCGAGCAAGGCTCATCGAAGCCCTTTGTCGCTGGCCTGCCTTTTCCAGCTTTAGGCACTAGAGGGCGCTTCAGTCCTGCATTGCAGAGGATGCAGCCAGCTGCTGCCTTGAGTATCTCCAGTTGCCAGATACTCTCCACCTTGCAGAGGGGGAAGTGGGGGGGGGGTGTGGGCTGCCTCCTCTCACCACTTCAGCTTTTGAACACCTGGGCGACCGGGTGAGGAGGTTGGTGAGGAGGGGAATCCCAAAAGCGAAAAGTGGTGCCACCCCCTAGTTATGGGATAAACAGGCAAGGCACTATGGGTATACTCAGGGAATCAGGTTTCCTAGTTTCTAAGCAACAGTACCATGCACAAGCCAGAGTTGGTGCTGGACATCGGGGTTAACATGCGAAAAACCCTAAGCTTTTCAAGCGATTGTGGGTTTTTTCTTTCCTGAAATCAAGTTTCTAGTTCTTAAGGTGCACAGCGACGCGGAAAGCCCCGATCGCGTCCCAGAAATCAGATCATGGGATTTCCAGTTTCGTTCTTTGCCTTTTTCTAAGGGCAGCAGGAGCGAAAGGTCTTATGCAAAGTAGAGGCATATACAACGGTGTAATTGATGCAGGTTAGAATGGCCAGCTTTTCTCTGATTTAATTTCTAAGCGGGAAGTGGGTAAATGTGCAGCAAGTCTGAGAACGAATGCTGGGCTTCTGCCTTCTTATCTCTCTGTAACAGCCTAGGGACTACAGCTTATTTGCGCTGTGGGGGAAGAGACATCACGATTCGCGGCTTGCCAGCCTGCTCTAGGAAAAACAGTGGGGTCTGATGTGGTGTTTCTCAACCTCATCCAGTTAAGATGTGTGGACTTCAACTCCCAGGATTCCCCAGCCAGCCATGCTGGCTGGGGAATCCTGGGAGTTGAAGTCCACATATCTTAACATTGTTGAGGTTGAGAAACACTGGACTGGCGATTGAGCCACGGGTTGACCTCAGCTGCCTCCAATCTGGTTGACTTCTAGAGATGCAGGACTAATCCGGAGGGACCCAGCTTGGAGAGCGCTGCCTTAAACAAAATCAGCCTTGCTTTCCCCATTCTTGCCACTTGCAACAGGAACGTGATGCTCCTCTGCCTTAAAGGGCGACCGTGGGAACGGTTGAAACCCACAGATACTCTTAAGGAGGGCACCAGGTCGGAGAAAGGACCTCACACCCGAACTGCCCGCCTGTGCTTTTCCAAAGAGCTTCATGCACAATGGCAAATGCCTACAGAGCAAGCTGATGTAACAGGTGCAGGAGCAGATGCCCACAAAACAAGTTGGCAACCCTAAGCTCTAAATAACAGAGTGACTCTTCTTTTATGCCCCATTTTCTGTTGCCCGTCTAGGCACCAGAGAACAAACGTTTGCTCCACGCAGGGCAAGGACAGTGTCAGAACCCGCCTTTCCCCTAAGGCCCATCCAAAGTTCCCCTTGTGTGGAAGCAGCATCAGAAACTCCCGCATGGCACACCTAGACGCTAAAACACAGCCTTGCCTGTGCCATCCCACCGCTGCCAGCTTGGCGTGTTCATCCAGCAACAGATTCTCCCCTTCAGCCCTCCTGGGAAAACCCATAATTACACACAGCCCCATACATTATGCATGGACAAGCTCAGAGCGAGCGGCTGCTCGCGGCCTCTTTCGCAGCAGCTCAAAATTATTATTTTTAGGTTGAGAGGAAGGTTTCCGGTGGAATTCTTTTGACGCCAGCTCGGTCGCCAAGACGCTGGGCCATGAGGAATACTGAATCTGGAGGAGAGGGCAAGGGAAAGGAGGAGGAAAATTTGGGGGGAAGATAAATGTTGGAAGACAGGAGGAGATGGAACTGTTTCCCTCGGAAGAGAGGGATTAGCCCTTTTTCAAGTTAAGAAATGAAGAAAATCAGACAGGCCAGCAACCGGGGTATGAACCTGCAAGATCAGAGAAATTGTCCTACAGGTTTAGGAGGTTCACTTCCCCACCCTGACTCTGTCTATGGTGTCTTCATATAGCAAACCTAACTGGGCCAGTTAAAGACCTAGTCCGTGTAGTCACAGAATATGCTAAGTTTGTTAGCGTTAACCCTGGCTAATTTGGGGGGGCACTGTGAAAATCCAATCTGTTTAGTTAGTTTATACTTCGATGTGTCATTGCAGACCCAGAAAACCAGGTTACACAGGCTGTGTGAATGCAGAGAATAAAATGTACGTCAAATAATGAGTGTGTGTGCGGGCACAACATAGGATAGAAGGAAGCTACCTTGGAGATAATTTCATTCAACTTCCTGTCCAGTGCAGAAATCCACTCCTACAAATGGTCATTTAGCTTGTTTAAATATCCCCACAGCAAACATGCAAACCATGACTGAATCAGAGTTGACTAAATTCATCTGGTTGCCCAGTACACACAGCGCACTGAATGTTAAACTAACCCCCAACAGTGGGGCTTCCACAAGTTATAGGCTAAAATGTGACTGATTTGTGTCCCGTTCAGCGTGCTGCATAAGCCTGGAGAACAGCATCCGTTGAGACCCCCACAGATTAGCCCCATGGGTTAGAAAACTACTGTCATGTATGCCATGTCGTTATCACCATCATTTTGTGTGATGACCTCATGAGGCCCACAATATCATCACGGCTTTTATGGGACGCTAAGGGTTGGCACATCAGTGTATCGTGTTCTGTGAAGCCAGCCACAGCTCAGGGAGACCCGGCTAGGCGGAGCCCCCTCAACAATCAGGAGCAAACGAAAATCTCTAGACTTGGTTGTGAGCTAAGGGTGTGGAGAGGGAGGGCCATTTTGGGCAACACTACCGGGGGGTGTTGAAAGAAGGGGGCCGTCCAATGGGCTAGGGAGGGAGCATGCTCCCCCAGCCCAACCAGGAAGACACAAACCACTTAAGAGGGCACCCGGCACTGAGCTTGCCAGGTCAGGAGCAGCCTTAAGCCGCCTCTTCCCTGCCAACGAGGCAATGGGTGAGGGACGGTTCCACTGTGCGTGGCAAAGCTAACCCTTCCGGTGTCTCCCCAGCAAACTGGTCCAGAGGGAAGAAGGCAGGTGCGCACACCTGTAGTTGCGGTGATGTCATTTCCACCCTTCCTTGTCCTACAAGAATCAACTCTCACCTTTCAGCCTGCCCCGCCCACTCTCCACCCAGGTATCCAGGCATCACTTTCTAAGCGGCTTTACGATCGGGCAGTGGGGAGGAAGGGTGGCGGGCTGAGGCAGGTGACTCAAGCAACTCCAAGGCCAGCTGGGAGGACACGAGGCCAAGCGTCAGCCTCCGATATCCTTCAGAGGAAGCGTTCCAGGCAAAGGAGTGCCGTGATTTAGCTTCCGGGTGCAACCCAGGGGAGGGGGGGGCTGGTCGGTTGCAAAGGAGCATGAAGCACCTGGACCTAGCAAAAGGAGCAACACCTGGCATGGCTCTTCTTCCTCCCCACGTGACGAGTTGCGTCTCCTACTCTTTTGCATCTGCAAGGACAGGTGAACCTCCAGATGTGGCTAAGGGTGGGGCCCGATAGGACTTGTAGCCCCAGATGTTGCTCTAGGCAAGGAATGGGCGCTCCTCCCTAACTTTGTGTCGTCCAGATGTTTTGGGCCACGCATCAATTCCTTTGCCACAGCCAAACTGAGAGCGACAGTTCAAGTCCAACAGCTGGAGGACACAGGACTATCACTCTTCCTCTGAAACCACTCACGCCAGGCCGCCAGCTGCGAAGCACGGCCTGCCGTTCCCAGAATCCCCATCTAGCAGGCCAACGGCTGAGGAATCTGGGAGTGGGCGTCCACGCTCAAAGGGAAGGCGCTGGCTTGGGGAAATGGCTCAGTGACGAAGCAAGTATTTTTGGCCACCATGTTTCTGCCGCTGGACCTCAAGGTGGCTTGGTTTGTAATTCCCGGGCCTCATCTGTTGTGGATTCCTGTTTGCATCCATTTCGGTTTCCCCAACAGTCTAAAAACTAATTTTACCTGCCTCCTGTTGCTGAATTACAGTTCCTCCCCACTCCTGGCACTGGCTAGTCTGGGGCTGACAGGACCCACAACTTTGGATGGGCCCCTATCCCTCCAGCCCGGCCTTAACCATTGGGGAGCACCACCAGAAACGCTCTGGGCCCCTATTCCTGCTAGTGAGCCCAGCAACCTCAGCCGTGTGCATTGGTGTTTATACATTCGGGGCTCCGTCCTGTCCCCAAGCCTTTGCCCAACCCCGCGAGGGAGTCCCGCGGGCCACCATCCTCCGTAATTCCTCCCTGCGGTGCAGGCCCAGGCTTTGGCAAACCGGTTCCTTGCCGGGATGACCGCTGGCGAGCTCCAATTCAAAGCAAGCCTCAGGCTGAGGAAGAAAGGCCGCCTTTGCCAAGCAGGGCAGACCGGAGAGGGTAATCCACTTGATCTGCAGGGATAATCCACTCTGTCAGGTGGCTATGAGGAAATAGGCTTTGGGGAGGTAGAGCCAGAAGGAGTCAGGGCCAGCGGGAAGGTGGGGCACCGAGAAGCCAACAGATGGGTGAGTCAGACGGGCG
The DNA here is from genome assembly GCF_059951505.1 of Python bivittatus. Classification (NCBI taxonomy): domain Eukaryota; kingdom Metazoa; phylum Chordata; class Lepidosauria; order Squamata; family Pythonidae; genus Python; species Python bivittatus. The sequence continues at coordinate 3,756,438 of NW_028277054.1, forward strand.
GGTCGGGAGGAGGAGAAGGGGAATCGATGGGAGTGAAACCTCGCTGTTCTGGGAAGCGGGGGGGGGGCAGTTTCAGAGAGAGGGAAAAGAAAGAAAAACAGGAGTCCAAGGTTCAGGTCTGGAGGCGGCAGGCTCAAATTCCCCGAAGATGACAGCATGCGTGGGCCAGAAAGTTATGCTCCCGCCCTCCCACGCCAAAGACTGGTCACTAACCAGAGAGCGGGGAGGAAGGGAGGGGAATTGAAGCTTGGCTGAAATTGCAATGTGCATTTGTGTTTCTTGCTGCCCGCCTGCCTACCCCCCCCCCGCCGATGTCTTGCAGTGCTCCTCGCCCATCCTCCGCGACCAAGGATGCTGTTTGAGGATGATGGGAGTTGCAGTCTAAAGCACTGGGAAGGGAGCAGGTTAGGGAAGGGGCACCAAGTGCCCAATGCCCCGTTCCTCACCTACCCCCCTCCCATTCTGCAATACATTTGGAAGACCTTTCAGCCGCTGCACCCAAAGGAAACGCGAGAGAAACCAGAAGAGGAGCCCCCGGGGATGCCCGCTCTGGCGGTGCCCGCTCTGGCGGAGCCCACTCTGCTTCGGCAGATCCTGTTTGCCAGACAGAATCGCTCCCCGCTGCCTTTCCTTCAACAGGAGGCGCTTCTTCAGTTTCAGCCCCTCCCTCGGGAAGGCCTTTGCCCGTGTTTACACGAAACTAGACGAGAGAGAAAAACGGGCTGTACTTTCGGCCTCGAAAACGAGCCAACGCGACTCCCCCCCAGGAGCACCGGCTTTGCTGGCACCGCTCGGGAGACCAGCCCAACCTCCAAACTCCTGGCAGCGTGAATCGAAAGCGGGCGGGTGGCCTGGCTTTAACCAAGCCATTCCCCCCAACCTCAGATTTTGTGTGTGTGTGTGTGTGTACGTCTGTGCGTGCGTGAGTATATTTATTTGCCATTGCAGGGGGAAATCCTGTCCTATTCTATCCCCCCATGAGAAATTCTGCCAACCCGGATACGTGACCATTTTTCGTTGATCTGTAACGTTACGGGCCTTGCATCGTTTCCTGCGTTTTTTGGGGGAAGGGGGGGGTGTTACTGGGTGCAGAATTTTCTCTTCAAGACCTTAAGCCACAAGCAGAAAAATTTAAAAAAAGGTGTGGGGGGGGAAGCGTGCTCCGTTTCCATTTTTTCCCACGCCTGCTTAACCTGCATGCAGCGTTCACAAATCGTCGGGAATCAGCACTCAGCTCACCGTGGGGTCGAGAGGTCTGTATCTGAGCGGAGGCCTCTTTGGAAATGGTCCATGGAGAAAAATACGTTGACGGTCCTTGGGCCGGGGGGGAAAAATACCTTGCTTGGCTCATTCTTCGCCTTTCAGAGAAAACCGATGTCCGTAAAGAAAAGCAGTACGTTCTTTCTGTTAAAATCAGTGCGCAAAGCGGCCACAAAGCCCAGGAGCCAAGGTTGATTTGTTTAGAAAATTGGCAATGCGACTGTTTCTTAAAGATTATCTTCCAACCTTTATTGGCATCTTTAAGCATTAGGTACAAACTACAGCTGTGTTTGTCAACCTTGGCAGCTTGAAGAGGGGTGGACTTCAACTCCCAGAATTCCCCAGCCAGCAAGGCTGGCTGGGGAATTCTGGGAGTTGAAGTCCACCCCTCTTCAAGCTGCCAAGGTTGACAAACACTGAACTCCAGTCAGTTTTCCAGTGTGGTTTCCCTTTCCTTGTTCCCACCATGAAGCTCCATCTCCAAAACAGGTTCCATTTTAGCGTCATTTTTTTAAAAAATCCCCATCATTTCGCCTTGCAACCCGCCTTCCCAAATCATCTGTCCACAGAGCCTTCATTTCCAAAGAACGTGATTAAAAACGAACTCTGGGCTATCTCGTTTTTTCCTTTCCAAATCTCCACCAAAATATTCCCCTGCACGTAACCACCGTGCTTATCCCAAAGAGGATAACTAAATGAAAATGCCACGATTTAGGAGAGACAATTCCTTATAATAACATATAGGCCACTGTGCAGTGAGGTTTGGTTCGTCACCCAGCCATGGTTAGTGGAAGCCATTCCTAGCTGAGTTCGCACGGTACACTTTTTTATAAACCCTAATTTACAGATCGCAACGGCTGGGTACATGCGCTTTGTCACCAGGGCGCCAACGCCGCTGGGCCGGCGCATGACAGGAATGCAGCCCTTTAAGACTCCTTTCGGATGGCAGCAAGACACAGGAGGCGGAAGTCCAACAGGTGAATGTTTTTCTCTCCTTCTCCAAGATCCTGGGAAGCAATTGATCCTTCCCATACAGAGAAGGCTGAGAACCTTGGCAATGGCACCCAGTTTTCTTTAGCACCTTTATCCTCCCCTGCCCTGAACCCAAAACCAAGAATCTGAAACCGGAAAGGAATTGTGAAACACTCCTAGAAAAGGTGGATGACCAAGGATTGCACATTTTGTCTCACTGACTCATCCCCCAGCCCATCTTAAGAGCACACCCAGCCACCCCAAAATCACCATCTCAGCTTTCAGCCATGTGTGTCAGTAATCCGCGTACCCATCGGTAGGTTTTTCAAGTCAGACTAGGAAGAGGCAAGGTTCCTAGCAGAGCTGTGTTTGGAAAATCGATAGCGGAGATTAAGAAAAATTGACCGGGTTTATACTTTACACCGAATTATAGTTTGTCTATCAGGTTTATTGAGCGAACCACAATTGGTTAGGTTTGCACATGTGAAACTATGCACCAAGCTTTATAGATCACAGTGGCTGAGCTCACAGACTGGGTTAAGCCAAACCTAAGCAAACCAAGAGGAGTTGTATTATCCATGCCAGGCTGAATCAGGCTTGCTTTAATCAACTCAGTGGTTTGCATTCACACAACACCATGAACCAGACGCTAACCATATGTGTTGGTTGACAGAACACATGAATCCACAAACTAGTTAATCAATTTTTGGCCTAGCCTGCTGTGTAAACTCGATCTATGGTTTATGGTGATTGCGGGCCAGCAGAACAGCCAATTCAGGAGAGCGTTATGGATGTCATGTTTGAACTTGAGTCTTACAAGGTTATAGACTCGGGTCAGCCACAGGGGTGGGCCTTATTCCAAAAGGAACGTGACCTTGTTTCAACCTCTCTCCAAAATTTACCACTCTAAGCCCTTTTAATGGCCTCATAAGTAGAAACAGCTGTTAAGCGTGTCTTCCCAGATCACAGGCTGGATGGGGCGAAGGATGAAAATAATTGGTTATGGGCTTCAACAACAAACCCAAAATCTGTGGAGGGACTCCATATTCACAGCAGGGCTTAGCGGGACCCTGACCTGATGTGAAAATAGATTATAACAGCTGGGCGAGAAGGGAGTGTCTTGTCCACATGTGGAGCACATCAGCCAAGAACCGTGGCCGACCCTTAATAACACTGATGTGCTTCCTTTTCTTTGTCTTATCTTGTGCTTTTAACTTCTTTGGCCTGGACATTTTCTTACTCCTTTTCTGCATTTCACAGCACATCCCTGCTTCCCCAGAGAGAGATCAGCGTGATGGGGACTGTTCAACTTAATAGTCCCAGAATGTATTCTTTTGTATGTGAATTCTCAAGAAAACTAAATTTCATTTGAGCCAGGGTTTCCCAACAGTGTTGAGAACAGTGTTTCTCAACCTCGAGAACAGTGTTTCTCAACCTTCACCACTTTAAGATGTCTGGACTTCAACTCCCAGAATTGGCTGGCTGGGGAATTCTGGGAGTTGAAGTCCAGACATCTTAAAGTGGCGAAGGTTGAGAAACACTGATTTAGAAAGCTACATTCTGGACATTGGTTTCCCTGCTCCAGCCTACTCAAGTTGCATTTCTGCCTGCCCATCTGATCCCACAACCACAGTGCTCAAACCCACACTCTACCGCCGAAACCATCCCCTACTACTCTCTCCAGTTATCTGGTTCAGTCCAAGTACACAATCTCCGTGAACGTCAAAGAACAGCGGCGCATATTGGAACGCGCACGTTTTAAACACAACCCCTTTCCTTTCTTTCTCTCAAATGCAGAACAGACACAGTCCTTTTGCTTTTGAACGGGGAGGAGATCAGTCACCAGTTTCAGCCCAGTCATCGCCACGCTCCAGATGTACTGCGTGACAGCTCCCACGATCCCCAGGCTAGCAGAGGAAGTCATGGTCCTGGCTGAGCAGGAAAGTTGAGCAAAATTGAAAAAAAAATACCCAAGAAGCTGGCAGACAGTCACAGAACAGGCTGAGCAGTAGAGGCAAGTCAACAACTTGTTTAACCAGAAGGCTGTTGAAAAGCCCACTGGCTAAGATTTACTGGGTGGAAAAGATGCAACCGCTCTACCAGAGATGCATTACAGGCACTGTGTCTCATAAAGAGATGGGAAGCAGTCAAATGTGCCTCCTCTCTGCTCTATTTCCCTGTGTGTGTGTATACACACACACCCATCATCAGCTTCCATCCACCCAGGCAGAGCTGTCACAAAATACTCTAGCAAATAACCTTATTCAGAATTTCAGCCAGTCACGCCCTTCCACCTGCTTTATCCCATTCTGTATTTCCCTTGCTCTTGTCTGTTTCTTCTTCCATCAGTTCATTACTGCCCATTTTCTACCCTGGCTGGACAGTTTGGGGATTCCACTTGGAGCCCCCACCGACCCACCCCCATTCCCTAAAAGTCTGTTGCGTTTCAGGCAGCTCTGGGAAAACTGGGTCTCTCCAGCTGTTGCTGACCTGTAACTCCCGACCTCAGCCAGCACCACTCACGGGGAGAGAGGCCGGCGGGGGGTAAGGATTCAACATCTGGAGCCCTGCAGGTTTTCCAGCCCAACTGTCCCCCTGCAGAGTATAAGATCCCCCCTGCAAGAAGGGGGCCAAGAAGGGGCATCCTTATTATTATTGTCTGTAAGCACGAGGAGGTGCCACCACAGCTAGCAGCTCAGTGTTTCTCCAAAACAGCATCTTGGCTGCACCTGCTGATATGGCGTTTGAAGAAACGCGAGCGCCTTCCTGGGGTAGACAGGTGGTCATGGAGACATGCCAAAGTCGACAACTCAGACTGCCTCCAAGCCACAGGCACCTGCTCTCCGCAGCAGAAGGTATTTTGAAGGTTGCTTGGACGCTGCTGTTGTGTAATGGTTTAGAGGGCGGCTCGCTGCCCCGAAATCCAGAAAAATGGCCCAGCACGAAGGTAACAAGGGCTTCAGAAGCCAACGAAGCAAAGTTATTACTGATAAATGTTCAAGTTATTTTAAATCGGGAGAGACCAAGATCCGAGCACCAAGCTTTTATCAAAGAACAGAGAAGAAAGCAGCCGTGTTCAGGTCAGTGGAGGAATTAAAATACCAGACTTAAATCAGGGAGCATTAAATTCAAATTCTCACTTGGCTTGGCCACTCTCAACCCAATCTATCTCACAGGTCAAAATGGGGGGGGGGAGTTTAAAATGAGGGAAGGACACCCCGACAAAGCAGCAATAAACACAGAGAGTGTCTGCAGGGGTCATCCCTTACTACTGGCCAGCTGCTTAACCAATTCCTTGGAAGCTATTTATTTATTTTTATAGAGGAATCTTGTTGTATTTTAATGTATCTAATTAATATTTATTCTATTTTCATTCATATTTATCCTTTTTATTGTAAACCGCCCAGAGTCGCTCTACAGCGAGATGGGCAGTGACAAATTTGAAATATAAATAAATAAATATGATGCTAGAGGCTGACCCCTGGCATCTCAGCATGCTGGTGTCCCCCCATTTTTGGGGAGTTCTTGTTGTTTAAATTACAGGAATCCAGAGGGGGGAAAAACAGATGGGACACAAGAACTGGCAAATGCCAAAGAAGATGATACTGGTTTACTGGCACCCCTGGGCATCATGCTGGGAAGAAAGAATCTAGGCTGAATGAATACACATTGTGGAAATTATCAGGAGGTTTCTAACACTGGCTTAAAACCTGTAGGAAAAAGAAATCCAACTGCAAGTAAAAGTGCCTTTTTGACTGCTCAGAAGCGAAACCCACCAGGTGGTGCCCTTATATTCCTGTACATGAATCCTATAAATATGTGGAACCTGCATTTCAGTTTCAGCAAGTGGATGTTGAGAGACTTGGAAGAAACCAGGGGAGAAAAATCCCTCTAGCAGGACAATTGTCTAAAGAACTGTCAGTTGCTGTAGACCAGTGTTGTCCAAACTTGGCCACTTTAAGATGAGTGGACTTCAACTCCCAGAATTCCCCAGCCAGCATGGCTGGCTGGGGAATTCTGGGAGTTGAAGTCCACTCATCTTAAAGTGGCCAAGTTTGGACAACACTGCTGTAGACGTACAAGGTCACACTCGAGATGGGAAGTCAAAAAACGCAGAACTGCCTCAGATAAACCAGGGCCACCCAGCCTATGCAGATCCAGAAGGATGCGTCCTTTTCTGGCCAAGGGCCTTTGAACAGAAACTAGGGCTGCGCTCAAATCAGAAAGGCCGGTACAAAGAAGCCAACCAAGGCAGGAGAAAACCTAACTTTGATTTAACCCGCATTTAAATTTCACTGAACAAAATTACACTGCTGACACGTAGTTAAGCCTCATTACTTGGCACGCCAACCACCTGGTCTGCTTACGCTCCCAAAGGTCTTGGATGCAGCTCCCTGAACCTCTCAAAGGTTGCCGGCAGATTTTGTAATTCTTAATGTGACATGAATAGACATTTTCTGCATGTATTTAATAATGTCCTCCAGGCATCTGGGAGCTGTGGCAGTCTAGTTTATGTAGCCCGAGCCTGACATTTAGTTCCCAGAATGCTGCTTCCTTCTGCAAGAAAGTAAGTCCGGCGGCAGCTTCTTTGTAAACAGAAATATTTCCAGATTAACATAAATCAATCATTTTGATGCCTTTCCCAGATCGGTGGAAAGCGATCAATGACATGATCATGTCTGCAAACCATACCTAGCTGCCCTGAACTTGGACAGATGTTAGATGTTTTCCTTTCACCAAAACATCACCTTCCCTTACGGGGACAATGCCGTTTCTTAATCTCATTTCGTTTGCAAACGATCCTGCGTCACGTAAGGCCTTTCTAAATGCAAGCACATCAGCCAAGCCTAACGTGGTCCAGCGACAAGACCGTTTCACCTCCAGCCACGCCGGCATTTATTTACACCATCCCAGGCACCAGTCCAGCTCTGGCTGGCTAAATCCAAAACAGACAGATAAGATTTAGGTTTTGAGACAGCATTTAATTACACACGAAGCAAAGGCAGAGCTGATGGGGAGCGGGGGGGGGGGGGGCAGACAGCAAAACCTAGTATGAAAATAACTCTGTGCCTTTGCTGGGGGGGGGTTCTATCTTTTTTTTTAAAGCTGGGGTATTTACAGAAAATGGAGGGAGGACATATAAAGCACAGCATAAAGGAAGTGTATGAACAAGGAAGACAAAGGAACGGTTTTATCTGTCCCCGCTACGGCAAACCGTCCCTTTCTGTCTCGCATGCGAGACCGATCCAGAGACGGAAGGAGGAAGTGGTACACGGCCAAACTACAGCATCCTCAGACTGACAACCTCAGGCAATTCCTGGATAATTCCTCAACCCAAGAGTTTTCAAAAGACCATGGGGCTCACTGTGCAGCTGTTTGGGGCTGCTCCTTTTCCCCGGCCCTGCTCTTCCTCCAAGAGGAGAAGATGCTATCAGACACAAGAGCAGGGCACCTCAGGCCTGGTTCCCTGGCGCCAGGGGTGCTGATGGGGAGCCCTGCGTTTTAAGAGCAGCTGAGTCCCTTGCAATCAAAGTAGAGGGCACCGATCCCCACAGTGCCACTTTGGAGAGGGTGCCGAAGTCTCAGTCCCTGACGCGGGAGGCAGCGTGGATTCCCGTTTCATGGGGATGCTGGATAAATTTAATTCCTTTCCTGCATTGTCCTTGTATTCCCGTCAGGTTCGCATCTCCTCTAGCGTTAAAAACAAAGGTTTAAAAAGCCCGCGGAGGCAGCGATGCTGCAGAGTTCTCCAGAAGAGACGTTTCGGAGGCCTCGTCCGTTTTCTTCTCCTCGATTCCCCTTTCCCCGGAACACCCCGCTAGTTTTTCCTCGGATTCCCACCGGCCCGCGCAGCTGCCTCGCCTCTCTCCAGCAGGCTTTCTCTCCGCAGAGTCCATAAGTTAAAGAGAACATTAAAAACCCTCAAAAGAGCATCCGAAGGTCTTTGGGAGGGACCACGGTTCCCTCGCCGGTCAAGATGGCTCACACGTAGACCGCCGTTTTGGAGATGATGGATCCGTCGTGCTGGGACTCCATGTCATCGTACTCGTAGCCGCGCGGGTCAGGGCTGAGCCGCAGCATCGGGCCCAGCTGGTCGAAGCGTTCCTCCTCGTCCTCCTGGTGCCGTGGGGCGTAGCCATAGGGAGGGTGCCGCCGTTCTTCGTGCTCCTCCTCCCGGTACTCCTCCTCCTCCTGCTTTCGCCCTTGGGGGGGCTTGAGCGGCTGGTTGAGTTCAGCGAATTCGCTGGTCGGAGGCTGAGCGGTCCCGTTGCCAAAGACTCGGGTCTTGGGGTCAAAGGAGCCTTTGGAAGCTCGGGAGTGCCGGCGGTGCAGGATGAAGACGACTATGGCCCCCAGAACTGCCACGGCCAGGATCCCCCCCACGATACCCCCGGCCAGGGCTCCAACGTTGCGGCTCTGACTCTTCACCGGCTGGTCTGAGTAAAAAAAGGAAGACGAGGAAGTCACTCCAAGCAATGCGAGTTGTTAGTCATACCAGCACTGGGGAAGGGGCAGAGCCTCAAGTGGATCCATGAAAGAGGAGACCGGGGGGTCCTTGGGACCCTGCCATTCCATCACCATCGCTATCACCATCCCTTGCAAGGGGCCAAGGGGCCCCTGAACGTCCAAAGAGACACTAGGGTGTCAGAGGGTCCAGAAAGCAGAGTTTGTCCCAAACACAATGCGCCCCAGCTATCCTCCCCTCTCCCCAGCCACTCTGCCCACCCACAATGCATCTGGCTCCTGGCCTATCCAAGCCCAGTGCTTTTTCACCATGCCTTGTGCTAGTTAAACCTCACAACGTTTCTCGCCGCCCTCTTGTGCAAAGCACAGCTGAAAGAAGAGGAAGAACTCAAACCTTCGGTCCCCAAGAGTAGGTTAAGAAAGGGCACCAGTTATTCCACTGCACACCGTACGATACTTCGGTTCATCTCTCCCACAACCAGAACAGACGCACACCAAGCTGGATCCTGCTTTACACGCCTGCCCCCCAAAGCAGCTAAGAGCCACCAAGATCTCAGAGCATCCTCTCCCAGCACTCCATGAGCCCCCACACATTGAAAACGTTGCAAGCCCACAGCTCTTACCCCGGACAAGGACGACTTGCTGTGTCGTAACTTGACCCACGCGATTAGTGGCTTGGCAGATAAAGGTGGTGTTCACAGAGTAATCCACGTTCTTCACTATTAGTCGCTGACCCTGGACTTCCACTGACTTCGGGAGTGACCCGCTGGACCTGCGCAATCGAGCAAGACAAGTTAAGCCATAAAGAAAATCTAGGAGTCCGGGGGGGGGAGGGGGGAAGGATGGATGGATGGATGGATGGACGGACACTGCCTTCTTATTCAAAGTGAACTCTCCAGGAGGTTTCTATTTTTTCCAACACAAAAAAATACAAAATATAGAAATAAAGATATAAACAACTGGCACTGTGGGAATCAGTTTGGAGGTGCCCCGGATAGTCCCAAAATATGGTGTGCAGAACAGAAAAAAGGGAGGAAAAGAGAGGGGAAGTCTCATAGATAAAAAGGCCTACTACCACACAGTTTATCAATTACGAATTAAACCTTCAGTTTAACAGAATGAAGGAGGTGTCAGTTAAAGAATGAACAGATTTATTTCAAGCCCCCCAACACAACGGGGTACAAAAAAATCCTTACTTTATTGATAATCCTGAATATCCACTTTGAGGAAAGGAGTGCTTGAACTGATTCCCCCACCAACGGACTTTGTGTGTGCTTTAAAGTTTGTTATTGCTCAAAAATCAGACAAAAACCAGGTTCAACAGGGTCTATCTGTAAAATGTGAAGTCCACTAAAACGAGGTCCGTTTAAATCAAGGGTTTTTTGTTGAACACAGAATGCCTTTCCCCCTAGATTTCTGTTAGGATCTTCCTGTGGATCCTAGGCCCTGAATAGCTTGTGAGTAAAAGTTCTTCTCATGCTCCTGGAGATCTTTATGGGACTACTCCATGCCAACTTTCTACTGACACAATGCATAAAAGGATGCCTCCTTTCAGTATAGGGCCTGGATTCTGCAAGCACCCCACAATGTTTCCCTACATTGACTCTGGGTCCCAATGTCTATGCAGAAATGGGAAGCCCTGAGTGAAAATCAAGTGAGAAAAAGGAAGGTGGTTTTGGTGAGGCTGCAGAACTGCTGTGGCCTCGTTCTGTATTCATTCTAGGAGTTTTCCTTGGGTTTGAGGAAAAACACCTTGTCTGAGAAAATGGAACTGAGGCATGTGGAGATCACCATCCTTTCCAGCAGGAAAGGTGGACCTATCAAAAGCCGAACAAGCCACCCACATCAGCACAGCTTCTTCCATGCTGGAACCTGCTCTGTTTGGTTCTGCTGATGTATAACCAGGGCTGGGCCACACAACTCATGCACAAGCTGTCCACCCCCTTAGGGATAGCTGTGGCCCAACCTTCCCCAGCCTGTGATGTCCTTCCAGATGTGCAGACTTCAACTCCCAGAATTCCCCAGCCAGCATGGCCACTGCTAAGAGTTCTGGGAATCTGGAGCTGCCCAGATTGAGGGAAAATCAACAAGCAAAAGATTTTGCAGTGCAGGGCGGGAGAGCGAAAAGAAAGCCACAGTACGGATTCTTGCTTTTAGAATTGGGAAGATTTAAGGCTCCTCAGAGTAGGTTGACCTGAGCAGCCGATAAACCTTGCACGTAATTAATAAAACACATTTAAGGATAAATTTAAGGACTCAAGTGACCTCACAGCTGCAGATGTGGTTAAGACCTAACCAGCCAGCAGTGTGTGAGTCCTCTGTCCGTTTAACTGGGTTGTGTTGGGGTGGAGATAATGAAGGAAAATAGCAAGATTAGGACTCACGTGGTCCAAGAGAAGTCTATTGGGGTGGGATTCCCCTTCGCGGTACAGATGAGTGTGGCCTCATTGCGGGTCAGATACCAGTTGTCATCATAGCCCTCTATGGCAACCTCAGGAGCATCTACAGGGAGAACAGTCAGAAGAGCTCACACTTGGCTGAAGGCATGTGCATGCACAGATACACCCACCCACACAACTCTCCTTTTCTACGTGCCTCAATCTTCTTGAACATGAGCTATGGCAAACAGTCCAGCTGCTGCCAAATGTCTGGCTTTTCTTCACACTACATGTCCTTAACCCCAGTTCTCCAAGCTGGGAATAGAAATCTCCTTTTCCCCCTGGCCCTCTTCTCCATCTTCTCTCCCCTCCGCCATGGCACTGCTTAACAGAAGGGCAACAAAAGACCCCTCCTCTCCCCTTTCTCATCCACCATGATCCAACCTTGAACCATCAGACACCACTTCCCTTTGCCCAAGCTAGCAACGTTATGCTGGAGAATTGGCGTCCTTTACCTCTTGCAATGCGAGGCTCTCCTTTAACCGAGTATTAAGTCATGCTCAGGGTGTGAACAAACATAAATCCAGCATTAGGACTTTCTTTTATTCATTACTTTAAGGCTGGTTTTCAAAGGATAATTTGCATCTTCTTCAACCGTTCTTTGCTACTTAAGGAAAGACTGGGCTTTTTTTAGGATCGTCTTACTGTTTGCCTAAACAACTCAGTCAATTAGTCCCGCCTAATTTCATGCCCTCCAAAAGTGTTGCACATCAAGTCCCATCATTCCCAACCATCAGAATTCCCTGCTCACATTCTTTACCTCGTTAATGTACTGGGAAAATCCTGCAAGGTGTATTAGAAATGAGAGAGACAGTCACCCCAGGACAGGGGTGTGGACTGCTGGTGGCCACTGCAATGATTACTGAACTACATCTCCCACAATTCCAGCCAGCCTGAGCAATGGCAAGAGATGTTGGGAGCTGTAGTTTAGCCACCTCTGGTGGACCACTGTGATGTAGTGGAGAAGATGCTAGACTAGGAATGGGGAAACCCAGTTTAGCCATGGAAGCTTCCCGGATGACTGAGGCAGTCCCTCCCTCTCTGCCCAGCCTGTCATATAGGGTTGCTGTTATGGGGAAAATCTACATAAATACAGGGTTTAAATATATCTAAATCTAGATATACATAGCCAGGAAGGCTAAATTCCTTGAAAGGCAGTGTGGTGTTGTCAGCCTTCCCAGGTAGACCAGACAGGAAACACGACCAGATGGACTAATTCTACTTTGCTGCAATGCTACATTGACTGAATCTTGCAAGTCTGAAAGTACAATTCTCCCCCCATCTCCTTTACAGCCCGAGAAACTAGGGAGGGTCCCTTCTGGCCCTCTTTCTCCTCCCATTATGCAGCTGTGGGCTATGCCCCCTCTTATCTGACCGTTCCCTGGGCAGCATCTCTTCGCCCCATTTCCCAAGGTCTTTCCCACATACCATTACAGATGTAGTGGTGAAGAAGTGGGGAGACCCAGGTTCTAGTCCCCCCTTAGACACCAAGGCCAGCTGGGTGACTTTGAGCCAGTCCCTCTCTCTCGGCACTTGGAAGTCAAAACACACGATGGCTTATGGGTTGTAACTTCAGGTGACAAGAGAGCCAGGGTGGTGCCGTGGTTCACGTGCTGAGCCAGAAGTGGGAAAACACAGGTTCTAGTCCCCTCTCAGCCATGGAAGCTGCCTGGGGGACTTTGGGCCACTCCCTCTCTCTCAGCCCAGCCTACCACCCCAGATTGTCATTGAGGGGCAAAAACGCAAGGCAGGAGTATTACATACGCCCACTTGAGCTCCTGAAGATCTAATCAAGAAATAAGCTCCGGGGCCAAGCCATCCTGGTCCCTAAAGCCACGGCGCTCCACTCACATAATATGGAAAGCCGGACAGGGAAGGACTCGGGTTGGGGCAGGGTCACGTGTTCGACAACGCAGGTGATTTGTTGCTCGTTGGCCTCCTTGGTGGGTGTCATGTTGTAGCGGCTGGTGACGGTGATGGTGCCATTGGGGTTGTTTGTCTGCGTCGTGCTCCAGTTGCCGCTCAGCCTCGACTGCCAGGTGATGCGAGCCGGCGGCTTCCCGTTCGCGGAAGTGCACACGGCCACGGGCTGCTCGGTGTTGCTGGCTTTCACCTCCTCGGCCTTAACGCTGCTCGTGGGCTTGGCTGGAAGAGAAACAGATGTGCAGATGAAAAGGCTGCGTTTGCAGAACACACTTAACCCTAACACCAGGCTGACACCACACTAGAGCAGTATTTCTCAACCTCGGCAACTTTAAGGTTTGTGGACTTCAACTCCACTGAATTCTGGGAGTTGAAGTCCATGCATGCTGGCTGGAGAATTCTGGGAGTTGGAGTCCATGCATGTTGGCTGGAGAATTCTGGGAGTTGGAGTCCATGCATGCTGGCTGGAGAATTCTGGGAGTTGAAGTCCACGTATGCTGGCTAGGGAATTCTGGGAGCTGAGGTCCACATCTCTTAAAGTTGCCAAGGTTGAGAAGCATTGCACTACAGCCTCCACCTCCTATCTCTGCCCAAGCAAACAGATCCGACAGAGCCTTAATGGGACAGTCAGATTCCCATAACACCAGCCAGCCATCCACCCACTTCTCAGCATAGCCTAACATTTCACGTGAACCCAGCTAAAGGCTTGGAAGCGGTTGATTTCAAATGCAAGGATTCTCTGTCTGCTGGGATTCTCCTGAGACTGGACAGGTTCCCAAAGTGCCCCCAGATGAAGCCCTATCATAAAGATCTAGCATTTCAGGAAAGAGACTAGGTTGGATCCTTTGTTGACACTTGCAAGGGGTTCCTCTCCCACACAGGGAAGTAGATGGCTGGGGAGGAGCCCTATCTGGCCTTCTTCTCAAGCTCCAAAGAGGACTATTTAAATTATGGACTTAATGCCCCCTGGGGAGTTATGGGTTATTGTTGGAGCCTAATTTTTTTCCTTGCATCACCAAACCTCTCTGAAGAGCCCTGCCCCACTTCTAACATGAGGGAGCGTGGGGGAAGGGCCCCTAATGCTAATTCCAAAGCCAGCGTCAGGGGAGCCTTGTTTAAAACTAATTTGCACAGCGTAAACATGACATTTTGGGGAAAAAAGGGCCTATAACAGACAAGAATCTCTTATACAACTTTCTCATTGTTTGCCAGGCTTCCCCACCCAGGGGTGCAGTCAAAGCCAACCTTTATTATTTTGGAGAAAAAGTTCTGTAATCATACAATGACTGATGTGTTGCCATTCTTGGAACTAAAATGAATGGAATTTCCAGATAAAAGGGAAGGAGGGAGGGAGAGAAATTTGGAAGAGTTTCCCACGGACTCCTCCATAATCATTAAGGGCTAGAAATTCTGGGGACGCAGAATCCAGTTATGGGTAGAACGCACTCAGCGTAGGGCAAAATCCCCGATTACCATAATTTTTGTAATCACAACTTATGCGAAATCATTCTCAGGCGATACCTTACTTTTGCAGGTCCTCAGCAAGGGGGGAGATAAGAAGGACACTGGGATTCAACCCTGAACTGCTGGAAATTTTGCAAGCCACTCATTTGGTCTCAGAGTTTTCAGCAGGCATTGCTGAGAAGAAACACACCTAGGTTTCTCTGCAACCCTACATTACAATGGTGTTTTTAAAATAAGGAAACCAATAATCGCTACAAGCGGAGTACTTCACCTGGTCCCCTATTCTGTGCTCCTGCAAAATCGAAACAAATACAGAACCCTTGCTTTTTAAATCAGCTGCTTCCTTATGGGGTGGGCAGACGCTGAGCAAAAGGCCTGCCAAAAAACTCCGCATCTAACAAGACCCTAACTCCTTTTTTTTCCTGTGGTCCATCGGTGATCCAATTTTTAAGACCTGGGAATTTGAAACAGTACCCTTACCCAATATCTTTTCATTGGACCATTGGAGAACTAAGTCCGAAGTACTGTCAGGAAGTCCAAGTCTATGGGGTTGATATTTTGCTCCGCAAAAGAACCTATTACTACTGTCACCATGCTATGATGAGTGGCCCGTAATTAATTGAAAGAATGGGAACACGCTGCTATCTAGCAGGACTAGAACGCATGACCAAGCAAATCTGCTTAGCAGAGAACAGCCCCTGGGAAGTCATTCCAAACAGTCAGGAACACTTCATTACCAGACGTCACACGTGTTTGGCTTTGCGTGTTGGGGGTGATGGGGGCTGGAGGCCAACACATCAGAAGACCCAGGCAAGGCTGGGATAGCTTAGCAACTTTAGGGCAGCTGATTAGCATCTTCAGAGGGGTGGGTGTTACTTTGGCTGTGCTTCTACAATTCATTTGCAAACAGCAATTAATTTAACACATTCTTTTTCCTGTTGCCTTTAGAAAGTTAAAAACTCCCAGGATGACTGTTATTGGGAGCATGAGGCTAAAACAGATAGTACAGAATTCTTTCAGCCTGACCTTTTTTAGGACCCAAAAGTCAGGTTCTGACGGCCCTTCAAGGTAGACCAGGTCAGGAAACAGACACCACAAGGAATACTAGAATTCTATCTTCTTGCTCTAGGCTGTAATAGTGGGATCTTGAAAGCCTGATAGCGTTTCTCCTTCCTTCCTTCTTATACTAAAGAGAATCAAGGCTGGGCAATCTTGAGCTTCTTTCTCATGCTCTCCTGTTGTCCTGGGCTAAGCTCATGTTTCACTAATGGTTGCTACATACCTTCTCCAAGGCTGTCTCTGGGTTCCCCTACAGGTTCACACATTGCCATAACACAGTTTGCTTGGCTTTGCCCTCCCATGTGGTGCGGACTGGGTCAATGCAATTCTACAATCTGCAGCTTGTGTGGAGCTGCGCCTTACGAGTTCTTCCACAAACCGCAGTTCAGCAAATCGTAACTTAGTCTGGTGTGTGAACCCAGCAAATTGTGAGCTGGAGGCCTTTCACCCTTGGGCTGAAGGCAAGTGCTTGTTCTTACCCAGGACGACCAGGTTGGTGGTGCCTACTTCATTGCCGTTGGGATACGTAGCAAACTCGCACGTGTAGGTGCCCTCATCCGTCATGAGTAGGTGTTCGATGACCAGCGTGGCATCTGCCAAGGACTGTGTGAGGAAACGGATTCGCCTGCTGTTCTTCTCCATTGGGTAGCTCTGCCCATGGAGTGGATGGTAGACGGCCACATTCTGCTTCCTGCCTCCGACCTCCTTCCCCCAGGTCACCTGGCTGATCTTGATCTCAGGTTCGGTTAATGCAATGTTGCACGGCAGGACGACCTTCTTCCCCAGGTACCCCGTGACCTCATTGCGGACCGTCACTTGCTGGGCAAGTACAACTAGAGAAGGAAAACACAAAGAAGCTGAGTGATCGGTCAGATCCTCCACTTTGTCACTTTCTGGCCACCAGGAAGCCCTTTTTAAGGCAACCTAGGAGATGCTTTACAGCAAAATTTTGCTTCATTTTTTACATGAGCCATTATTTGACTGGGCTTGCCAGATCTTGGCATTGATGGGCTTCATACAGCATGCTAAACCCAAAACTGGCTGAAGCAAACAATTGCTAAGTCCACCTAACAAGTCATGCCCAAACAAATAAAACTTACAATGGCTTAAAGTCGTGGTCCAGTTCATACCACCGACTATGACAGCGGCTGCATTCCCACAACACACTGAACCCTGAACATTTTAGCCTAGTATGAACCAAGCCATTGAAAAATTGAAATGGGAAATGGCATCCTATCAATAAGAAAAATATTTAAAAGAAAATAAGGCTGAAGCAAGGTCTAAACTCCATGTAAGCCCTCTGCATTTAGCATTCAAAGCACACCCTATACACTGGAATGGGAGGTGTAAAAGCACCGCTCCAGTGGGTGGTAGCAAAATTCACATTGCTTTTTTTTTTAAATATAATTTTAGTGAATTTTTTAACAAGATAAAAACAATGCAAATATTAGAAAAGAAAATAAGAATAGTGAATAAGAAAATAGAAATAGACAGACAGAAGGAAAGAAAAAAATTACAAAGAAGTGGCTTCCAATCTTTTTGTCAGTGGTTATAAATGCATTCATATTTTA
This sequence comes from Python bivittatus, assembly GCF_059951505.1. Taxonomy (NCBI): domain Eukaryota; kingdom Metazoa; phylum Chordata; class Lepidosauria; order Squamata; family Pythonidae; genus Python; species Python bivittatus. The sequence continues at coordinate 3,773,590 of NW_028277054.1, forward strand.
CCCTCTCTCTATAAGGTTACATCATCCTTCTTTCCATAAGCTACCCTCGTCAAACGTCAAAAGTCACAGGTTCGTTTTTCTTTTTTTCCAGCAAAAAGTCCATAAGGGGTTTCCAGGCACTGATAAACGTAGTTGTTGATCTTTCTCTAATTAAACAAGTTAATTTTGCCATCTCTGCTAGTTCTGTCATCTTCACCAACCATTCCTCCATTGTGGGTATTTCAGAATCTTTCCATTTTTGCACATATAGTAGTCTCGCGGCAGGAATCATATATAAAAATAACCTTCCATGGCTCTTATCTAATTGATTGTCCATTAAGCCCAGCAAGAAAAGTTCTGGCTTCAGCTGAATGTTGATCTTTAAAATTCTTTGTGTATCATTATATGGATCTGAACCCAAAAACTTCTGGCTTTTTTACAAGTCCACCAGGCATGATAAAATGACCTTTCATGTTGTCCACTTTTCCAATATAAATTTGAAGTACCTTTATACATTCTAGGCAATTTTTCTGGAGTCATATACCAATGGTACATCATTTTATAAAAATTCTCTTTGTTGAGCAGATGGACTAGTCTGTTCAGAGTGAAAGCAGTTGGGCAGCTCTGGCTTTTGAGAGAGATCCCAGGATAAAACAGGTTTCACAACCACCTCCCCATTCATGGATAGTTCTGAACTCTGCCTTCATTACAAACAGTGAGTAAGATTGTTTCTTAAGAGTGAAATCGCCAAGGGAAAGGCAGCTTAGCCAGTTGAGTAGACCTGTCCCTATTCTCAATAAGGAGTGGTGAATACTGGGAGTTGAAGTCCACACATCTTAAAGTTGCCAAGTTTGAGAAACACTTCTCTATACCTTAAAACCATGTTACTTGGACACATATGATTTGGGCTTGTTCTACAATTACTCCACTTAATATTCACCTTGTCGTTAATATCTTTTTGGGAAGAAAAAGGAGCTTTGGAGATGATGTGATGTTGAATAACCCTAATGAATTAGGAAGAACACTGAACATTTTAAGCATAGAGAGCAATTAAAAAATTGTTCCATTTTGTTGGAAAGACAGGTTCTAAAATCTTGGATTGAAGATATGGGAGCAGTCTCTGCCTTTGAAGTGACTCCTTTATTGACATAAAAAAAGGATGGAGCAATACGTGCTGTGTGATCAAGGTTTCGTTTGTCATTGTTTTTCTATATTTACTGCAACATGCACAGACATTTCCTCTTTTCCTCTCTCTTTTTACCTTTGGTTTCTGCTTCTTTATATATTATTTTGTATTCAGTTATAGCTTTTCTTCCTCTTTCTCCTATTGCTATAAATATTGTTTTATGTATAGCAATGAAAATAAGTACAATATTAATTTAAACATACACAGGTAGTCCCCGGGTTAAGAATACCTGGTTTACAGATGACCCATAGTTAAGAACGGAGCCTACTGGAGCAAAATTTGAGTGAAATACACAATGATTCGAGTGAAATACACAATGGTTTGAGTTCATTACACAATCCTACTTAGACAGTATTATACAATAATACTGTTCCGGCTTACATACAAATTTGACTTAAGGACAGACCTTGGGAATGGAACTTGCTCTTAAACTGGACACTACCTGTATAAAAGCAACGTTAAACCAATCATCTCTGTCAGGCCTTCTTGGAAATGGAGCCCCTTCTCCTGAGTTTTAGGAAATGACTCAATTTTTCCATTTTAAACAGGCCTTTGATACCCTAGTTGAGGAAGGAGGAGATGGTCACCTGATTTTTTTACTGCTGTATTGTTAAAAGTTAAAAGTTTATGTATATTGGCAGATGGCTTTATGCTGAAATTCTTCCCTACAATGCCCAGAGTCCTTAGAAATGTTATGCTGCCCGACTCCCAGCGACTCAACTGTTGCTTGTAAATATAAATTTAAAAAGCGTTCAGGGCAATATGCACACAGGAGAGCACACCTGGCCAATCAAGTAACCTGCTGTTCAGCGATAACCACCCTGTGAGATAGGTTGGGCTGACCCAAAGCCATTCAGCAAGTTTCCATGGATGAGAAGGGACTTTAATATGAATCTCTCAATCCAACTCTTTAATTACTACCATATTCTTTTACTGAACCTTCTTTGTTTTCTTCTTCTTCTTCTTCTTCAGGCACTGCAGCCTAAACTGAGATCTGGTTTCTCCAGCTGCAGGCAGAAATTACGTGACTGATGCTATGCCATGCTCTCTGCAAAGGCGCTTTATGAATGCCAAGCTTCTTTATGTGTTGCAACAGGGCAGCCTGGTATGTCACTGCTTCTATTCATTCATCAGTTAGATCAGTCTTTCTCAACCTTGGCAACCCTAACCCTAACCCAAGGTTGAGAAACATTGTACAGGTAGTCCTTGCTTAACGACCACAATAGGGACCAGAACATTGGTTGTTAAACGGGACAGTCAGTAAGCGAGTCACCACATAACTGGACCTCATTTTACGACCATATCACGTGGTCGTTAAGCAAATCTACCTTCCCCAATGGACTTTTGCCAGAATTTGCTTAACAACCATTGTAATAAGGTTACAAATTGCAATCACATGGCTGCGGGGGGTAGTGTGATGGTTTGTGACAGTCACAAGTGCAAGTACAGGTCGTAAAGCACTTTCCCCGACGCCGTCATAACTTTGAACCATTGTTAAACGAATGGTCATTAAGTGAAGACTACCTGTATTAGAGAGCAGCCAGGCAGCTCTGGCTTTTGAGAGAGATCCCAGGATAAAAGAGGTTTCACAACTACTTCCCCTTTCCCAGAGAGTTCTGGACTCTGCCAAGGCACTTCCTTCACTACAATCAGTAAGATTAGCAGTCGTTTCTTAAGAGTGAAATCGCCAAGGGAAAGGCAGCTTAGCCAGCTAAGTAGACCTGCTCCTATTCCCAAGAAAGGAGTGGTGGCGTGGCGCAACAATTCAAACGATGCCACGCATTGTCCAGGCAGGATGCCGCCCGCCTCTGCGGAGTCAGAACACCCATCTGATTGTTTTTAGGATAATGAAAGTAAACATCTGGCGGGAGGGTTTTTCAGCTGTGATGGAAAAACAGCTTGCTCTCCAAACTTCCTGAAGGTGGAAAGCTAGCAAAGGGGCCTTGCCAACACTGATAAGCAGCAGAAATGTAAGCTAGTGGGCCTATGGGGGAAGAAGGTTTACGTTACTCTGGGATTCATGATGGGGAGAACATGGCCACCACTATCAAGTTGGCGACACAGTTTCCACCATCCCAGGGAGACCTAGAATCACAGAAGGGAAGATTGGAAGGGTTCTTGAAGATCATCTAGCCCAACTCCTTGAGGAATACAGGAACCCACTACTATCACATCCCTGACAGGCGGCCATCCAGTCTCTCTTTCAGCACTTCCAGCAGAGAACCCACCACATCCTAGGGTAGTTTCCTCCACTGCTGAGGTGCTAGGGATTTTTTCTTGATACCCATCTGTGGGTCTTAAAGGCACCCCTGCCTTGATGCTAGAAGCTGGCGTTGCTTTGCAGCAGGCCACTTCTCAATCAATCAAAGCAAACTTTCCTAACAGCCTGATGAGACAGGGAGTTTGGGACGTAGCGGTGGCTTTTCAGGGAAGAGGAACACAGCTGCACCTCCAGCAGTTGGGTTCTGAACAAGTCAAAGGAGAAGCACCGGCTATTTGCAGAAGATGAGTGTGCTCTGTCCCCAGGAAGGAGAAGCATTCTCCAAACCAGTGTTTCTCAACCTCAGCAACTTTAAGATGGGTGGACTGCAACTCCCAGAATTCCCCAGCCAGCATGGCTGGCTGGGGAATTCTGGGAGTTGGAGTCCACCCATCTTAAAGTTGCTAAGGTTGAGAAACACTGCTCCGGACTATGCCATGGATGAAACACGTAGGAGCCACACAATGAAGGACCTCTTAGCACTACTATTTGGGCTCGCTGGATTACAGGAACAGATCAAGCTGTGCTCCATTTAACACACACCCCCATGCCCATTTCATTAGCACCACTGGCTGACTAAATGGTGAAAATGGATGCTCTCCCCCTGGGAGCCCAATACTGCCACCCGAGAGAGAAAGGGAGAAAATATAATTTAAGAACTATAACCCACTTTCTCTCTCTCAAGGTAGCCAAGCCTGTTCCTGCCCTCCCCTTTGTCAAAAGCAATCTGCACGTCAGCCTCCTCGGCACCAGCACACTCATTGGCGCCATTCATTAAAAGGAACGTGCGTGTCCAAGTTCTAATCTTGAGGGACCGATTCTACAAGTAACAGGGGAAAGCCAGCTGCACACCTCCAGCATCTGATCAAGGAAGGCTGGAGGAGCAACAAAGAAAACTGGCGTTCGCCCAGAGGAAGGAAAAAGATTGTAAGTGAAGAAGGTTTGGGCTAATAATGTTTTCACACTTCATAGCCCAGCAGAAACAAGATGGAGATGATGCTTAGACAACTCCTAGTAATTCCCCACTGCTTGTATGTTGCACATGGCAATTTAGAAAGTCATTTTAATTCCAAGAATGGCTCCATGAGAGCCTACCTCACCCTCCAACACACACCCACAAAGAGTCAATTCTCCAATAAGTCAAGAGACTTATATTCAGTTTTCTTCTATCAGGTGATGGACAAGGCCAAAGTTCCTGTTGACAAAACCTACTGGCTGTTCATCCGGACTCCACATTTTCAACCCTCTGAATGATCCGCTTCTTGCAAAGCAGCAAGGAAAAAACCCGAACAATTCCTAGACCAACTGCAAAGTCAGGAACAGATCAGAAAATATGGGGCTAGGAGGAAGACTGGTCATCCACCCAGAATCAACAGATGAACCAAAAAGGAAAGAGGGATCCTGGAAGGGGGAAGATTAAAAATATTTTGGTTATATTGCAGCAACTATCTTAAACCTTGGACAGTGAACTTCAAGAGGGTGCCCTCCAGATGCATGAAGATCTTGTATCTTGTATCTACAAAACAGGAGTAAAAGATTCACAAGCTCTTTACTACAAGCAGCTTCCTGATTGCTGCCCAAACCTGCTGCCGTAAAACAATCCAACTCTGAACTCAAATTATTTTCATGTCCTTCTGCTGTTCTCCCAAGCATTATTATATCTTGCAAAGAACACTGTAGTCTTCAGGATAATGGACACTGTCCTTTGAAAATCACAGGTGCTGATCCAAGGCCGCAGAAGACAGGTTTAAAACAAAAGAGCCCACCACATATAATAAATGCTGTTAAGCTTTCTGCTGTCTTCATGTAAGTCAAGGGTTGAAAACATATTTGCCCCCCTTAATTCGGCAGTCACTTTCTCTATATCTAGAGGCAGGTGTTTATCAAACACCTCCCTCTTAAATCTCCACAAACACAAATGCTCCCGCCTTCCTTCCTTGTCACTCCTACGAAACCCATTCTGATGACTTAGCCGTTTCTATTTGCCAGCAATCTCTAAATTCCTCTGGTATTGCTTCTTTAAGCCTAAATGGTAACCTCTGAACTCCTATTTGTTATCTGTGGAAAGCCAGGTATGAACGAAACACCCTCCTTCTGCTCCCAAGCCAGGGAAGAGTCATATTCCTAGCACCACTTGTTAGCAAATAGTTTTCAAACTTCCGAATCAAACACGCAACCCGTGCTCACCCGGGCTCTGAAGAAAAGCAGCTGGAGGATTTCTTGAGAAACACGCCTTCACTGCCAACGTCTTGTATCCACCAAAGAGTTAACAAAAGGTTGTAAAACACTTTACTTAGAAGCAGCTTCCTCATGGAATAGGATGTGTATACCTCATGGCATAGCGCATGTATTCCAATCCAACACTCCCCCATTCGATGACTTACTCCTTCCTGCTGCTTATTCTTCCAAGCCCCTTAAAGTCATAGTATACAATTAAAACCATAATGCGCCACCCTGTAGCCTCCATAATTCCCAACAGGAATGGTCAACGTGCACGCACACTTCCGCATTCTACAAGATCAACTCCAGTCCATCGGCTAGACTGGTGTTTCCCAACCTTGGCAGCTTGAAGATGTGTGGACCTCAACTCTCAGAATTCCCAGCTGGGGAAATCTGGGAGTTGAAGTCCACACATCTTAAAGTTCCCAAGGTTGAGAAACACTGCTTTGGAATGAAATCACTTTCTTAGGGTCAAACCTTCTCCCCTGAAGATTGGCCCCTTATGAGTTTTCTCTCCCAGCCTACTGGGACTCCAACTCCCAGAATTCCCCAGCCTAATTCCCCTACATGCTGGCTGGGGAATTCTGGGAGTTGGAGTCCACCCATCTGAAAGCTGCCAAGGTCGAGAAACACTGCTATAGCAGCAGCAGAGAATCCCCGAGCGCATACAAAGCCCAGTGGTGAACATGGTTTTCCTTGCACTACGAAGCACAGACACAGGAAGCCCATCGCTCTGCACGAAAAAAGAGACCGAGCTTGGGGTCTGAGAACACCTGTGCGCTACAGGATAGGGAAGCTCAAAGATTAAACTGCTGAGGTGTTCACAGCCTTTAGGAAAGTCTGCCCCGTTTAGCAGTTTTTACACATATTGAGATTCTATTGTTCCTCCCCCTCCCTCCCCAGCAGATGGTTTCCTGTTTGATTTGGAAGATGCTTTTCAAAAGGGAAAAAAAAGAAGACAGAACAATGCAGAAACAATTGGGGGGGGGAATAGATGCCTGAGTTTTGTTTTTAAGGGAGAGTGTGCGAAAGACACAACAAGGGCAGAACATCTGGCGTAGCATCAGCCTCCCCCATGTTCGGGGGGGGACAAAGAACCCAAGTGGCTAGCCCCGAGTCACCGCCGTGTCATCATCTCAGCTCTGGAGATGATCTTTTTAGGGGAAAGGGTGTGAAAGCGCAGCACCTATTCCCCCCAAACATCCTTCCTTCCGTTTATTCGTGTGACATCATCATGAGCCGAGAACTGAAGGCCAGGCACGTTCACACAGGAGTGAAGTCTGCTGAGTTCAGAAAGGCCGCGCTAATGAGAGGACCCGGAGGGCAGTGAGATGGGGATGGAGTTGCACCCTGGATCCTCTCCAACATGCCTTCGGGTTCCTGGGCGTGCAATGATGGAAGCTATGGATGCAAAGGGAGAAGACGGAAACGAAGGCATTGCGAATCTTTCTGAACCCAGAGCCACAGGCAAAGCGTCCTGAAGATACGACGGTTCTTTTTCCCGACCTGTTTAGAGAGAGGGCAGTTCTTGGAGCACAGGATGGGCAATTTGCGGGCATATTCTTACCCCTGGGAGGGAGCCAATATAAACTGGTAATGTTGTGGGGCAGGATTTTCTCTTTGTTGGGCATTTGGAGTAATTTTTTAAAAAAATATTATGTTTATTACAGGGCTTATGCTATAGTTTGGCTGCATTCACACAACACACGAAGCGGGGACAAGTTGAGGCTGTGTGGTATTTGGTTAAGTGCCTTGTGAGAACCCCACCACTGTTTCAGCCTGTGGCATAAAACAATGGTAAGCCATCGGGGGGTTCATTTTGTTCGAGCAACACCACCTCAAACTCAGAGATTTTAAGTTTGAGTTACTCCCCCGGATGCTGGCCGCTGCGCTTCGGCCTCTCATCCATCCACAGCCGCTGGGCCAGCCAAGTGTGCTAAGCAGAAAGGAAGGAAGCTGTGAAAGAGAAAAGGGAGAAAGGAAAGGAGGCCACAAGGTCACCCACATGGCACCTGACTGATGGACATCAGGCGTTAAACTCGGAGCAACTGCGTGCTGCTGCTTCTCGTTGCTCAAAGAGTTGCAGATATTTTACATCTGGGACTTGGCGGGGGCAGTTTTGAACCAAGTAGGGCCAATTGTTCCCTTTTGGGGGGCTTTAAGGTTCAAAACAGGTGCCTTAAGCAGCCATGTGGCTCCTGAGGCCCACCCAATCCAATCAGGGTAGCCCCTAAGAATTCCTCTATTAAGCAAGGGTATTGCCTAAATCAGGGTTTCTCAACCTTGGCAACTTTAAGACGCGTGGACTTCCACTCCCAGAATTCCCCAGCCAGCCATGCTGGCTGGGGAATTCTGGGAGTGGAAGTCCACGCGTCTTAAAGTTGCCAAGGTTGAGAAACCCTGGCCTAAATTATTTCTGAAAGGCAAATTAAGTAGCCATTGCAGCAGGTTAATACTGGAAAGAGACACATTCACACATAAAATCCCCATCCTGCTAAAATCCTGAGTTAGGAGCCAGGACTCACAACTAACCAATATCCCCCATCCTCCTTTAACCAGGATAGACCATAATTGGCAGCCAAAGAGCAAAAAAGACTCACTGTTTTGCCCCAGCACGGCAGTTCCCGCATCTCCTTTCTGGAAGGAGAGTTTTAAAAATAGACTATAATTATGTTATTCTGCATTCCAGGAGAAAACCAGAAGAAAGCTTCAGGCAGGCTTTGCCAGACAATTCCACTCCGAAGGAAAGATTTTGCTAAGGAAGCAGACAAGCTGCACTTTGGGTTGTTTTTTTTTGTAAAAACAGTCACCAAGTCCACCCCCTCTCCCCAAACCTTGAGCTCTCCTCCCGGCTGCCAGTTTCTATGATCTGAATGGGGTTTTGTTCGTGTGGGTTCGTTTTGTTTTAAGCAGCCCATCCCAACCCAGGTCCATTATTCCAGGGAGCCTCACGCACAAGTGTTCCTAATGGGAAGTGACATTCCCGTCCTAAGTCCTGTGTTTCAGTCACGGCAATTCGAACAGCATGAATGAAGCCCGCTTAATTTGATAAGAAAACAGATCGAGTGTGAAGTGGAAGCATTAAGAATTCAGCTTACGCATGTGTATATGGAAAGTTGGGTTTGTTTTAAAGGGACAAGTTAAAACAAGGGCAGCTGTGGGAACAACTCACCTTCTTGGATTTGGTGTATCCAAGCACGCTCCTTCCACCAGGATATTGGGGGAGAAAATCCATATTTTAAGGCACAGTTACATTAATGTGGACCTGAGAGCAGCCTCGCGTGTATGCTGCAGGTTTACAGAAGGGCACAGGATGCGACTTTAATTAAAAGGGAATTTGCAAGTTTCTAGCCCTCGAGATTTGTTAGCTATGCAACACCTGCCTCCATCTTGGCTACCCAAGACCTTGCTTCAGTACTCCTCCCAGCATTTTATTGTTCCTTGGAGGAACCAAACCAGAATAAGCAGTGTGCCCCAAGAAGTGGCAGAAACACTTCAATAAAAGGGCCTACATTTCTCCAAGCTGCAGAACCAAACCTAGCAACTGATTTACCCCCAAGTGTAGTAACATTGCAGAGTTAAGCAAGGTATTCCCTATCCCACCTCTTCTCCACTCCCACCGCATCCTAAATTAAAGCTGTCTTGCAAGGACTAAAAGTTGAGCACCACCCTGGAGACTACTGACTGGGTAGAGAAGGAACGATGAACTACAGAAACTTGGGAATCTAACATTGGGGGACATTATTGTTTGGGTTAGTGTTTCTCAACCTTGGCCGCTTTAAGATATGTGGGCTTCAACTTCCAGAATTCCCCAGCCAGCATGGCTGGCTGGGGAATTCTGGAAGTTGAAGTCCACATATCTTAAAGCGGCCAAGGTTGAGAAACACTGGTCTAGACCCTCATATGCTATAGAATCCAGATGAACCAAATTAAGAGCGTTTGGGGAAGAGGTGAAGTTCCACTTCTGCTGAATTTGTGGACACGTCCATCCAGTTTTCCTGGCAACAATACCAAAGCAATTAGCTATCACCTTTGTCTGGGAATTCAACTTCCTTGTCTAGCTTCCACCCTTGGCTTTCCATGCCGACTTTGATTCAAGGGCTAACTCATCTAGAGGATGAGTAAGAACCATAATCACGCCCTTCACCTCTTCCACCCCTTTTGTCTTGAATCATACGAAGGAAGACGGATTCCCAGAATCCACAGGTGGATCGACTAGAAATCCCAGTGTTCAAGAGTGGTAAGGAAGGCGACAACCGGCCCAGAGTTTTCCACTACAGCTCGCCCATTCCAGCCTCCTCCTTCCAAGCAGTGGGAGTTGTGACTGCAGTTCCCCAGCCAAATACACCTTTGGAGGGCCCTGAGCTGAGAAAGGCAGTATGTGCTGATGGTGGATCTCCCTAAGTCCAGCTTCAAATCTCTTCCTGGATGATGCTGGGGAGGACAGAGAGGAGTCCTGCAAGCAAAGCAGACCAGCTTTTTCACCTTGTGAACATATTTCCCAGCGTGATGTCACCATAACCAAGAACAGCATAAGAAAAGAAGAATATGCCTCAAAGAAAACTCTCCTTTCTTAACAAGGAATGAATGCAGCAAGGTTGATTAATTCAGAGCAGCGTTTCTCAAACTCGGCCACTTGAAGACCTGTGGACTTCAGCTCCCAGAATTCCCCAGCCGGCACATTCTTTCCTTGTCCATAACCTTGTTAGAGACATCACGAGACGTTCTCCCCATTTCTTTTAATGCATCTAATAAGCTGCTGGCACAAGGTTGTATTTCCAGAATCCCCAGGCACGTTGAGGAGTGTAAGATAAGAAAGCAAGGTCCGTCCTCACCACTGCTGCCTAGATCCCTTCTCTGGGTCAGCCTTATCAGAGCTGACTGAAGGCGTGAAGAAGCGAGGAAACCCAACTCGCCTTAGCAAGGCAGCAACTTATATGTTGTGCCCTGTTGGGTCTGTGCCCAAAGCTGGCATGGGCCAGTTGCCACATGAGGGCTGTGGACAGTGGCGGGGGAGGAGAGTGGCTTGGTAGAGTCACAGGCGTCAAAGTCTTCATACCCTTGAGTAGGTTGGAGAGAAACGGCCTACGAAGTCCAGGATGGAGATGTAAAGGTGACTTGCGACAGACCTCAGAAAGACAAAATACTGGGAACTCAACCAGGCTGGGGAAGAGCTCCTGTTTAATGACAGCTAAATCATAACTCATGGATATAAATACAGATATTAGCTTGGTTGAAGCAGTCAGTGTTTAGAACAGTGTTTCTCAGCAACTTTAAGATGGGTGGACTCCAACTCCCAGAATTCCCCAGCCAGCCATGCTGGCTGGGGAATTCTGGGAGTTGAAGTCCATCCATGAGAAACACTGAGGGAAACTTCTCCAATCCTTTCTGTATCCTCCAAAACCCCATTGCAAAACCAAGGCACTCTTGGCCTGCATGAAAACCACCTGTCTTCTCAGCCGCGCAATCCCTCATTTTCTTCTCACTTGACCCAACATCCCCCCCCCCATCTATTTCCCAGCTTCATTGCCTGATTCATTCTATTTTTAATCCTTCCTTTATCTTGTCAACAACCCAGAGGACATGCTGGGAAAAGTTATTCCTCTTTTCAAGGGCAGAACTCCACAGACAAACCTTTGCTCATGTTTCGAAGAAGAACGTACGCACACAATGAAGCAATTCTGCCTTTTTCTTTCCATTTACCAGTGTGTTTTGTGACTTATGGTTTTGACGATTAGGAAGAATAGGTTATAGAAGGAAGGGTATTACGATGAAATCTTGGAGATTTCTCTTAGAGATTTGATTAGAATTATATATATAACTGCCAAGAGGAAGATTGGAAGCCAACCCCTTCCCCCACATGTACATTCATGTTTTCTGTTCCTTTATTTTATTTTTCCATCTTTTCTCTTTGTCTTTTTTCTTTTTCTTCCCCTCTTTCTCACATTTACTTTACTTTTTTTCTTGGAGTGTATTTCTCATGATCTGTCTAAAATTTTTTAATAAGATAAAAAAAAAAAAAAAAGCAATGCCCAGCTTCCTCAAATAGTAACAACAGGTCCAAAAGAGCCATCCATTCGCATTTCCAACAAGAACAGGGCACAATGCCTTTCCAATTCCAAAACCCCTGGCATCTACTCCTGTGTTACGGGCAGACGTGCCATAAAAACCTCAAAAAGGGAGCCAACAATTTCCCAACACCAAGAATATACTCTTACCTGGCACCAGGAGAGAGAGAGAGGGAGGGAGAGAGAGAAAGAGGGAGAGAGGGAGGGAGAGAGGGAAGAAGGGAAAGGGAGAGGGAGGGAGAGGGAGAGAGGGAGGGAGAGAAAGAGGGAGAGGGAGGGAGAGAGGGAGGGAGAGGGGGGGAGAGAGGGAGGGAGAAGGAAGGAAGGAAGGAAGGAAGGAAGGAAGGAAGGAAGGAAGGAAGGAAGGAAGGAAGGAAGGCAGGAAGGCAGGAAGGCAGGAAGGAAGGAAGGAAGGAAGGGGAACTAGTAAAAAGGGGCAAAGGAATCAAGGAGGAAACATCTCCTAATACATCTGAGACATATTAGAAGAGGCACTACGCAGAAAAACACTGGTATCAAACTTTTTCCTGACAATTCTGTAACCTTTGGGGCCATAAGGTTAAAAGACGAAAATTCCCCCAAGATGAGCTTTGCTTGACAAAAATACGAAAGAGGCTGGCCACTGTCTTTCCCTGGGATATATATTTTTTAAAGCTTTCCAATCTAGCTTACAGCTCTGGGTTCCCCCGGTGGTCTCCTATCCAAGCATTAACCAAGTCTGATTGTGCCTCTCTGAAATCAGCCAGGGCCTGGTTTTTCTCCTGGCAGCCCCAACTTAGATCTTTGGCTTCCAAATTTCCCAGCTTCTATCATTGGATTAAAAAATGTTTCTCCTGCCTGAAAACCCGGGAATTAAAAAACAAAACAAAACTTGCAAACCTTAGTATCTACCCACCTAGCATTTAGGCCCAACCACTGAAGATTTTCACCCAGGAGCAGGGAGGACAGAAGCAAAAGGAAGTATGTGTGAGTGACAGCATCGCACACTTGTCAGGGAAGATGAGGGTGGTTACAAAGACTACCGGGCTGAGAAACAATCAATAAAATTTAATCAGTATCCAAGTACCCCTGCAGGGGACAAATTTTACACACCCTTAATATACATGCAAATTGTCTGGGAGAATTAAGTAGGTCACCCAACCACCCTTATCCTTACAGGCTGAAGAAAGAAACTAACGAAACCCCAGGCTGGAGGGGCAAAAGGGACTGATGTTCAGGAGAATGAAAACAATGCCTCTAAATGGAGCAAGCTGTCAGAGAAAATGGGTATTTAGAGAGAGCGAGGTAGAAACACCCCTGCAGCTACAAAGCTCTGCTTTCAGGCTGCAGGCAAGGAGGAAGAAGAAGAGGAAGAAAGAAGGTTGGAAAACCAACTGAACAAGAGACACCTTAGATCTGAAAGAACTGGGTGGGTGCAAGACAAAAGGGGCTAGAAAGACCTTCTAAATCTTTGTGCATTTCTCCGGTATTAGCTTCAACTCCCCCTCCTGGGCACCTTCATTTTGTTGGGGAGGATTCAAAAACGAAGCAGACAGATTTGAGGGGAGGGAAATGAAAAGATGATTCACGAGGCTGAGCTGAGTCAATCTTTCTGCAATTCGATGGGACGTGATTGCTGACGCTATATTCCAGGAACTTGGGTTGGTTGTGCTTCACTACGGGTGTCTTCGCTTTTACCCCAATAACCCTGGCTATGTCTTATTTAGGACCATTTTCATGCTATACAAAGTACCAAAGCATCTCTTTAAAAAAGAAAAAAAATTGAGAGGGATTTGAGAGGAAATGTTGCAGCACTCACACCCCCACCCAAGCCCACCAACCTGGAGTTCAAGATGCCAGCCAGAACTAACAATCCTGTAGCTTTAAAGGAGTTAGAACTCTCTAGATCAGTGTTTCCCAACTTTGCCAACTTTAAGATGTGTGGACTTCAACTCCCAGAACCTCCTCTTATAGTATACAGAATCAAGTTGGGATTGTTTTGAGTCTCTTTTTCTCATGCTCCCACCTTTCCCAGGGCCGAGGTGTTGTTTATTGTCTCTCTGATCTGCTGACGGCGCTTGCATTTCACCACCAACATTATCTCTGCCTTCCTCTACAGCAGTGTTTCTCAACCTTGGTCACTTTAAGATGTGTGGACTTCAATGCCCAGAATTCCCCAGCCAGCATGCTGGCTGGGGAGTTCTGGGAGTTGAAGTCCACACATCTTAAAGTTGGCAAAGTTGGGAAACACCACTTTAGATCTCTCCCTTGCCACCCAACTTCTAGGTGCAATTTTTTCTATCCAGTTGGCACTCAAGATTTTAAGAGCTGCCTTCAACAACCTGTATTGGACTTTTAACTCCCAGAATGAAAGTTAGAAACATCCGTGAGGGTCTAATTGGTCCCCCATCCATAGGAAGAAATTATAAGCAAAGAATTGCTGCTCCAGAGCCCTGCTTAGGCTGGGAGATCGATGCCATACATACCCAGATAGAGTCCTTACAACCTTGCAGGTCTACTACACAGAGTGCTGTAGGGCAATCTTCTATTTCATGACTTCCCTTGTTGCCACAGGCAATCAGGTTCTCAAGCTAGGTGAATGAAGCTGCTGGCAAACGGATAACACCTTCTTTCCTCTATCAGCACACCTCTGGTTTCTGCATTGACCAGTCAGTCTTTTCTCCTCCACAGCTATTCTGGAGACCCAAGAGTCAAAAACCTTCAAGGTGTGTGGACTTCAACTCCCTGAATTCCTCCAAAGTCCATACATGCTGTCTAGGGAATTCTGGGAGTTGAAGTCCACACACCTTAAACTGGCCGAGGCTGAGAAAGTGGTCTAGCCAAAGAGAGATGAAAGGCCCTTTGCTGGTCAGTTATCTTGAGCGCAAAAAGGTCTTCTGAGAAGTGAGAAACTTCTCAATTCCTATGATTCTTCTCCTTCTGGCTTAGCAGCACAGACTTCATCTTCACCTCCATCTTTTCAGCAGGTCAGTCATATTTGTTTTTGATCAAGCAGGGGCAAGAGAAGAGGGAAAGGAAGAGGGTTTGTTTCTTCAACCTCATTCCTCCCTTTTCCCTATGGAGGTGAATCCCACGGAATTCCCCCATCCCATCTAAGAATACTTAAGGAACGCGTTCATCATAATTTCTTGGCTGCGTCTACATCCCACACCTTCCAAATTAAGCTTCTCGTGCTATACACCCCCACCCACCGCCCCAAGGCAGCGCAGATTTTCATCCATGCCACTGACAGCAGCTTAAACCAGCAGAGTCTCCAGAAAGAACAGATGTGGATCCAATGCAGGGAACTGATGGGGAGAGAAGTGTGAGAGGGTCTTATGTAGCCTGAATAAAGTTTAGCTCCTCCACGTCCATAGAAATTACTCTTCTCCTAGCCCCAACGGGCCCAAGGCACCGCAGAGTCCACGGGGAGATTTTGACAAGCAGAGACAGTATTTCACAGTTCATCTTTTCAACTTCAAATTCAGCAGTGTGTGTTTGCCTGGCCTTGTTCTTGCGTTCTCCTTGCCTTCCTCCCTTCTACTTGCCATCAAGAGGAGACCTAAAACTGGTGGGAGCAGCACATCAAAGATAGACGGCAGTGTTTTGAGCATTTCTGCACAGGTGGGGTTTGCCAAACACCCACCAGTAAACCATGTCTCCACATGAGCACGAACCCAGCCATCCAGCTGTTTTACGCCTTGGCCTGTTGAAAGGTCAGTGGTTCTCCATGAGTGGTACACGGGCCAAGTCATGGAAGCGTTTATTTACTTGTTTAACAAATGTATATGGCTGCCCAGCTCAAACAAGGCAACTCTGGATGGCTCACAACAGAACACAAACCATAATAAACTTCAATTGGTTAAAATCTACAGTATGGCCACAGATTAAAAAAAAAAAAAAGATCCTGTAACTTTTGGCTTTCACCACAGTAGCACAAAAATTGGCCACCATTCTAGAAAACCATGATAAAAACAGCAAGTAATGCTAATAATACTAGCCCTGGCTCACACTTGTAGCCCCTCCCAAAGGGTTTTTACCTTTAAAAAACTTTTTAAAAACTTTTTAAAAAACCAAAGGGTTTTTACCCGGCCCCAATGCCGGGGGGGGGGGGGGATAGTTTAGTTTTAAAGCAGTGTTTTTTAAACTTGGCAAGTTTAAGATGTGTGGACTTCAACTCCCAGAATTCCCCAGCCAGCATGCCAAGTTTGAAAAACAATGTTTTAAAGCCTTTCCAAAGGCCAGCAAGATCGGGCAGGACCTTCATTAAACCTTTAAATCATATAGTAAATGATAATTGTAATAGCAGAATTCCTGTGTGTGTGTGTGTGTGTGTGTGTATGTGTGTGTGTGTGTGTGTGTGTACATGTACTTCCTTCCTTCTTGGAAAAACTGGCCGTTTGCTTCTATCATGGTGGGATCCAGGTTCTTTGATAGAGTATCTGGTGGAACTTCAGATATGAAAGGTGAGAAACCACTGTGATAAACTTCAGTCTGTTGGAGTCACCCCAGAAACCAATGATTAACAAAATCTTGTTACACAAAAAATGACAAGACAGACAATACAATCTTCTGTTTAGAAAACAGAAGAATTGGGGTTGGAGTTGCAACCTGCAGGGCAGGGAGATTGTTACTGAAATTCTGCATTTACAATGGAGATATTCCAACTCTAGGTATCATCACAATTTTGTTAATCTAGGGAGGAGCTGCCCTTTGCACAAACATTATTTGAAACAATTGGAAGAGGAGCTCCTTTAATTATCCTATTAGCAACTCAACTGAATATAAAAAGATAATTACAACTGCAGAATAGCAAGAGTAACTAAAACATTTCAAACACTGTAACTGAGGATACAGCATATCTGAGTGGGAAGCAGTGAATTTCCAAAGATGGACAGCATCTTGAAGCAGATGGAGCAGACAGGTCTCTCAATTTTCCAGGGTCAAAATTTTCCAGGCAAGTTTGGCAGTTTCAAAGCCCTATCATGTTGGCTTTTCAGCTGATTGTTAAAAAACCTGCGAAGGAAAATATACTGCAATTGCATATTATTTTATTTCCAATTGGCCAACGCTGCTTGCAACATTCCAACACAAATACCTTTCTCCTCTACTCATCCAAATACTTCATTTCTTCATACTGTTCAACTCTCATAAAAGAGGCTAAATTTATTTTCTTTCACATCAAGTAACATTACCCAAATACTTGTGCAATTGATGAATATTAGGATGACTATGCTAACTGGAATCATACTAATTTGCTTTTCTGGGGAAAAAAAACAGATTCAACATTTTCTGCAAAAGACCCATCTCTGACTTAAAGTAAAATTTCTGTGGCACCTCTGGATAATCTGCATCCTGGATGAGAACTACTGACAGAAATGTTTATATACTCCAGCACATGAGAATTTCACACATGTGGAAAAGATTATTGCCATTATTGTAGCAAAAGAGTGAGAAAGCCACAACTCCAAATGCTGCAGAATTTAAACTCTCATGAGAGCCGTGTTTTAGAAACACATGGAAAGCAACAGGTTCCCCAATCCCTGCAGGAGGGAAGTGCCAAAAGGCTGAGGGAAGTTCATGAGAACCACCCTTTTGAGTCAACCCTGAGCCCATCTAGCCTGCATTCAGTCTTATATGATGGCCCACCAGGTCAAGGCAGCCCCCCCACCCTTGTTGCTCTCAGTAGCTAGGAGTAGGTTGCTCCCATGCCAGAAGGAAGTACCCAGCCATTAAAGCTGGTAGCCGCTGCCCGCCCTGCCCTCCAGGAACTTTTCTAGACTTCTTTTCAAGCCATCTAACCCAGCAGCCCCATAGTTTCTTGTGGAAGGATATTCTACAGGTTGATTACACACCATGTGAATAAGTATTTCCTCTTATGAGTCCTAAACCTGTTGCTAGTCACCTTCATTGGGTAGCCTCTAGTTCTACTATTACAGGAGATGGAGAAGGACTTCTCCCTGTTCACCCTTGTTTTACCCCACAAGGACTGGGATTCTGACCCATCCAGTATTATGTGCACATCTGGTGGCCTAGGAAGTCAAGCTACTTAAAGGACATCTCCAGGTTATCTCCCTATTCATAATTCCACCAGCCTTCTTCTGACTTCTCCTACACCCTCCCAGTCCAGCAGGCCACCAGACTCTTCTCAGCCCCTCTTCTGACGCCCAGCCCCAAAGACTTCCCTACATGCGTTGTTTGCGCATAGCTGCATGAGGGGGAAAATTCTGAGGGAGCCTCTGCTGCTGTTTGCCACAGAGAAGCACCTTTTTCCCGTCCTTTGCTGGCCTTTGCCCTCGTACCAAATTCTTGGCTGTCAGCCTGTGAAGATTAGTTGCAAAACAATTTCTTCCCTCCATTCAGGATGCAGACACTTGATTTTTATGATGCCCTCTGCTCTTAGCTTAAACCAGAGACCTCCACCTTTCTCCTTTGTACCCCTATGGGGAGGGGGGCTCGCCCCTGCAGACTGTGCTTGCTGTCAGACCCCAAAGTCTCCGCTGCTTCCCAAACAAGAGCTGTTTCTCCGGACATAACCCATCTCCGCCTGCTTTTGACTCTCTCCAAAGTCACAGCTCACATGCAACCAGAATCCCCATACCCAGTCTCCTCCTCCCCCCCAGGAAGGCGAGTGCCAGGCCCCTTACTCATCAGGAAGAATGAAAAAGAGGAGAGGGGGAAGAGTGGGTGGATTCCCCCCCCCTGAGGAATGTTATCTGCAAAGGAGACAAAGTGGTGAAGATTAAGTTTAGCTGGTGGGAAAGCAAAGAGGGGTGAACGGGAGGCGTAGAGGGGAGAGGCAGATCCAGGCCCACTCCCTCCCAGAAATTTTCCTCAAAGACCGGACAAAAATCAGAACAGGAGATGCCCTTTTGGGTTTGCTACAATCGAAGAACAGCAAAAGCACACCCACATTCCCATCGCAGACACACACTCAACGCCATGGCTCAAGAAAACCTTAATCTGCATTCGTGCACCAGGCAAACAGTGTGGTGTAATTGTCCCTCCCCCTGCACATATGAAGGGCATGGGGGTAGGAAACACGCTCCCACCTATCCCTCGGGAGAACACGCTATGGGAGCTTATAGTCAGCCCAAGCTTTTTACAACAGGCAGCCCAGCTGGACAAGCCGGTTTTAAATTATCGTTCAGCTGCATTCCTGGGGCTGCTGAGCTTCACGGGAGCAGGGAGGATGGTCAATTGCAACTGCTGCAGAGGGGAAAAGGATATTACTTTTAAGTTCACTCCCACCTTTAATACATTGCACTTGGAAGACATCTTGCACGGGGGCAACTAAGTATTAGTGAGGCAATATTTGTGCACGGGCATACAAGAGAAGATAAAGTGATTCCAGATCTAGCATCTCCTTTATGGAGTTATACCAATATTGCCTCTCTGATACAGCCCTTCTTCTTCCCATTCAATGGGGGTGAGGTGAGGTGGGGTGGGGTGGGGGAGTTTACAGTAACCAAGGTTCAGTTTTTCTAGGGAAAGACTAAAGAAGTTCCAGGACCTTCTGTGGTCATCAGTAAACTTCAGTGTGGCCCCTCCAGAAGAGGCCCCTCAACTATACTTTTAATTCTTAAATACCCTACACCATAACCCTGTTAACAGACAGAAGCAATTGAATTAAATCAAACCTCCCGCCCTTTCCACTTTCTGGAGTATGTCCTCAAAAGTCTATCAGCTCCATCCAGTTCTCTAATATGCAAAACAAATTTGTTCACTCTAAATCCATGTTTCTCAACCTTAGCCACTATAAAATATGTGGACTTCAATTCTCAGAATTCCCCAGCCAGCCATGCTGGCTGGGGAACTCTGGGAATTGAAGTCCACATATCTTAAAGTGGCTAAGGTTGAGAAACACTGCTCTAAATACATATTTTCGACACAGGATCTGGCTTTATGGATCTCAGGATTCTACTAAAAATGTAGATCTTAGAAGTCTAAAATCTGTACATTCTTGGCTCCTGCGGAATGCACCATGTAAAAAAACCCCACCCTCCAACCCCACAGTCCAAAGTGCTCCACTTGCCAGATGCCAATGAAGCTGTTAAGCAAACAAGAAAATCCATCTGCGAGAAAGTCACATCGCGCAGCCTTTCCAACTATGTGCCCTTTGGCTGTGCTGTACTAACCCCCCCCACACACACACACACTCCCAGCCTTTAGAAGCCAGGATTGCAAACACAGGCACGTGGTGGAATGCATGTTGAGGTTGTGCGCGTTATGTCATCATCACAATCCACATTACTTGTGCAGTGAAGTCATGACATGCAAGATCAACGATGTTCTCTTGGGTTCGATGATGAAAGGACTGGGGAGTTCTGAGCACTCCTAAGACATATCCACCCTGGATTTTGGAAGGTAGGCCAAGATTTTGCTTTCTGTCTAGTTATCCACTGTGTGACTGAGCACCCAAGGCACTCACAACTGATGTGACTGCCAAATGAGTCCATCAGCCACCAACTGGCTTCCACACCCTTCTGCATCTTCTAGATGCATTGAAATACAGTGTCCAGAATGCAGGTGTCCAGTGTTTCTCAACCTTGACAACCTTCAGATGGGTGGACTTCAACTCCCAGAATTCCCTGGGGACTGGGGAATTCTGGGAGTTGAAGTCCACACGTCTGAAAGCTGCCACGGTTGAGAAACACTGCTGGTGTCCATTACATCTTGAGATGCCAGGATGGTCTCCAGTTGCCTGATTAATTAGCCTAACACAGATGAAAGACAACTGAACACTTCCATGTCCACATCGAGAGTTTCTGGAGTATTTTTTTTTCCCGCCTCCATGAATTCCTTAAAATACCAAGACAGTTGCACACCTGGTGGGATGCACAAGAAAGCTCATAATCGCTAGAAAAAGAGCTACATGACAGAGACGTGGAGAAGGAAAAGGCCTAGAAGAGGTTCCCGGTTGCCATAGCAATGGAGAGCCGGAAGCAGCAGGCCTGGTTCCCAGGACAAATTGATGCAACTCACTTGTCAGAACACAACTCCGGGTTGGCCAAAAGGATGAGCAAGATTTCCTCTTTCCGATGGAATCGCTCATCGCTCTTTAGCCATGATGTCACCTGCTTAGTTTTCAGCGTGATCTGTAAACCTAGCCACTGTGGTGACTTAACCCAGTCTATGGCTGTGCAATCCCAACCAAGTATATATGAAACAACTAGCCATCGTGATAAACAAGCTATAGTTTAGCATGACATTTAGTTGTTATCCTGCAGACTGAATCCCCAGCTGATTAAACACATAAATCATAGGAGTGGTCATCCCACATCCAGAGGATGCCAGCTTGGGGGTGGCTGGTGAGTAGGCAACACCGCAGGCCAAACAAGGGCTTTGTGGTCCACCATCTCCTAGGAACCCAGCCCCTCTTAGCATCCCCTGAAGCCCACCCCTCCCCCCGTGGACCCCTCTGGGCACAGAAGCCCAACAAAGCAAACCTAGCCATTTTGCCCCATCAACCTGAGTTTTTTCCAGCAGGTGGTATGAATTCATCCAAGGCGTAGCAGGGTCTAAAGATAAAGAAAACCTTACTGGGATACCGTGGTTCCAGGAAAGAAAAAAAAAAGTGTTTCTTTAAAAAAAAACTAAAATGAAGAGACACCAAGGGTGGGAAAGTCTGGAGGGGCTGCCTGCAAAAATATATACATACCTACAATTTCTGAGTATTTTTCGATTCTAACCCCCAACAGACCTCCACTCCCAAAGCTTTGCCCAGGATGGTTAACCAGCCGCAGGGCAACAGGGGCAGAGAGGGTTAACTCTACCCTGACTGTGGCTTGCAGACAGCTTTTCTCATGCTAATGATGAATCTTGGCTCCTAGAGAGGGGCGGGAGGGGTGGGGGAGATGCATTCAGACCGCTTGGGGAATAAGCAATATAACCCACACATTTGCTAGGAGGGGGAGAAAGACTATGCAGGAAGAGAAGGGGCCAAGGAGGATTTATCAGTCCTACCCAAGTATATATAGGCTGCTTCTCCATCCCTGCGCAGGCATGCGCCATTAATAGATTAGGTCTGAGTCTGGAATCCAGACAAGTTTATATTTATCCTCAAAGGAAGATTTAAGCTCCCCCCCAAATAGTTTACTTTTAAAATGGGAGGGTCTTCTTAAATATGTTGAGAATATGGTTAATGAAGGTTTAGGAGGGGGCTGTCCTGTCTGATGTTCGTTTTTGCAGGGGGAGGGTATAGACTGGTTTTAAATTTAGGGTCCTCTTGGCTGGCGAAGGCACCAGTATATACCCCTGGAGAGATATTGCAAATGGCAGGGTCTGGGGAAGAAGCACAAACATCTAGGATGTCCTAAGCTATTTTGGTCATGACGTCTGCAGTTCAGAATCCTTTTCAAGATGTTTGGCTGGAAAGTAAGGGTTTTCCTTCGAGAAAGAATGCTATTCCCAAACAAGAACCGTCACCAACTTGTTCTGTGGAGTTTCAAGTTAGCTGATGCTGAAAAGCCACCAGGGACAATGGATTTACAGGGAAACTGATTTAAAAAAAAAAAAGCTATTAACAAACTTCTTTTATGACTTGGGAATGGAGAACCCTGTGAATAGCTTATAAAACTTACTAGACAGCCAGCACCGAGTTTTCTTTGCACATAATCTATGCACCTTGGCGACCTTCTCAAGTTATGCAGTAAGCACACACAATACAATCGTCCTCACAATGTACAAAAGGAGCCAGCTGTCAGCCAGTGACTCTCATTAATTCAACTTTCTGTTTTAACAGTTTGTCTTATTGCTGATTAATCTACTGGGGCTAGAAGCGTTCTGCTCCGGAGATACCCTTAAAGCAAGTCTGAAATGTAGAGTCTGGGCAGTCTTTCGATGAGGACTGTGATAGTGAGCAAGAGAACAACTGGCAGACAGCGTGCGAGGGCTGGAGAAAAGAAGCAGGAAGGCCTTCTTCCAGGTGTTTGGGGCTTCCCACTTCTCCTCCCCATCTCAGCCAGTCGGCCGATGAGTCCCAAGAGACACTTTTGTGGCATTTGAGTTCATCCAAATAAGAGCACTCACCAACAGCAAATCGAGAGGTTGTTTACTCATGGAACGCCAAGCTATCTTTGTGTTTTATTCTACAAAAGTGCTATTCATGGAAGGGAGAATAAAGATTCTTGTCAGCACAGCCTTGAGAAGTTCACAAACTATCTGCCCTGAATTTGGATACTTCCCTGCCAGTTCAGAAGAACAAAATGCACGACACAGCAAGCCTCCACACCCACACAATTAACCCTGAAAAGCATTTTAAACTGGAAAGGAAAGGCCTGAAGTATGACCGGCCAGACCCAGCTCTCAGCAGCAGAAGACCTTCCGAGTAAAGGCGACAAGGATGATGTTGCTATTGGTTCAATCGTGTCCGATTCTTGGTGGTTCTATGGACCAGCTCTCTCCACATTTTCCCATCCTGTACAACTTATTTTAGTTGTTTTATGGTCTAGTTGGTGTTGGCTTTGATGGTGTCCAGCCACCATGTTTTCTGGCGGCCTCGTTTCCTTTTGCCGCTGACCATTCTGAACATAACTGCCTTTTCCAGTGATTTTGATTGCATGACATGGCTGAAATAAGGCAGAATTTTGTGATTTTGCCCTTCACCCATATATCTGGTTTTAGATGCTCCAGTACTTGCTTGTCACCTTTGCCGATACCCAATTGCTTATTTGCACCTAGACTAGTTATCAAGATCACCTCCTTTGGGATTAGGGTTGAAGTCCACACATCTTAAAGTTGCCAAGGTTGAGAAACACTAGTCTATGCAGCCTACTTTCTTTTAATCTCTCAGACCAGAGAGATACAGATGTTATGTCATGCCCCTACGGGGTTTTACATGACTTCCAACCCTCCCCCCCCCCTTGGACAAGCTGTAAGGAAGTTCTAAAAATGCTGTTGTGATATTCTCCCAAAAGAAAAGTCAGCCTGCTTAACTTAAACGCTTGCATATCTTGAGAATATCAAAGATTGCTCCAAAGTTATTTGGGGGGGGGGAGGGAGGGAGAGAAAAAAGATTTTAAAAGCTGCTTAGCGTTTGTGTTCCAATTGATTTAAAACAAATTCAAAATGCCTATCATTTTTTTAACAGCCATTTTCTTTTTAGAGAAAAACCCATCAGTTCCTTTCTTGCAGGACTTAGAAGGCAAGAAAGTGGATTGGTGAGCTGGCTCTGTCACAACCAAGTGTGCAATTAATGGGAAATATTTGTGTATTTCCCCAGTTGCACACCCTAAGATCCCAGGTAGCCCCCAGGCTTTGAGGGTGCCCCCTGAAGATTCTGACGACACATCAGAAATTTTAAATGTGACAGAAGGGGAAGGCATAATTTATTAAATGTATATGCCACCTGACACCCAGTGACTCTGGGCAGTGGAATCATTTTAACAGCATTTCATGTAATTAAACCAATATCAACGTTAGTTTTTGCTCTGTTAGTTAGTTAGTTAGTTTTGACTTTTCCTACTTATTTTCACCCTATTGCCCATCCTCTGAAAAGCCCAAGATAGACTTTGGTATATGTAAAAGTACAAAAAAGAAGGAAATAAAAGTGGACCAAGCAGAAATGGCACACCCGCGTACGAAAATGTTCACTTCCAAAACGTCCTGCCCAGGATCCGAATTGCAATCTGGCACTGAAGGTTTTGGATTAGTAGATACAAATATCCATCAATGATGACTTACACCAAGATGCAGCCAAAGTAAATGTTCTCCCAAAGGGCTGGACCAGTGAAAGAATAATCATCATTACTTCTGAGCAACAGGAAATAAACCGCAGCTTACCAAATTTCCAAAATAACTAAGCGGGTAAAAAAAGGAGAAAGAAAAAAAGTGGGCAGCCCTTCAGGGTTTGTGGGCATCCTGCAACCTTCTTGACACAGGAAAGTGCCTGCAGGAATCCTCAAACCGGATGAGTGGACCAAACAAAGCACCTTTCTCTCTGGAGAGCCAGACTAGAACCCCACAATTATCTCTGCAAAAAGGAAAGGCGTAGATGGATACATGCCCAGGATCTTCCATAATAACACCGCTGCCCAAATGCCAAACAGGTATATCTCACCTGCATTCCCTCCCAATTTATTTCTTTCCAGAAAAGAGCATTTCAAATGGCCTCTCCTCCTTCCTGTTTGCAAGGTCTTGATGGAGAATTCAAAAGCCTGGTAAATTTTACAGAAGGCACTGCCAACTCAAGTTACTGGCTATCAGATGTGAAGCAAGGGAGAATTCCTTGGCTTAACCTTGAGGGAACATATCGCATCTGCTCTGCCTAAAACTCCCACATGCTTCCAAAAGTTGGGAATTGCCTAATCATAGGTTGTTAACCATCTGCACAGCTGCTGTGGGCACTTTGCGTGGCCATTAGGAAAAGAAGAGGCTGCTTCTGGGAGGAACTGCTCTAAACACTCTGAAGTCACCTGTTTGAATTTCTGGAGGTGACTTTTTTTGAGGGGGGGGCAGAGATAAACCAAAATGGAGAGCACGGAAAATCTAACTACCTGACAAAGCAGAGATTCCAATTCAGTGTAATTTACTTGGTAGTAGATTGACCAACGTTATTTAGGAAGATAGCGTTTAAAAATTCTAAGTCTGATTTTGATAAAGCAGCACGCACGCCTAAATATATATCCAGCTTCTGAACTACAACGGGTTGGAATGCAAAACAAACAGATTAGCATGACCATTTGTTTTAATTAGCAATTTCAAGTTTCCTTAGTGAATTAATTCCAACCAGCCTAAGGCGCTTCTAGCAAAACATACTGATACAACCGGACCACAGCAGAAATCACAAAAGAAAGTGCGAAGCGACACTTTGCACCCCAACTGGCACAGTTGGCACAGAATGCTAAACCATAAACCATGGTTTATCGATCACTACACTTGGGCTCTTGCTAAGGAGAAGCCACACACATAGGACTCAGCATGATGTGTGAATGAGGCCAAAATAAGTTTCTTTCCAGAAAAGAAAATTCCATACCTAACACAGAATTGTTGTCAAATGCCAGGTTTTAAGAAAAACCAGCAGCAAAACTATGTAAATTTGCAACAATATGAGAAGAACACGTTCCCAGGATTAACCCCCTTGGAGATGCTGCAAGGATGTGACCTGAGAAACAACAGCAGCCCGCTTCAACCATGAATGAAGATAAACAAACCCTTCTCAGGGTCCACACTAAGCAAGAACCTAAGAAATTGACCTCTTAGACGAGTTCCTAGACATTTTGTCCCAGCCCTGGAGAAAATACCATTCTACTAAATCTCATCCTCTGTCACAAGGGTCACCTATGGGATGTAATTTGGCTTCCATGATCCCACTTCCCCGTGAAGAAGATATCTATCCCAACCTGGCACCTTCCAGATGCACTGCATTTCAACTCCTGAGAAAACACCCCAGAATTCTCTGCTAGGGTGTTGTGGGAGATGTGCAAGGATGCTGCAGAAAACAAGACAGTACCACCCAAAGTTAAGAACAGAGCCTACTGTAGCAAAATTCAAGTTTAATACACAATGATTCGAGTTAAATGCACAATAGTTCAGCACACAATGCTACTTACACAGTATTATACAATAATACTGTTCTGGCTGACATACAAATTCGACTTAAGGACAGACCTTGGGAACGGAACTCGTTCTTAAACTGAGGACTACCTGTATTAGATCAAAGAATGAGAGCACTGGAAGGGGTCTTGAGATCATCTGGTCCAACCCACTATTTCAGAATACAGGGAAGGAAGGAAGGAAGGAAGGAAGGAAGGAAGGAAGGAAGGAAGGAAGGAAGGAAGGAAGGAAGGAAGGAAGGAAGGAAGGAAGGAAGGAAGGAAGGAAGGAAGGAAGGAAGGAAGGAAGGAAGATCAGAAGTTGAGAGTACACTATAGTTTACACACTGCCCTGAGTCATGGATTAATCAATCATGAGATATTAAACAAACCACAAACTGGCTGGGTTCACACAGCATGCTAAGCCCAAAGAAACTCACTACGTAGTTCAGTGTAACGTGGGAACCCAGCCAACTGGATTCACACATGCTGCTAAGCCTCAGTGCACTTAGCCATCTTTGACTTAATGAGGCCCAACTGAGGAGCTCAGTACAGTCATGTGGTAGATTCATGTGATGGGATCTCCTATAGATCTCCTATAGATATCCCATCACTTTAATCTCTACAGGTTATCAGGTGGAGAAAAGAGCTTTCTCGTCATCAATCTTCACTATCTGTTTCAAACCCCAAGATATTATGGGGGCATAACTCTAAACTTTCTGCAAGAGCTAGTGTCTCTTTCAACACTCTAGGATGAGGGGCATGTTAATCTATGGCTGTCAAAAACCAGGAGTCTGACAACACTTTTTCAAACTAAGGTATTTTAGCATCAGCTTTCATCGGGCATCAGATACACTGAAGAAGGAGGCTGCAGCTCAGAAAAGCTTCTGCCTTTTAATAAAATGTCTTAGTCTGAAAAGGTGCAACCAGATTCCTCCTAATTCCTGCCTCTTTCCAAGGACCCTGGTTTTAGAAAACTGGCAATGGCTACATTGGCACCATCGGCGAAACCTGGATTAACAGAAGACAACTGCTGAGTTCATTAACGTGGAATGGGATGCCCGATTCCCCACAATGCTGATACACAATCTACGCAAGCCCACCTCAGCTGAGGTTAGCAGGTGATGTGATGGGACCCAGGTGGTGAGCCACAAGGGCTGTTTTGACCCAGGAGGTCTGCATTCAGAAGCTGGAGCCACAGCAGCACTCCAGCCGCAAGTCTTCCATCCCCAGGTTCTGCAATGGCATCTTCTATCCTTGGGCGGGTGGAGGATGGCAGCCGGCAAGAGCCAGGCGCTTAGCAACTACTTAGTCCAGGGGCTGGGAAGCGCCCACAGGGAACCTGGGCTGTCTTTTCATCACCAGCCCCGAATGGCAGGAGTGCGCAAGCAAGCATCGGAGCAATCGTATGCCACCCAGCAGAACGAGAGGTGCATGCGCGGGCATGGAATAAATGCCGCTTGGGAGGAATGAAGCTATGCTAGATAGGAGCTCCTAAGACTTTCAGTTGGGGAGGGAGAAAAAATATAGGACAAACTCTTCACGGGGGGGGGGCTTAGAAATGCATGGCTTTTAGTCGCTCAATCCGGAGATCATGGCTTGTGCGTCCCACGGATCCGTGTTTAAGGGTGCTATCCATGATTAAGCCAGATTCTCCTCCTCCTGCGCCGCTTGGCAAGGCAGGGACCGGGAGGGACCGAACTTTCTCAGCTCCCTCGGGAGAGATCGGCAAGCAAGAGCCAGAATCCTGCGGCGCTTTCAGCCGGGTTTGCTCCCCAGCGAGAACTTGGGCGTGCGAGCGCGGGGGCGCCCCGCGGTGAGCCGGGAGAGGCGGGCACCGGCGGCCCCTCCGCTCCGCTCCCTCCGCTGCGACTGAAATTCCCCACATTCCTGCCGGGGTCCGGCGGGTGCGGAGCGCGGCCAGGCCAGGTGAGAGCGCGCGAAGGGCGTCTCCTGGCCGGCGCTGCCTGCCTGCCTGCCTGCCCGGCCGCCCGCCTTCCGCCCGCCGCCGCGCCTCGCCCAGCCCGGGGCGGCCAGCCAGGGAAACAGGTTCTTGGGCCCTCGGCCATCTTGGCGGGGGGGAGGAAACTTCGCTCGGCCATTTCGGGCAGCGGGAGAAGCCGGGCGGGCGAGGCAGGGCAGGGGCAGGCGGCGACCGCCGGGCCGGGCGGCGAGGGGCCAGCGGGGAGCCTCCGCGGGCAGCTGGGGAGCGGGAGCCCGAGCGCGGCCGGAGCGGGCTGAGGGAGGGGGCGGGCCGGCCTGGCAGAGTCCGGCTGGGCGGCCGCCCCTCGCCCGCCGACTTACCAGAGAGACAGCCCCAGAGGAGGCTAGCCCAAGCGCACGGCCGCCACGGCGCGCCCATGGGGCGGTGGAGAGGGCGAGCACCGGTGGCGGGTCCTCCGCTGGCGCTGGTGCCCGACGCTCGGCTGCGCCGCGACTCTGCCTCGGAGCCTGCGGAGTCGCCTCTTCCCAGCTGGGCTGCAGCGCTACTCCCGTGGCGAGTAGCTACTCGGCCGCCCAGGGCGCCTTTGGCACCGCCGCGAGAGGCGGGGCAGGGGCGGCCACGCCCATTCGGTGCCACCCGCCCCCCCGCGTATATATACCCTCTCCCCGCTCTCGGGAGAGCGCGAGTCCCCCTTCCCCGCGTGGGAGCGGCAGTCGCTCGTTCATTCGTGAGTCGCGGCGATCGACCGTGCCTTTATCCGGGGCAGGTAGACGAGGTTGCGGGAAACTGAGGCCGTTGCACGCTCCATTGTCAGACCCTCCTTCCTCCCCGGGTGTGTGTGCGCGTGTAAAATCACCTGCCCGCGGAGAGGAGGGCGCCTCCCGGATTAAATGTCCTTTCCCCCCCGAGGCTTCCCTAACTGGCCGCCATTCGGGGTGTCCTCGCACAAGCTTGGTTGAAGTGGCCGACATGATTTCTTTCCCTCCTTCTCACGTACACGGGTTTGGCTCACACCACAGGCTGAACCACAGACTGGGTTCTTCCCGTTGCACTAAACCATAGTTTGTTGAATAAAGTACAACTGGCTGGGTTTGCATGCCAATCCACAATAAATCATGGTTTACAAGCCAAGGGGCTGTGTTCATACAATGCACTAAGCTATCATTAACGAAAGCACATTATGGCTTAAGGCAAGGGATTTATCCCCTCATGGCTGCATTCACACGACATGCATAACATGGGTACTATTTTAATACATTGCCTGGGCTCACGCAATACCTTGAATCAGAAACTAACCGACACAACACTCTAAGCCACCCTTAAGAGTTAATGCTGCAAGGTTTGGTAGCGTCCTGGTTGTTCAGGTTTGGTGAACACCATTGTGTGGCTTTGCTGTTGTGTAAATCCAGTGCAGGAGGTTTTGTGAATGCAATCCAAGTCTCATCCATTCCATACACCAAAGCTAATCTCTTGTTTAGCACAATGTTTATTTACATCTTGTTTGTTCAGGAGCGTAAGGCAGTATACAGAGGGTGCCTTCCTCTTAATTTTTCCCACCGCAGCAACCGGGTGAGGCAGGCCAGTTAACCAAGCGAGTTTTTGTAGCTGAGGATGGAGTAGAATAGTCTCTGCAGACTCATTTGACAGCTGTTGGGTTGAGAAAGACTGGTGGTTAAAGTCATTCAGGAAGCATCCATGGCTGGAAGAGGATTTGAAACCGTCTCTGCCCGATGCCAGTCCAACACCTTCACCACAAAATGCTCACAACAGATGCTCTTTGCCTGAAACACAACACACTCCTCCACACCTTATGTTCGCATGCTGACTTAGGTTGGTTGAGACCCGACCCCACCCCACCCCACCCCACCCCAACCTGGCTAATTAACTTTAATATATTGTAGACTGAACCTCTGGTTAAATGTTCACTTCAATACAAATAGTTCTGAAATAAGAGGCATTCTCTTCTATTTATTACAACGCTAGCTAGTCTGGAAGAGGCATTCCTCCCTAAAACACCAACTGCTGGCCTTTTCGCTGGTGTGCAGAACCAGGACAACTTTGCAGGTGAACTCTCTGCCTGGCCAGAATGATTGACTCCCATGGGGCTTTTCCCTCCTTAAAAAGCCATTTCTTCTTTTCCACACCTGGCATATCATGTGAGACGTTTATTTGGGGAGCCCTCTGAGATTCACTTTCACTTGTAGGCAATTCTCAGGGAACACGTCTTTTGAGGGGTTGCTGCTCCGTGATTGCATCCCACGTCTGGGATTTGGGGGAAAGCAAGAAAGCCCGCCTGAGTGCAGAACTTTTAGCTTCTCTTACTCCCCCATTTCATGGGGTGGCTTCACCAAGGGAAGATTTCGGGTGACAGCCATGGGAATGGCCAGATTTGGTCATTCTCAGGAGAGCCATGGATCCCCCTGATTCTTTCAAAAGTTCCCAATGTTGCAGATGTGTCTGTTGTGACGGTCAGAAGGCACCCATTGCAGAACTTGCTGGTCATGGAAAATGCACCAAGGGACATTTCCCAAGATTCACAGACTCGCCAGCGTCACCTGACTATGTTCCTCTGTGATAAACTGAGTTTCACTAGTTCTGTTATGGAGAGTAGCATTTTCTAATGTTCCCAAGTTGCTGTTTTAATTTCCCACATGTAGAAAATGAATACAGTGGGAAGCGGGCTGAACGATAGGGTTTTCCCTCATAAGCTAGATTTCTACACGTAGGAGTTACTTTCAACTCAGGGCAGTATTCAGAAGTGCTAGTGGGGGCCAGCTGTGCTCTGGAGTGGCCTGTAGGTCATTTTCTCAGAGCAAAGATGTATTCTTATTCATTTTTTCCCCCCTGAATCTGAATAAAATCTTTCACTTTCCAACTCCACCTCTTTTTGATCACTCCTGGGAGACTCGTCTTGCTGGTTTTACAAGCATCACATGCCCCCTAGTGGCTGTTGTCTACACACACACACACACACAATTACATCCTGCATCAGTGTTCGTCAACCTTGGCCACTTTAAGATGTGTGGACATCAACTCCCAGAATTCCCCAGCCAGCATGGCTGGCTGGGGAATTCTGGGAGTTGACGTCCACTCATCTTAAAGTGGCCAAGTTTGGACAACACTGATGTAGGAGGAAACTCTGCTTCCACATTTTGTGCACAAGTCTCTATTCCAGACACTATTAAAGGTGCAATTCAAACCCTTCCTTGAAATGGGCTCATTTTTTTCCCCTTTTGGAGCGATGAGGCTTAAATCACCCATTTTGTCCTTTAACATGTGTCCCCCCCTCCAAAAACACCCCTAAAATTACAGGGGAGAACAGGGCTATAGGTTAAAGAAAGATATCCACTTGTATTTTTACTTTTTTTTCCTGAATTTAACTCTTTAGATAAAGTGTATTAACAGAGCCAAACAGAAATTGGAAAACATAAAAAGAATAAAGCACGAATGAGTAAACAAGGGTTCTGAAAATGTCAAAGAGGTTTTCTGGCATATCATTTGTAGATTATGAATGATTGAATGCAACCTGTTGCTTTAAGTGACTAAAATTCTCATTAAGCTTTCAGCAAGGATAAATGTCTAGAAACAGGGTCAACAAAGTATAGTCCCCACATAAAAGGATAAGCGAGGGTAGATTGAATCAAAACTGAGAATCGTTGGTTTAAATTAACTTTTTAATTGGAATATCAAACAATTTGCATAGCGCTGGTATGTTTTTGCATGTCCATAATGTTTGATACCCGCTGTTTCCAGAAAGTATGTCTTTCATAAACAAGGACATTCCCCTATTTTTTGAAAAACAATGGTTCTCTACTGTCCCTGACCATACAGTGGATATTATCAGAGACTTTCCCAAATATAGCTATAAACCAGATCCTATCATTCCATCTATCCACTGAAAGAGCCATTGAAATATCATCCAGATGACTAACTTGGCTGCTAGAAGTAACCACTTAATGAGTTATTTACTTTACAATGCCTTATTCTGGCCCTTGAATATGTGTAGCCAACCTAGCTTTGGAGAGAATTGAATCTCCGGCTTTAAATAGGCCATAAAATTTAGAAGTGGATTGTATACATAAAACGTAAAACAACCCCACATTTTGGATGAGGTACAAATCCATATCTTGAGTGAAAGTCCAGGAATGGTTTCCACTTTGAATTAGATTCTACGTCAGATTTAAGGTCCAAAGTCATTTCACGTATCGAAGTATATTCCCACGACTTGAATATCTTGGAAGAAGGGGATCAAAAAGCTTTTCTGTAAGAAGCACATCAATAACCTTGTGGAAATGAGTATATAGAATGCTAATTCAGTCTCTTTAAAGTGGTGTTTCTCAACCTCAGCAACTTTAAGATGTGTGGACTTCAACTCCCAGAATGCCCCAACCAGCATGGCTGGCTGGGGCATTCTGGGAGTTGCAGTCCACATATCTTAAAGTTGCTGAGGTTGAGAAACACTGAGCTAGAGGGGCAAGAGAATGAAGATAAAAACAGAAGAACATCAGGCATGTCCTGCTGAATTGGACCCCGGGCCCATCTAGTCCCGCTGCCTGCTCTCCCAGTGGCCAACTGACTGCACAAGGAAGTCCAGTGGTCTCCCAGCAGATGGCCTTCAGTTCCCACTGCCATCAAGGCTAAGAGCCCCTGATCCCATGAATTCATCCAAGCCTTTTTGGAAGCCAACCAAGTTGGTAGCCACCATCAGCTGAGTTTGCTATTAGAGGGAGCAGTGATGTAACTTGCTGGGGAATTCTGCGAGTTGAAATCCACCCATCTTAAAGTGGCCGTGGTTGAGAAAGTCTGAATTACAGGAATGGCAACCTGTATGTATGTAAGAATTTCTCCATCTAAGCAGCAAAGGTAAAATAGGGACTAAAGAGACTTGACTTCTAAATTAAATCCCCCCCCCCACTTGAACTTCCCAGGTAGTTTTAGGGTTCAGACATCCGTTCTGCAAAATTGGGGAAGAAGCTAACCTAATTTGCAAATGGTAAGGATTCAGTATTGCACAGGAAGTCGTTTGGATCCAGGAAAACGGTAACGATCATCTGTGCAATTTGCCATGTAAAGGCCTTGCTCACCTGGCGCAGCTTCTCATTGATTATTGGCCCTGGATGACTTCATTCGACATGTATGAAGCTGCTGTGAAGATCTTTCCAGGAAAGGGTGGAATAGAGACCTTGGGTGAACATAGAAGTTCCAGAATTGCTCATTGACATGACAGGTTGCCCTCTGGCCACACGAGGGCACGGTTGTTCTATATATAAATGCTGAGATCAGTTTTGCACTGTTTTTCTCCTTAGTACTGTAATAAGTAAATAAAAGGAGATATTCTGGCCACACGAGGGCACAGTTGTTCTATATATAAATGTTGAAATTGTTTTCGCACTGTTTTTCTTTTAGTCCTGTAATAAGTAAATAAAAGTGTATATATATATATAAAGTAGCACTTATCAAATGTGTTAGATAAAGCTGTTACCTGTATTTAATAGCGATTCCACAACATATACGCACACCTATGCAAGTTAGAACAAATTTCTGAACAAGCGCCTCATTGTTGACTTTTATCAAATGTCAGGGGTTCACACAATTGTGTCACTCACTAGAATGCCCACATTTTGGAAATCCTCATGCTTTCTCACCTGAGTGCCGGCCATTTTGTGCATGGCAGAAGGCCACGCTGGAGTTCCAGCCCCTACATCTTCCTCGTGCCTATCCAGAGGTGTCTGTCAAAAAAGTCAAGATGGCTGCTCTGATTGCACTATCGAGGCCACCACTTTGACGTTTTTGCCACACCCTGCGGGCACCCCACGCCCATCTTCCCATTAGCTTGCCCACTTACGTCCCTCTTCTCACTTCATTACATCTTCATTTGAAAAATACTGTGTGTGTGTCGATAACCTTTCTACCAATTTCACATCTGTATGCCCCCCTTGGAATTTTGGCACACACACCCCCACACACACACACACCCTGGTCTGGGATTCTCTCATCCATCTCACATGAATTTCCCACTCGCTGGAAAGCAAACTGACATAGAAGAATGTATTGACTCCTTTTCACTGCTGATATAATGCTGCTAAAAAAAAAGTCCTAGAAGGGGTTGTGCTTAATATTTGCTAGATTACAGGGAGTGACTTAAAAATAATTTTCCAATTAAGAAAGACAACTGCTCTCAAGGGACCGTCTTCTCGGTTCTCTGTGGGAATCACAGCAACCCAGTGAGACAGGGTAGGCTGGTGTTTCTCAACCTTGGCAACTTTAAGATATGTGGACTTCGACTCCCAGAATTCCCCAGCCAGCATGGCTGGCTGGGGAATTCTGGGAGTCGAAGTCCACATATCTTAAAGTTGCTAAGGTTG
This sequence comes from Python bivittatus, assembly GCF_059951505.1. Taxonomy (NCBI): domain Eukaryota; kingdom Metazoa; phylum Chordata; class Lepidosauria; order Squamata; family Pythonidae; genus Python; species Python bivittatus. The sequence goes on from NW_028277054.1 coordinate 3,808,126, forward strand.
AGAAACACTGGGATAGGCTGAATGAGACACTCTGTAGATCAGCCCTGACTGCCTCCAAGCACCCCTCCTTTGCTAAGTCTTTGGACCCTGAAAAGAACATTGCAATGCTCTGATGCTCGCCTCCACCATTCTGTGCAATCGCTTGCTCAATGTTTATGGCCTTCTCTCTGACACGGTCCCAGCATTCTGAGATTCAAACTGACCTTGTTTAGGGAAACCTTGAAAACCTGGCTCTTCCCCAGGCCCTGGGTTAGGGAGTGTGCCAGGCCCCTTGTGGGAAGATCTGGTGTTGAAGGTTATGATTTATGGCTTTCTCTCCCTGGGTGTCTATTGTTCTTTTCTACCCATTATATAGTTTTCAACTGTTTTTAAGACAGCATGTCACCCAGAGTTATGGAGCTGGGCAGCCTTAGAAATTTGATAATAAATAAAGAATTTTTTTCCTGTGAACTGCCCAGAGTCATGGGGAGTTGGGTGAGGTATGCATTGAATTAATTAAACGAATATATTCCACTCTTGCCGAAGAATTCTGGGCAATGCCCAAACCTAATCAATAGCCTGGATTCACACATGACAATTGTCATGGGCTTTGCTAGGCTTGCGTTTAACAGATTGTGGGAATCCTGCCAATCATGGCTTCCTTCACAAACCACTGTGGAGTAAGATGTGTCAACAAAGGTACACACACTGTGTTCACACCCACTGATGAAGAGCTCTGTGCGAGAAATCTATTGTGCATCCCTTGGCCCAAGAAAAGCTATACATTTGCTGTCCTTTAACCTGAAAAGAGCCCAATGTTTATTTCCATACTGAGTTAAGGACATAGGATACCAATATGAGCTATCAGATCTCAAGAAAGAGAGATGGGGAAGAGAAAGAAAGAAAGAAAGAAAGAAAGAAAGAAAGAAAGAAAGAAAGAAAGAAAGAAAAAGAAAGAAAGAAAGAAAGAAAGAAAGAAAGAAAGAAAGAAAGAAAGAAAAAGAAAGAAAGAGAAAGAAAGAAAGGAAGGAAGGAAGGAAGGAAGGAAGGAAGGAAGGAAGGAAGGAAGGAAGGAAGGAAGGAAGGAAGGAAGGAAGAAGAGAAAGGAAAGAAAGAGAAAGAAAGAAAGAAAAAAGAAAGAAAGAAAGAAAGAAAGAAAGAAAGAAAGAAAGAAAGAAAGAAAAAGGGAGGGGGGAGGGAGGGGGGAGGGAAGGAAGGAAGGAAGGAAGGAAAAGAAAGAGAGAGAGAGGAAAGAAAGAGAAAGAAAGAAAGAAAGAAAGAAAGAAAGAAAGAAAGAAAGAGGGAGGGAGGGAGGGAGGGAGGGGGAGGGAAGGAAGGAAGGAAAAGAAAGAGAGAGAGAGGAAAGAAAGAAAGAAAGAAAGAAAGAAAGAAAGAAAGAAAGAAAGAAAGAAAGAAAGAAAAGAGGGAGGGAGGGAGGGAGGGAAGGAAGGAAGGAAGGAAGGGAAAGACAGAGAGAGAAAGGGAGAAAGAGAGAAAGAAAGAAAGAAAAAAAAAGAAAGGAAGAAAGAAAGAAAGAAAGAGGAAGAAAGAAAGAAAGAAAGAAAGAAAGAAAGAAAGAAAGAAAGAAGAAAGGAAGAGAGAGAGAGAAAGAAAAGAAAAAAGAAAACAGTTCTTTGATCGCAGGAAGTTTAGCAACCTTGTCCACTTTGCCTTTTTCCCTCAGATCTTCCTTTGCCAACCACAGCAAACGTTAGTGGGAAACTGCCGTTCTGCAAAACCCAAGATCGGCGAGACAGCTACACACCCACCTAACCCTTTCTCAGTTCCTATCACGCACCTGAAGGAGCAGCTGCTTGTGCAAAGGAGCGAGAACTCAACATTAATGCCTTGCGGCTGAAATCTAAACTAGAGACTTGATGGCAAATATGCAGCTAGATATTTCGGATCCCCATGTGAAATTTGGCATCATCTGTCTCCGCATTGCTCAATCTTGCCCACTGTAAAATACGTGGACTTCAACTCCCAGAGTTCCCCAGCCAGCCATGCTGGCTGGGGAACTCTGGGAGTTGAAGTCCACACATCTTAAAGTGGCCAAGATTGAGCAATGCTGATCGATCTCCCCAGAATTGTCCCACTAACTATGCACAGTGTCTCCAAAGCCTAGTCTTCTTCTTTCAGGTGCTCCACAGCCCTGCCCCGTCTTTCCACCACCCCGAACCCAAATTCTTGTTATCTTTTAGGAGCGAGTGAGTTTCCTCCCATCTATAACCCTACGTTTTCTGAGCATAGGTCCTCCAAACAGCAGGTGTAAATGTGACGAACATCTGTGGCCAGAATCCAGAGAGTTACTTTGGAGAGTGAAGCCTAAATGAATCCAGTGGGATTTGCTTCTCTCCCTGAAGAAACAGTCCCAACCTTTTTCTCCATCAACACAGATCACAAACAGTTCTGGGAAGACTGCCCCACTCACCAGGGAACTGTTCCCAGACAGGAATCCTAGAGAACTCAAGAACATTAGGAGCATCGACCATCCTGATCTTAAAAGACATAAGAACTCCCTCACCTCAAAAACAACAGCAAAAAAATTAAGAGCATCAAGAAATGGGGATCCTTTTTGCTTTCAGCCCTTGGACTGGATTCAAACAACAGCCTGAACTGGGGTTGACCAAATGTAATTGCTCCATTGCTTCTACCCTATTGTAGCTTGAGCTGCAAACAGGTTAAGACAACAGCTGGGCCACCAACCTCCCATGGAATGATTTTTGCCTGATCGGGGATGCTGTTGAAGAATAAAAGCAAGCGATGAAAGCATGTTCTTTGCCATTTGTAATGCTTTGGGTCATCCCCATCCAGGAGCTGAGTCCTGCTTCTCAGGACTCAGAATGTTTTCGAACATGCTGTGATTCTGCAAGTCGTTTTGGAAACCCAAGATGGAAACTGCTTTGCAACATCAGATAGACCAGTGTTTCTCAACCTTGGCAACTTTAAGACGGGTGGACTTCAACTCCCAGAATTCCCCAGCCAGCATGGCTGGCTGGGGAATTCTGGGAGTTGAAGTCCACCCGTCTTAAAGTTGCCAAGGTTGAGAAACATGGAGATTAACCCTCCCTGCTTCTCTCTTGGTCAGAAAATACAGCACTTGGTTTCCTACGATCAAGCCTATGGACAGCTAATTAAGTCATAAAGGAGGGGTGAAGGAAGGAAAAGATTTTCTCAGAAAACAAATTATGCATCAGATTTAGAAGTCTGGACGTGAGCACGTCAGCCACAGACATGCAGCCCCAACAATCTCTTTCGGAGAATCGAGTTTCAGATAACTGCCGTTTTGCAGCTCCGCGTTTGACGAAAATCCGTCCATTAGGGGTATGAAATGCAAATTGTCTCTGTTGCCGTTTTGGTGTCTGTCTCAAAATAGGATCGATGATCTTTTGTCTCTGTTTTCAGGGAAGTTTTTTATGTTTTACCTGTTTTGCAAGGGTTCTGTTTTTTCTGGCACCCACCCCGTCTCCTTGCAATCTTTCATAGATGTCTTGAGTTCCCTCTGATGGGATATGAATGGATTATTATGGTTCGTTGCACAGTCAGCCAGATGTTTAGACTGGATTTAGCATTTTTATCCACCTATCGAGTCCTTCCCAAGGACCTGGGATAGGCAGATGTTGTTTGATGGTGTTAAATAATACTAATACTAATACTAATTCTAATACTACTACTACTACTACTAATAATAACTATTACTATTACTATTACTATTACTATTACTATTATTATTATTATTATTATTATTGAAAAACACTCAAACACCCTCAGCAGAAAGCTTTCAAAGGGTTGCAAAGGAAGAACCATCCCAAAGTTATTCCTTAGCCCAGAATTTTTGGAATCTCCTGCCAGCATTTAAATGTGGACTTTTTATGAGCAAACCAAGGGCCTCTGTCTCCGACCCCACTCTTTTTTCCTGTGGAGTTGGCCGCTGTTATTTTAAAAAATATTTACAAAGTTATCCTTAGCTTTCTAAAGAAACCTAGAAAAAGTCCCTTCTGACTCCTTTGACTCAGAAGGAAGCCACACTTGACGCAAACACGTGTGATTTTTCTCTCTCTCTTACACACACACACACACACACACACACAAACGTGCTTTCTCCTTCTCGTGCACCCATGCTCTTGCCACGGGAAACCCGGCAGGTCTTGTTCCAGCACCTGACGTCCCCATGCTGCAGCGCACCCGGCGCATTCAAGGTGTGGAATGTGGTGGGAGCCAGAAAGGGCAGGAGCTGACAGGCGCCGCCAACCTCCATCCATCACACCCGGAGCCTGGCCTTGCTCAGAGCACGCCGGCAGCTGCTGACAGGCCTGGCTTGGAGGAGACGTAGGATACCAGGCAGATCCGCCTCGGGTGGGGCACAGATCAGGCTGTGCTCGGAAGGAAAACCCACACGCGTAGAGCCTGCGCGCCTCCTGGCCAGGTTTGGTTATCTGCACACAGACAGGGCGAGATAATGTGTGTGGGTATGCGCGAGACTCCCCAGGCTTCAGGGCAATCAGAAGCTAGCAAGCATCGTCACCCACCCACAAGCCCAGGGCTGGCTCGCAATTAGAAGCCGCAAGTGACGCACCCTGTGGCTTTCTAGGGCCGGCGAGGTGGTCCGCGGAAGAAGGCCAGGCCTCTGCAGTCCCTTCCCCAGGAAGCCTATCGGCGGTTTGCCTTTTTGGGAAGATGGATTAGCAGCCCCTTTGGGGCCTCCACCTTGCAAACTTGGGTCCTTCTTCCAAAGGAGCAGCCGATCACCTCAGCCCCAGGCCGTTCTGACCGGGCGCCCTATGAATGTATCAGACTACAACTCCCATCCTCCTCCACACAACAGATCAGGAAGGCGGCAGGGTCAGAGAAGGTGAACCCTGTGTGCCAACTGATGACAGTTGCATCAAGAAAGTACTTCCTTTTATTTTTCGTGAATCCTGTCTTCTTTGCCCTGCACACACACATACACACAGTGTAGAATCTACAGGTTGCACAAACTGGCCTATTGCACAAACACGACTGCAGGTTTCACTTTCTCAGAACCGGTCCTCTTTCAGGCTCTCTCTTCTGTCCCTGCCCTCCTACCTTCTCTCCTGTTGCACCCCATGCCCTGTGGTTTGGGGTGACCCTTGTTGAATCTTCCTCGTGCCCACCCAACCCCAGCGTGCGGTCAAAATTGCTGGCTGGGGAATTCTGGGAGTTGACATCCACCCATCTTAAAGTTGCCAAGGTTGAGAAACACTGTGCGAACGCTTAGATGGTGGCACAGGTTGCTTGTTTTATTTTGGGGGGCTGTTATTTCTGTTTGGGCAGCTCAGATCTGATAGCACTCAATGCTGGGGGTTGGAGCTGACCCATCTGTGGGACATTTAGGATGGAGAAGGCTGATCTAGGCCAAGCCCAGCCATTCCTGAATGTTTCCACCCTGGCATTTGCAGGGCAATGGGGTATTAGCCTTGGTGCCCACGCACACAGGGACCTCCGTTTTTGTCCCAGTTCAGATGTGAATCAATTCTTTTCTTCTGAATCCTCAAAGCCAGTCTGGAGAATGAAATAATTATTTTGATACCAGGGGTGACTGCAGGGGGTGGTCAAAAAAGTCAAGAGGGTGGCAACAGCAATGCAATCAAAATTCCACCTGCTTTTTATCTGCATCGCACCTAAATTAAGATTTAATAAGTCCTCTCCCAACCCAAGCCCTACCTCTTCCCTCGCCAGAAGCAAACATTTCAGGCTGCCAAGAGGGCTGGGTGGGAAGGGACCAAATAAAAGGTATTTTAACCCCACTTTGACTTTTCAATGATTAATGAATGTTTTTGGTTGGGTTTTTTTTTTAATGTTTAATGGCTGAGAATTATTGTAGGGATGTTGTTGGTTGCCTGGAGCGCTGTTCTGGCAAGTACAAAGGCAGGTTATGAATGACTGTAATAAAGACATATTTTAATAAAGTAATAGGAAGGGAAGATAAAGAAGAAACAATAGATACTGTGTGGATGTTAAGAAGCTGCGACCAGGCCCTTCTAAATTTCAACCAGATGATTCCTTCTGCTGTGTTTCAACATGCATTTGCCTCCAACTGAGAAAATCCTTCTCTTTTTCACACACACATGCTCAGACAGTGATACAGTAGTGTTTCTATGGAACAGTTCACATGTTCAAAACTTTCCACTAAACATGATTACGGTTATCCTCGTGCCAATATCCCTTGAAGCCAGCCTGTAGGATAGTGGACAGCGAGAACTGAACTCCAGACTTCCAGATTTCCTTGCATAGATTTTTAAATATTTAGGACTTTTTAGGCAGAGACACTAAAGGGGATTATGCAGAATTTTATAAAAGCTAGAATGTGATCGACTTCCCATGTAGGAGGAACGGTTGTTGTGAAGGAAACCTTCTCCAGTTCAAGGCCCTTTTGACCCGTGATCTAGCCCAGATAAAGCTTGTTTTATTGCAAGCGGGCATGCTGTAGCAGAGCAAATATATTCCCCAAATCACAGCCCTCTGACCGGAAAGCTTTGCTCCCTAATCTCAATTGCAGGAAGATTGTCTCTAGTTACTCAAATGTTAGCAAAAGATTTAGCTTAAGGACTGGGCAAGTTTAGTCATGGTGGGCTTCACAGATCAGGCTAAACTATTCCAGTTGGTTGCATAAGGTTTCTGGTCTTTCCTAATGCAAGCCATAAATTATGGTTTATAAACCACAAGGGGTGATTTTACTTAGTGCACGATATCACAAAGAAAACACATTCTGGCTCGGGGCGAGGCAAGTCACTTTGGGGGAATACTAAGGATGGAAGGGGGAGGGGTAATAAAACAATGTGGGTACTTTGTGGAGAAACTTGGGGTGTCCTTTCTGTTCCCTCCCTCCTAAACTGTTTTGATCCCTACTTTAGGGTTGACCTTGCGGCATTCACGGGTTCCCCATCTTGAAATGGCAAAAAACCAGCCCAGGGATTTTCAGCAATCCTGGTTTCTCTGTCCTGGCTTAATGCAAGATGTGAACCAGCCTGTTCAGCTATCCTGGTGAACCTTGGTTGAACCTGCATTTTGTATGTAAAGGTTGTTCTAATGCAGTGTCTCTTAGCCTTGACCACTTGAAGATGCGTGGACTTCAACTCCCAGAATTCCCCAGCCAGCCATGCTGGCTGGGGAATTCTGGGAGTTGAAGTCCACGCATCTTCAAATGGTCAAGGCTGAGAAACACTGCTCTAATGAATGGTCCAAGAGACATCATTGTTCTTCAGTGTTAACCAATGAATCTATATTGTCACTGGGGTTGAGCTTGTCTCCTACAGATGAGTACCACAGTTTTCTTGGCAACAAGTTGGAAGAGCTTCTCCACAGTCGTCTTCTGGAAAGCTCTTTCACTCCCCAGTCTGGTCTACTGCTTTCCTGGTGGTCTTCCACCCAAATGCTAATCTGATCCAACTCTGCTCAGCTAGGAGTTCATCCATATATAAGCAAAGCAATTCAATGTTATGGTGGAGGGTCTGCAGGATATGGTCAAAAGAGACAGGAAGGCAGCCTTGATGGCACCATCATGGCCACTATCTTAACTTTTTTGACCCCCCCTGGAGACACCACCCTGCGTGCCATGGATGCCCTGGCCAAGGAGATTTTTGGACAGCTGTTGAAGCACTAGCCTTGCTCCTTCCAAGCTTTTTTCATGACCTCCATCTCCTCTGCCGAGAGCATGACCTTCCCCCCAGGTTTGGGGGTATCATGGCTTATCCCAAGGGAACTTCACTGGAATGTGGAAAATGCAGGCGCCGGCTGGGAAGAGAAGGGGCAAGCACTGACCTGCAAACGGCAAGGAGAGGTCATGGCTTAGCTGGTGGCGTCCCAGGAAGGCCTCTTGTCTCCTGCATCAAGATAAGCTGTTCTCAACATTTCTACCTTTGGCAGTTCTTCTCCTTGGCTGAGTTGTCTGCAGAGAAAATGGAATTCTCCCCATGCTTCTGGAGTGGGAAATCCAGAAAGAAATGACATTCCCGCGTCCAGAAGACCCGTTCCCATTTCCTCTGCCTAGGTAAGAATGCTGAAAACCCCTCCAGAGGTTGTCACCAAATGGTCCTCTTAAAGGGACAGGAGGAAATGATTAAATATACAGAGAGCCACGTGCATGAAGGAAAATCAAGCTGAACTCATGGTGTCTCCTTAGACCTATGTGTGTGGTTTTTGTGACAACCATACAGAAGTGGTTGGCCGCCATTGCCTTCTTCCTGGATGTTTCTGTAATGTCCCAGTTTGGTTGGGGGCCCTGAGAGTTTCTGGGGATCTCCCATTTTAGAGGTTTAGATGCAGCGCAAGCTTTGATCGCATTGTCGTGGCTGACATCTTGACTTTTTTGACTGCACCCTGCAAACACCCCTGCCCATACAAGTCTGACCTTGTTTGGCTCAAATCAAATTCTGTTCTTATCGGGGCCCTTCCCCTGAAAATGGCAGAGTATTTGTGAAAAGATTTGATTGATTGCTTGTACATGTTTCCCTTCTCCGGAGGCGATGCTCCTGGCTTGAAGCAGACAACATAGGCCCATCTGAACTGGTACTGAGAACATATTTTACTATAGAGCAGGGTTTCTCAACCTTGGCAACTTTCAGGCGTGTGGACTTCAACTCCCAGAATTCCCCAGCCAGCATGCTGGCTGGGGAATTCTGGGAGTTGAAGTCCGCATATCTTAAAGTTGCTAAGGTTGAGAAACACTGAGATAGAAGATGCCAAATTTCACACAAGCTTCAGAAGAAAAGTATTGATCCACCCTCTGAACCTTTTTCACCCTGTGAAAAAACAGAAGCCCCCCTGTGTGTGGGCACCAAGGCTAATTCCCCATTGCTCTGCAAATGCCAGGGTGGAAGTATTCAGGAATGGGTGGGCTTGGCCTAGATCAGCCTTCTCCGTGCTAAATGTCCTCCAGGTGGGTCAACTCCGACCCTCAGCATTTAGTGCTATCAGATCAGAGTGGCCCAAACAGAAATGACACCCCCCAAAATAAAACTAGCCACCTTGGCCACCATCTAAGCATTAGCAAAGTGTTTCTCAAATTTAACAACTTTAAGATGGGTGGACTTCAACTCCCAGAATTCCCTACCCAGCATGCTGGCTGGGGAATTCTGGGAGTTGAAGTCCACACACCTGAAAGTTGCCAAGGTTGAAAAACACTGTGTTAGAGGAAAGGACTGTATGATGTCCCAAACTTCCTAAACTAAGCTGTTACCTTTGAGGGGGGATCTGGGGATGTTGTTGCAGCACCAGGTTGGGCGATACCATCGATTCAAGTGCCAGATCTGTTGTTGGAACAGGAAGGGTTGCTAGCTTGTTCTTCCCTTCGGAAAGACAGCCAAACTCCGTGGGCCTTCCTTGCCCCCTTGAGTAACGTGAGAAGCCTGGCATTTGACTCAAAAGTTCGCATCTCCAGCTTCCAATTCAACTGACTTGGGACTCAACTGGGGGAAGCCGATGACATAATCAGATTGCCTGCCCGTTTCTTCTCAACTTTGAAGCGGTCCTCCAGTTGTGACCAAAACGGTTGTAATTTGGAAGCGATGCTGTTGTTGTTATGAAAAACCCTTTTCTCTGTCCCTTTTCCCAGGGGTAAAACTCCCCCCCAAACTGCTGCATTCCTTCTCTGCGCAGCCAGTAAATAAATTGCAGATGCTGTACGGAATTTGCCAGCGACGGCCAGATTCTCAACCTGCTCTGTTTACTGATCTCGATCACTGCCCTACCCTTTCTGTTTTGACAGGTTGACCTCGAGCCATTTCTGTCTGTTGGGGACAACAGGGCTATCTATTTGCTGGGGGAATTCATTGCAGGAGGAAGAGAGGTTTTCATTACGAAAGGCTCCCGACCTTGTGGGGAAGCCAAACAGATTGCAGGCATGCCGAGGCGAGAATGGACGGTGGGGCAGGGGAAGAAGGCCTTGCAGAAAGGGAGAGAATTTGCCAGGGCCTGGTTTCTTCTAGAAGCAGAGGGAAGTAAGGGAGAAGACCAGCCTTCTTCAACCTGGTGCCCTCCAGGGAAGCTGGATTACAACCCCCATCACTCTCAGTAATGTTCTGCCCCTTGTCTTTGGTTAAAACATGCTGGGGCTTAAATCCACTAGACCGGTATTTCTCAACCTTGGCAACTTTAAGATGCCTCGATTTCTACTCCCAGAATTCCCCAGCCAGCATGCATGGACTTCAACTCCCAGAATCCCCCAGCCAGCCAGGAATTCTGGGAGTTGAAGTCCACACATCTTACCCACTACTCCACACAGAGAGCACCAGGCTGGGAGCAGTGGCTCTGTCAGATATGCTATTACAGTTGAAATGGTTCCCTTCTTTTCACATACTTGATGTTGATGTTAGAAATGGATCACAATTTTCATTAGATACCCCATAACGGACATGCAGTCCTCCCAGCGGATGTGCTGGGGCATTTTGTAGCTGACAGTTTATCAGCTTTTGGACCAAGATATGCACCACCAAGTCTAAGGCCCCCAGTTTTCAAAAGGAGATGCCCAAGGTGAATATTCCCAATGTTCTGGGGACTTGACTATCTTGGGAAATGGGGGAACCCCTTGTTGCTTAGTCAATAAATAAATACAGCATTGACTCCACCACAGAATGTGGAAGCCGATAAAAAAAAAAAAACCCCAGAGAATAACACGTGAAGAAGAGGTGGATCAGAACCACACCCAGTTTGACGTTCAGGTGTCTTAGCTTTGCAGGCTGCATTTTGGAAGAGTTAAAAACTTGCAGGCAGCTTTTCAAAGGGAAAATGAGTTGAAGACCCACCCTAAGAAAGGGCTCCTGAGTATTCCTCGCATCCTGTTAGCAATCAGGCGGCGGGCCGGTCATTTTAGACTTTGAACTTAATCAACCTACAGCAGCCCCCCTCCTCTTTAGAGCAGTGTCTCTCAACCTTAGCAACTTTAAGCTGTGTGGACTTCAACACCCAGAATTCCCCAGCCAGCATGGAATTCTGGGAGTTGAAGTCCACACAGCTTAAAGTTGCCAAGGTTGAGAAACACTGCTTTAGAGGATAAGATGCAATGATCTTTCCAGGTGGTTCCAAGCTTCATCACAGTCCTTTTCATCCATTCTATGAAAAAAGAACCCAGTTATCTCCCTCTGAAGCAGCAGCCCACACCATAGGGGCTGAGTTTGTAGCCTAAAGAATACCCCCCCCCCAATTCCTTTTAAAAGAAGCAATTTCCTGTTGGAATAGATGCTCAGGCATCTGGACCATTGATTCATTCCCAGGAAGGAGTTTTAATGCTTCGGCATCTGAAAGCTATAATGTTGAAGGACAGAGGGAAGAGGTCAGCTGCGGGCTTGATGGTGAAAAGACCCACAGGTAGGGAAAGATAAAGCTGTTGGAAGGAACTCAGAGCGGAGAGCTTTGTTGAGCTAGAGCTGAGCTCTGCAGAATCAAAGGAGAGATGCCCCAGAGGGCCTCTGAGCAAATGCAGAGGGCTGATTGCATCCTGTGGAGATTAGAATAAGTCCCTATATCAGTGTTTCTCAACCTTGGCAACTTGAAGATGGGTGGACTTCAATTCCCAGAATTCCCCAGCCAGCCATGCTGGCTGGGGAATTTTGGGAGTTGAAGTCCACCCATCTTCAAATGGCCAAGGTTGAGAAACCTTGCCTTAGATGTTGAGGAAAATACAGTTGGCTTGCCTTTGGGAAGATCAGTGTTTTCCTAGTGCTGAGAAGCTGACATGGCAGACTTTTATCTCTAATTCCAACTGTTTCCCCCAACAAACAGACATACCTCCAATTAATCACATTACTCCATATATTTCCCCTTCCTTTGAGTCAACAAAGTACAGCTGGAGGGGCTCCAGAAGACGTTGTGTGCTCACGGAGGCCTTCCCCCACGTGCCCCTAACCATGGCAGGACGCCCCCCCCCGCACCCTTTTCTTTGGTTTGTGGATCGACATGACGTTGCTTTCCCCTCGTCCCCGGCCAGCCCAGCGGTGAGACAGCTTAACGCATCCTTAGCTGTATGTGAGTTCAAGGACTCTGTTCTCCTTCTTCCAACAGCACCCAAGGGCAATTTCAATCTCGCAGGCTTTATCACCCACCAGCTTGGAGGGAAGTCAAGCGACGGGCAGTGCCCGGGACAGAGGCTGGAGTGGCCACATAGGAGCAGTGAGGGGGGTGGCGCATGTTATGCAAGGGAGCATCTTCTGCCCCATTGAGGGTGGGAGGAGAGCAGATCAACATTTCATCCATCGTTTAACAACCCTCCAGCGGTAGCAGGGAAAGAGCCAGAGTTCAACACAGGTGGGAGAACGGGAGCCCACCCGGTCCACCTTTGATTCCAAACTCTCGCCTCTCTCATGACAGTTACTTTTGCAGGGCTGCATGCAAGATTCCCATCGATTGTGCAGTGATGGACGGGAAGCAGGCCAGAAGTGGAGAATCTAGGGAGCTAGAAGGGAGGGTGGGGCTGTGGAAAGCCAAGCTGGGGTTGGCAGGCAGCCGGATTGGTTGGCCTTGCACAGCCACTAAAGCAGTCTTTGGCAACTTTAAGATGGGTGGACTTCAATTCCCAGAAGCCCCCAGCCAGCATGGCTGGCTGGGGGCTTCTGGGAATTGAACTCCACCCATCTTAAAGTTGTCAAGTTTGAGAAACACTGCACTAAAGGACGTGGAGTCTGGGGTCCACTTGGACCTGCTTTGATTTGGGGGGCAGCCGTGGCGAGGCGTGAAATTATACAGCTTTGGTCTGTGGGACACCGCACCCTTCCCTGGATCTGGGCACATGCACACAGCTTGATGGTATCTGGAGGCAGATACCCTAACCCTAACCCTGATATAAGCCTTCTTTTGCAAAGCACTTCTGAATTTTGGTCCAGGCAAAAGTTGACAGCCAAAAAAACATCAAAAGAAACCTCTCTCCTTATTTGTGAAATCTTCCTTCCTTCCTTCCTTCCTTCCTTCCTTCCTTCCTTCCTTCCTTCCTTCCTTCCTTCCTTCCTTCCTTCCTTCTCATTCTCCTTCCCTTCCTTCCTTCCTCCCTCCCTCTCTTTCATTCTTTTTCCTTCCTTCCCTCTCTTTTTCCTTCCTTCCTTCCTCCCTCCCCCCTCCCTCCCCCCGTCCCCCTTCCCTCTTTCTCAAGGAAGTGATAGAGATAGCAGCTAATTTCTTTCCGAGATCAGGTCAAAGTATCACTATAAGATCACTAAATACTGTAACAACAACAGCAACAACTTTGATCATCATTAAGTTTGAGAATAGTTGATCAGTGGGAGAATGTCCCCCCCCCCCCGCTGTTGTTCGCACCCTCCATCTGTGGCCCACCAGAGCCCTGGCTCTGCACCTTGATTCTGCGGGCTGGGCCGCCGGGCCACACAGTGTCACCTGCGATGAAAGCTGGAAAAGTGCCCTCTTGGCAAAATACGGGAGGTGGCCAGATACTCCGTAACCCCAGTGGGCAACTTTTTGATGGCCAGGGACTGCATTCAATGTGTGTGTGTCGGGGGGGGGGGTGTTGAGTGGGGCTTCAGGGCGTGGAGCAATGATCCGAAGTGGGAGGAGTCAGCTCCCCTTGTTTTGGGGAGGAGTTGGGGAAGCTCTTCACTTTTAAAAGCCTTTAAGCCGGGGGGGGGGTCTCGGGGGTCCCCCTTTCGCGTGTCTTGCCTGACCCGACGGCCTCACTGTGGAGCAGGGGCTGATCAGAGGAGTCGCCAGGCTGCAGAGGGGACTCCGGGCGGGCCCTTGGGCCGCGGAGGGGGTGAGGTCCCGTCCCCTCGCCCATCAGCTGCCTTTCACGGCAGGAGGAGGGAGGGCAGGAGCCTCCCCTTGGGCGGCCAGACCCCTGGGGCGTCCCGGGGCTTGAGCAGGGCCTTCCCCGCTGCCTTTGTCCTTCCTTCCGCGCTGCTCTGGTTCCCGCTGATCCGGAGAGCGATCCAGAGGTCTCGCCCTTTCCTTGCGGCGCGACTTTGTTCTTGCGGTTTTCCCCAGCAAAGAGGGGGAAAACCCCAGACGGAGAAGCGTACCGGGGCAGCCGATCCAAGAGACAGACGAGCAGAGCGCTCTGCAGCCGCTCAGAAGCCCTCCCGCCGACTCGGAAGCAGCCCCGCGGAAGCAGGGGGCGGCGGCCGCTCTCGGCTTAGAAGTCCCGCAGGGGCGAAAGGGGCGGCCGCCGGGCCGGCGCGGCTCTTCGTAAAGTTTGACGGCGGGGCGGGGAGCGCTACGAAGAAGAACAAAACCGGGCGGGATTCTCTCCGCGGGCTGCCCCGGCCGCCGCCGCCGCCTCCTCCCCTCCTCCCCCCTCGCCTGCCCGGGGAGGTTTGCTGGTGGTGGCGGGGGGGGGGTTGCGGCTGGGGATTGGGCTGAGCCACCGGAGGGCGGGCCGGGGGCGGGCCGCCGAGCGGGCAAGAGGGGGCGAGTTGGCGGCGGCGGCGGCTTTGGTCTTGGAGTCGAGTTGCAGCCGGCGCGAATCATGGGCTCCGCGGCTCGTCCCCCGAAGGCGCTCCCTCTCGCGGGCCTCCTGGCGGGGCTCTGGCTGCTCGCCTGCCCAGGTAAGGAGCTGCGGGCGGCGGCGGCAGGAGCCCCCCGCCCCGCCCGCCTCTGCTGCGCGCCCGGGGGCGGAATGGAAGGCGCCCGAGCGGGCAGGACGGGCAGGAGCCGGGGACCCGCGCGGGGCGCCCCGGGCAGCGCCGCTCTTCGGAGCGCTGCGGGGCCCTCCGTCCCGACTCGGCCGGGTCGCTCTGCTGCTGCGTCCCCCGAGCCCGGACAGCCTTGGATCCACCTGCCGGTTCCCCTCCCCGCCAGGCGCCCCAGTCGCGGCTCCCGCTCCCCCCGGAGGAGACCCCTTCCTGAAAAGCCTCGAGCCATCGGGTGGGGGATCCGGGGCCCGCACCTGGGCCCGCCTCCTTGGGGGGAACAGCCCCTCGCCCTCGTCCAGGGTCTCCCAGAGGCGGAGGGCGGCTGTGGGGGGGATTCTCCAGCCCTTTCCCTGCTCTCCAACTGGCCACCTTTCGGGCCACGAGACCTCCAGCCGGGCGCAGCGGGCGCGCGCCTCTTTCTTTGCCCCCCTCCGCAGCCCCAGAGGAAGGTATGGATGGAATCGGATCTGGAGGAGAAGCGGGGGGCAGGGCGGGGGCAGTTGCAGATAGAAATTAGGACAGAAGGTGAGGGATTGGCCACTCTGACTCTGGAAAGGGGACTGGATAAGCAGATTCCATTTTATAACCCCCTCTGCACCCCCCCACCTCATCCCCATTGTCCCCCTGGCATTGACTGGCATGGAGCTGTAGCTTTCCATAAAATCCACTTAGTTCTCTCCCCCCACCCCAGACTCTCAAGGAAGGGGAGAAGAGAAGCGGCACATGGATGGATGCCTGTCCCCCTCACCCCCAGCCCCCCATGCCACTTCTCTTCTGCCCTTCCTTCATCTCCTTCCACCCTAAGGCTAAGGTTACCCTCTTTTCCGGCTCCCTTTTGCTAAGCGATGACTTGAACCTTCCTAAATGAGTCATCCACAAGGTGATGTGATGAGAAGGAGGGCTTAATAAGGATGAATTGTTCTGAGAAGTACTGCACGGGGGGGGGGGGGGGATGTGAGGGTTAGAGGCAGAGGTGAGCTTCTCACCCACATCTGCTCCTGAACCTTCCACCCAGATGCTCAGAAGAGCAGGATGTCAGCTACACCTGCTCCAGTGTAGGGTTTAATTCCTGGTGGACGGGCCCAAAATAAAGATAAATTCCTGCCACCATGCTTGTATCAAGCATTCAGCAGCCTCTCCATCCTTCCAACGTGGGGCTGCCCAAGTGTGACATGACAACCCCTGCTTGCAAACAGCTGCTTTTCCGCGCTAGCTGGAGAGGAAATCTTATGGTGTAACAAGTCCTCTGCAACTTTTTACTTTTGGGGAAATTCCTTTGGAAGGAAAGGGGGAGTCCAGCCTCGCCACGTAGATAAAGAAGAAAGTGTGGGCAAAGCCCTTGAGTAAAGAAATGAAATGCTAAAATCAAGACAGTTTAAAAGGGGGTGCCAGTTTAAGGGACAGAGAATGGCAGAGCAGGACCTTTTTCTTGCCCAGTTGCACTTCTCACCTGGTTTCCTCCCCCATCCTTTCTCTCTCTTTGGCGCTAGGTTTTTGCAGATGGCAGCGCCTGGCACCAAGGGAGGGTGTTTATCCAATTGCAGTCGAAGGACAGGAGTGCCTCAGATGCCAGGGCAGCCTGCCTTGGGCGTGGGAGAGAGAGGAGTGGGGCTGGACTGGAGCAGGGATGCCCAGAGGAGGGGGCAAGGAGCAGAGGCAAGGCTGAGCACAAGGGGGTGGCAATGAGGGGGAAGCCAGTGCCCTTCCCCCAGCTCAGGCGTACCACAGAGGGGATGTTCCTTAGCAAAACATGACCCAGCTGGTTATTTGTCCAGTCCTGGCATTTTTCTGCTCATTCCTTGTTTTAGTTTTCTTCAGCCTCTTGAACTTTGTTTGCCAAGCTAGGTGCTGGGGCAGTGCTTCTCAACCTTAACCACTTTAGAATCTGTGGACTTCAACTCCCAGGATTCCCCAGCCAGCATGTTGCTAGTTTTTATCTTTCTTCTTAAAAAAAAATTAATAAAGATATAAATAATAATAATAAACAGTAGTCAGCTCCATCGAGCTTTTGAGGGGCAGATGACTACCTGTGCATGATCATCTCCACCCATCTTAAAGTGACCCAGGTTGAGAAACACGGCCTTAGATGATGTAATTTGCATCACTTGTGGCTGAATTACATAATTCAGAGCATTTGAGCTATGCTGTCACGGTGCATATCCTAGGGAGCTGGTGTGGCCTCTGCACATGCTCAAAATCGCTCAGAGGGTCTGCTCTGGAACTCAAGGCCGACCACGTGAAATTCTAACCTGGGATCGATCCATCTGCCTCTCTCCGAGGTTTTTGCTCTTTTGTACCATATTCGTAGCCTTGGATTTTAGGAAAGAAACATTCCAGAAGAACACAGTGGCCACATATGTCCATTTACGTTTTTTTTTAAATCGTTTTTGGGTTGTTTGCCAAAAATTCCACCCAGATGTCTCCATGCAATCGCCACGAGCCGTGTTCAACTCAAGGAAGGTTTTGCTTTCCTCTCCAAGTGTGAGAAATTGATCATTTTCCCTTCTTCACCAGATTGTGGGTGGGAAACCGATGTGTTGAAAATTCTCCTGTGCCAGGCGGGGAAATATTACAGGTGTCTCTCTCTGCAAGCAGCCCCATGCCTGCCATGTTAACATGTGGCTGTCCTGAATGATTGCACCCAGACAGCTGAGATTGTTCAAGAGATAAAGCCATTTTTATTTTTCTTTCCACTCAGAAAGTAGAAGTTCTTCATTCATTTACAGTTGAATGCTTGCCAGTTTAGAGCTGTGGGTATTTTTCTGAAGGGGAGGGCAAAAGTACAGCGTTGCCCACTGGATCTAATGTTAGTTAAGAGGAAATAGAGGAAGACACTCAAACCTTGATGTTTTAATACTAAATTAGACAGTTTGAACCCAGTTGGTGGTAAATCTAGGCAGACATGATATCTAACCTTAAAAGCAGTAGTAGGCTCGCTGACTGGAAACCCCTTACTGACTTTTTTGCGTGAAACAGAAAAGAATGAAATTATGATATATGGTTTTGATGATCAGGAAAAAAAATCATAGAAAAAATGTAAGTAAGGTTGTAACCATAGAGTAAGAGGTTAATTTACATTTATATTTATAACACTTGTAAAAGAAAATCATAAGTCATTTCTTTATATTTTCTTTTTTTCTTGTACTTTTGGCTTTGTCCCTTTCTCTTTTCACTCTGAAGATTAGTTCTTGCTAGTTTTTATCTTTCTTCTTAAAAAAAATTAATAAAGATATAAATAATAATAAACAGTAGTCGGCTCCATTGAGCTTTTGAGGGGCAGATGACTACATGTGCATGATCATCTCTTCAACTGCTTGGGTTTTGCGTTGTCCTATTTATAGGGTAGCTTGCTGTCAACTGCCTTGTACAAATTTAGTTTCGTGGAAAAACTGTGTATTAATGCTTTGCAGAAATGGAGAGTGTATGGTACGCTATGGGAAATTTGGTCGAGAAACCAAGTTTCTAGTCCTCATGGATATGGGGGGACTCTTAAAAACAATAAAAGGAATCCCCCAATTTTTCTAATCCACAATATCACTCCATTATATAATTAGATTCCAACCGTATCTAGACTGCATAGCTCACAGCTGAACGCTTCTGGGCCATATATCTTTCATGCAATGCCTCTTATCCCCCCCCCTTTTTTTAAAAAAAAAGGAGAATAAGCCAGGAGGAATTGCCATTTCGTTGTTGCGAGAAAGTGTTTCCATGTGCAAGCATAGAAGGGGAAGCCCCGTTTGATTCTCGGGAGATGAGGTGCTTGACTGCTAGATTTCTGCCTTGGGAAGTAGAATTGAGAAAGCCCTCTTCTTTGGCCGGGGTTGGGGGGAGATCGTGTGTGTCAATTCAAGTGGGGGGCTTCTTCCTAGCTTGAGCCAAGCTTGGAGAGGGGGCTGAGTGGAGAAACACTGCCATGAAGAAGGTTAGAAGATCCTGCATGGATCATCTCTGCATGGATATCTTTCCATAGTTTAGAGGCTCAGCTCCTTCCCCCTGCATCTCCAAGGTCTCCTTTCTGCTACACCCTGAAGTTAGAATTTCTCTCTTTCTCCCCCTCCATCTGCGACCACATATGGCAGGCTGGGTTTGCTGTCCATGCCAACCGTGGGCCCCTCTGTGCGAAGACAGATTCCAGTGACATCTTTACCAACCCATCTGTGCAAGGCAGACCCACCCCAGACCACCCCACCACATTTCCCCTTTCTGCAGGCCCCCACCAGAGCCAGGGTGTGGTCAAAAAAATCAAGATGGCAGCCACCACAGAGTGAGGGGAGCTCCGCAATGATCGTGGTGTGTGGGAATGGCCTTGGGAGACAGGAGGGAGAGATCTGCAGACTGGACAATGGTCAGATAAGAGGCCGCTGAGCCTGCAGAAGGAATCAGGTGTGGCAAACGTCTCAGAAGAGATCTTCTCTAGTTTCTTAGGCTGTAAAGGTGAGGAGGGAGAGATGTACTTTCAAGTTTGCAAGATTCTGTTAATGTAACCTTAAAATGAAGTTAGAGCTAGTCCTGGGTGTGTTTCATGTCTGGGCTACCTCACAAGGCTGACATCAATCCATGTAAAACCTTGGCAGAGCTTTAGTTGCACCGTCGCAAGGGCCATCTTGACTTTTTTGACCACACCCTGACCCCCACACCCTGCCCATCTTGGACCTCATCTTCCTTCCCCCACCAGCCTTCCGCTTCCCGGCTTTTCCTTGCATGATAACATCTCTCCGCCACGGGCAGAAGATGACAACCGGTCTGGCCACTTTGGAGCCTGAATTGAGAGCGAAGTGCCTGGATTGGAGGGCAAAGATGCCAGATTTGCCCTTTGGAGGCCTGTCTCCTCTTCCTTTCCCCCTGCTTGCGGTTTCCCCCTTTGCATCGTGGCCTCCTGGAGCCCCTTCAGGTGGGAGGGCTGTGGTTTCAGGTGAGCGGAGGCATGTGCCCGTCACACAAGCACACCTTTCATGGCACGGCCCCGGCCCTCTCTGCCGGAAGGTGAGACTTGCTTTCTTGTTTCCCTGCTCCTTCGCTCCCTCTCTTCCTCCCCCCCTCCAATTTCTCTGGCCCCTTCCCCGCATTGTGTCTGTCTGGTGAGGCGTGTCACCTTGTCAAATCACCCAGTAGAAATTCATGCTGTTTTTTAAAAGGCCCGACGCAGCTGGGGCTGGTGGAGGTTGGATGCAGATTATCCCAGAACATTGAAGATCGAGACCATAGGAGTCATCGTGACTTTGTCCTGCCGTGTGCTCAATGGCCGGCGTCACAGAACCTGGATTTGGAAGGTCCCTCCGTGCTGGCTCTCGAGATCTGCCACGGCCCTAGGAAGCCGTGCTGGCCCTCTTTGATTTTAACTGCTCCAGCTTCTGCAGCGGCAAGTCCTTCTGGACATGTGCAGAGGGCTCTCAGCTTTCCATTTCCCCCATCTTTGCAGGCCTCTTAAGACTCGAGAGCCAGGTTCTTGGTGCCAGGACAGAGGGGCGAGCCCCCCCGATTTTGCGATAAGATTTGACGGCTCGCTTCGTGCCATAACCCACTTACATCCTATTTTCTTCTCCGAGCTGTGGGAAAACAGGGCTGGAGCTTTGCCGGTGGTTCTCCTTTGGAACTCGGCTTCACCGTCACCACCCCTGCTTCGGTTGCGAGTTTCCTCCACTTTCCCCTTTCTTTGCTTTGCTTGGCATCGGCCACCCCCAGACAAAAGCCCCAGTTCTCCTCATGTTAATGAGCTGGCTGCGCTGAGCATGTCTGCGCGGGTCCGATGCTGAGCTGTGGAGACCTCACACTCGTCCTGCCCTGGGAGCCGGGGAGATGAACAATCGCCTTGCAGAACTGCCTTCTCTTCATCCGAGCAGAGGAGAGATGCAAAGCCCTGGCGTTGGCCCTGGGCCGTGGCTATTTCTAGACCGGGGGCTTTTTTTAGCCCCTCTGGGGATCTGGGGCATTACCTCTCCAGGCCTCCAAGGGCAAAACTATTCATAGCTGGCATTTCATTCCCCAGAGTTTCTCACGACAGGCAGGAGCTGACTAGGATATCCAGCTGGAGCATCCCCCGGTGGAGTTTTATGAACTCCAGTCTTCCTGCTCCCTCCCACCCGCTGGAATGCCTCAAGAACCCAATCGCGCAACTCAAGGACGGCTTTGCAGATGCAAGCCTGGGTGTGACCTGCCTGGAATCCCTCTTTCCTTTGTTTGGGGTGTGTGTGTGTGTGATTTTCTTTTGCATGCAATTTAAGCCAGTGTTTCTCAATCTTGGCCACTTGAAGGTGTGTGGATTTCAAGCCCCAGTGTTCCTTGGCCACTTGAAGGTATGTGGACTTCAACTCCCAGGATTCCCCAACCAGCATGGCTGGCTGGGAATCCTGGGAATTGAAGTCCATACATCTTCAAGCGGTCAAGGTTGAGAAACACTGCTTTATGCGTTCCCCAGAATTGCAGCCAGGGCCTGGTCCCATGAGTGGCCATATCACAGTCTTTAGGGCCTGTGAGGATCCTTTGAAACGCTTTCCAGCATCTGCCCGGAGGTTGTAGAAATGTTAAAAAGCACCATCTGGCAAAAGATTCAGATGCGGAGATGTGTCGTACGTTACACCAATTAAATAAATTGGCGTGGCTTTCTGTTGGGCGTGTGTGTGTGTGTGTGTGTGTGTGTTTGCGCGCACTTTTGCAGAATGTTAATTATTCCTGTCGAGGGGAAAGGATGGGAACCAGAGCCATGGGGGCGGGGGTCAAAAAAGTCAAGATGACAGCCCCCCCCCCAAATGGGGCAAATGTCCTTGCTTAACATTTTTCTCAACTCTTGGCAGTCCTCCAGATTCTGGTATCCCTGAAAAATAAGCTCATCCTCGGCCCTGAAAAATATCCATTCCCTCGATTCGAGGCTTGGGTAGATGTTCACAATCCTATCTCCAAAGCTGTAAAATACTTACCGCCATATCTTCAGGGTCGTTGGGGCTAGAATCGTTTCAGTTCTTTTCCAACAAGTAACAAAACACTGACGTGCTGAAATCCCCCGCGAGTTGAATTCTGCACATAGTTTTATTCTTGTGTACTTATGGAATCTCCCCGTACATGCCGTTTGATGTTTACTCAGCTCCCCCGATTCCCCCCCCCCATCCTTTTGCAAAAACAACTGAAGCAAAAGACAGAGATCTTGGCTTCATTCCTCAGCTACAGCTAATTTGGGGGGCTGAAGACCTGCCGAGGGAAAGACACAGTCTGCCTTTGCTGGAGCACCTGAGCAAAGAACAAAAGACCTCTTGGTTTCTTGGTCTCTGTTTCATGTGCCACCTACCCGGGATTCAGGGACGTGAGCTCCGAAACTGGCAATGCTCACATCACTCACTTAAACCAGGCCAGGTACAAACCCAGTAGGTGCATTCTTGCAGCATGCAAAGTTTGAGCGAAGTAGCCTCGGTTAGGCTGTCTCTTTGACTTTCTTTTAGCGGCTCAGCACGGTCGATGAATTGCACTCACTTGGATAGTGTATTGGGATTTTTTTTAAGCCTTTATTTAATAAATCAGAACAAAGAAAAAAGAAAAGGGGGGAAAAAGGCACACAGAACACACACACGCACGTGTGCGCACACAGATGGGTGTCTCCTATACGTTTTACACAAAAGTTCCCCTAAAATATGAGCATTTTTTGCTGTGATGATCTAAACACAATCTACAGCTGTAAGCAACTCTTTTATAAGTCCCAAGCCACCTTGGGTCTTCAGTCCGCTCAATCATTGGGGCCATAAATTTATTTTTCCAATATTGGAGGACTAACCACTTAGCAAAAAACAAAAACCCACGGAGAATCTATTTCCAGCCTCTGGCCATTCATGTCCATATAGCAGGTACATTCAATGTATTCCATGAACTTGGAAGATGGATTTATTCGATAGCTGGGTTAAGCATGGATGAAAGCAGTGTCTGAATGGGAGTTGTGGCAAGGCTCCCGTTGGCATCCCACCTGGATAAGCGGAATCATCGTTGTATTTTTGTTACTTTATTTTTTCGGGAGCAAAAGCTGATTTCCTTAAATTGTAGTGAATGTGGGCTGATGATAGAACCTGGAACACGGTATTGAAATGCTTAAAAGGCTCCTGTGTGATACTTGCATCTCTGGAAAGGTTTTTCCCTTTTAGCTGACTCTGTGTGTGTGTTGTAAGATTCCCCTGGTCATTACAGTGCAAGGGGGAAATTGGAACATTTCTGTAAATTGTCTCCAAATAGAGTGGTAATGGAGCTTGGGGGGGGGGAATCTTCCTCCTTTTGGCCATGCTGGTCAGTTTAGGGGCTAGGAAATATGTTTGAGTTCCAGCCCCACGGAACTGCATTTCACAAGGCTTCCACAAAGTGGGGAAAATTGTGTCTTCCTTGTCAAAGACCGATTGCACCGTCTTCTTAAATACTTGTGGTTGAGAACAGCAGGGTGGAGTATAAACCCTGTCATTTTGACATTTTTTATTAACAGATTTTGATCCTTCCTTCTGCTGTTCAAAGAGATCCATAGCAACAGACAGACGAACGCTCTGCGCATCCCTGCCACCAGAAATAAATACCAATATTTTCTCCCAGAGTCTGCAAGATTTTTCAGCCTAACCTTGAAATCTAGACATTTTCGGTTCCATAGGGAAACAGATGAGGGTTCCAGCAGGTCGGGGGGGTATCATCCATCCAAGTGCCTGCTTTGCAAGCCAGAATTTATGTGAGAACAATCTGCTTTGGTTCATTTCTGATCCACTCTCCCTTTATTTCCCTGCCACTGTGTCCTGCTTGGTGCTTCTCACCCCTTGCTGAATCTCAACCGCCCTGCCTTCCCACCTCCCTTCCTCCCCTGTTTTGATTCCCTGAGTGTCCCTGAGTTTTTTTTTTCATGGTGGGGCACAGCTGTTCCATGGGTCAGTAGCACCTGTTACTGTTTAATCAGCCTCTTTCTCAGTAACCCCTTCCTCTCCACCATCCTCAGGACAGTTGGCCAGCCAACCAGGGCCCGGGACCATGGTCCAATTCTTTAGGTGTATGCAACTAAAAAATTAAATATAAAAAAGGGCCTCTCCTGCACAATCCAGGGCCTGGACACTTTGCAACAGGAGAGGCTGTCCCTGGCAAAGTCAGATCCTTGCCATAGCCACCACCTCTCAGTCCAGGGATAGGAACGCTCCTGAGTTGCAGATCAACGCTTCAGGAAGTTTGCAATCTGATCAGGCAGATGGAACTTCAGCCCCCAAGCCTGGATTCCTTTAATAGATAGCTCTTCTTTGAATGGGCGTCCCCAAATGAACACACATCTGAGTTTTGTTTGGACAATTCCTTGGCACACCCTTGGTGGAGAAGCAGATTGGGCACTGAGGCTGAGAAATGGGAAAACACAGGTTCAGATGGCATGCTTCTTTAAAGTACATAAGGTAGTACACCTGTGTTTGGGCTATGCAATTTTAGTTAGAGTGGAGAGAAGCTTTCTGAATTCCATGAGCACTTAAAGTAACTGCACGTAAGAAGTGAGCGTGTCATTTGCCTGGCCTGCTAACATCCTACAAGCAAGGTGGGTTTGGGGTGAAAAAAGCTTTCAGCCATGTGCCCACTTGTCTCAGTCTGACCCACACTGAGCTTTACCCTCGCCTCTGTTGTTTTGTTGAGCTTGGCTGGAATATGCTTCATCTCTGTACCTGATTGCCTGCCCCAAGAGATCTGGGCTCCCTGTGTAATGAGGTGTAGATATCGTTTGAATACCTGGTGGTTTCTGCAGGATATGGGTAGCCATATGGACTGGGAATTCCAGTTGGGGCCGGTTGCAAAAAATTGCTCTTTTTGCAAATCTGCCTTATTCCTGGTTGGCCTTTGTGACCTTTGGTGGCTTCGCAGTGGGGGTCTTCTGTCTGCCCGTGTCGATGTTCCAAAAGGCAAGTGCATTTGAAAATAGTTAGAAATGCACCGCTGTGTGCTTTATAGTGGGGTCTCTGTAGCTGTTGAGATTTGTATCCCAAATATCTTTCCAGACTGGGGGGTCAAATATCAAGATAGATCTTCAGGGTTCATTCTCATGGGTTTTCTCTCTATACTGTCCCACTTCTGATGCAAGAAACTGTCTATGGGTACCAACCCCAGACAGCCACTTTAAGAGGAAGATACATGATATCAGATCAATCTTTTTTAAAACCTAGTCCTTAGACTTTAGTGGGCAGCTGGGATATCCCAGGCAGTGACTTTCTCAATTATAAGAGTTAGAGAATTGGTAGCTTCTGGATTTGTCAGTGACAACACCTGTGGTCCCTGGCTTCTGTCTTTGGAGTGGGCTGGATGGGAGTTGTAGTCCAACAGCTCTGGAAGCCGTGAAGTCACCCAAAGTCTTGAGTGTCTTTCAGATCATCTTCAGCCTGATGTTTTCAATGGCAGAGGACGGGGATTTTATTTATGGCTTATTTATTTTGTTTCCTGTATTTATTTGGTCATTCTGAAAGATTAAACATTTGGACTGTCAGGGGCAGAATGATAAGGTAGCTTAGAAGCCACCAATAAAATTGCACACGTTCCTCTCTCCCCCCAGATAAACCCGAGGCCCTAAGGCCTACCTTGCGTAACCTAGCAGGACATCATCTTTTTAGTGATGGATAAAGCTGGAGGACCTATATGTTTAGTTTCCCAGCCAGGAAGAGCAGAAACTAAACTGGGGTGCATAGATTGGTAAATTCTAGGACTGACTGCTGTAAGACGGCGTGGAAAGCTGTCTGTCCATGTGTCTAGACCAGAAACCTCAGTTGGTAGAGTTGACCACACAGGATGGACTCTAGAAAACTTCTAAGAGACCACTTTGTACCTCCCTTAGAAAAAACTGTTCTTTCTTTATCAGTGTTTCTCAACCTTGGCCACTTCAAGATGGGTGGAGTTCAACTCCCAGAATTCTGGGAGTTGAAGTCCACCCATCTTGAAGTTGGCCAAGGTTGAGAAACACTGTTCTGTATGGTTTCCCCCCACTCATTGAGGTCATCTGAGTGGATTTGCCAAAATCTGTCTTGCAGCAGAATTTGGGGTTGGACCCTCCCCATAGCTGCCCCAGTATTTGGGGTCTCTTTTGCTGGTTTTTAAAGGGTCCTAAACCCACAACGTGTCAAACAGAATTTAACGGTAGATTTTAACCGTTGGCTCTAATTGTTGAGGTTCATCGTCTGTATTTTCTTTTTTAATTGAGGGTTTTCATTTGGCTTGAGCTTCCCTGGCAAACCAATGAAACCTCTGTAAATCCCACATCAGTTTAGCCACTCCATTTATCGGATGGAGCCGCAGCTCCCGAAAGCTTTTAATAAAGTGCGTTAGTCTGAAAGTTGCTACCAGATTCCTCCTGCTTTGAAGCTATCATATCCGAACTCAGGCTTCCTCCTACAAATGCTGCATTATGGAGACGATTAGCGTGTTTTCCCCACTCTATATACAGGCTGGCTTTAGTAGCGTAGACCATGATGGAAACTTTCAGAGAAGCAAGTGTCTGAGGATATTTAGAGCAATTACTTTTTTTTTCTCTCTCTAAAGGAAAAGAAAGCTGTTCCATGACTCTTGCCTTTTGAAGGAAAAGCTATCTTTAATAGCCTTGTCTTTCATTCCCTTAATGCATTAAACCACCACCATCCGGGATGGCTTTTAAAACCACAAGCCGACCAACGTTTCTCCATTTTACTCCCTTCGCTTAAAAAACAAGCTAAATGGACTGGTTATTGACTAGATTCAAACCGGTTAAAACTTGTCTGCCTGAGATGTAGATATTAGCGAGGGCAGATTGGTCCAACGGGGTGCTTTCCGGAGATAGCGGACTTCAAGAGCTATGAAGCTGGCAGGGATTAGAGGAGTTGGAGTAGAACATATTTGGAAAGTGCTGAGAGGGAAGCAGGAAGTAAAGGACCCTTATGGGGCAGTGCGCTTCCAAATTGAGGGGGAAAAGCATACTTGGGTGCACTTGGGGGCGCTCACCTAGCACCTGTTGCTAACCCTTTAAAGCAGCTATGTCTTTCCCTGTGATTCTGCAGCAATTCCCTGCATGATGCTGGCAAAAGACACCTTTGGTTCAAGACGGGCGTTGTCCACGAGGGCCCTGAAACAACCCGAAATGCACAGCCCTGGTTCTTAAAAAGGGGATGGTTTAATGCAGAGTAGCGCGCGTTTTGAGGTTGTGATTTATAACAGAAGTTCTCCGATGGTGTGCTGGGACCTCCTGGGAGCTGCAAGCAATCGAGGAAGGTCACAAATATTTTTTTAAAGTTAAATCAGCCTTACGCAGGCCGAGCAAGAATGCTGTCAACGCTTGATACCGGCGCTTCATGTTGCTTGCAAAAACGCCAGCAGGCAGTTGCAATAAGGCAAAGTTGGAGAATCCCCCAAGACGGGGATTAAAAGGCAATTATGAAAAGTAAGCTGCATATTTATTTCTTGCCCAACCTTAAATTGCGAGTTTTATTCATGGGGCAGGAACAGTCCCGCCAATTTATTTGTCATTTTTAGGGTTTGCTGTCGCTGCAAAGCTTGAGAACGTACGACCTCTGGATTTTCCGCCCCTTTCTCAACATCAGTTTCTTCATTGTCTCATAGATGTGACAACTTGTTTTGCTCCCTTGAAATGTGACGAAATGTTCAGCACTTCTTCTTTCTAGCTTGTGTCTGCCTAGCCATCTCTTTTTCACTTCGTAATCGTGGGCCCTTCCTAACCTAGTTTCCCCCATCTGCAAGATTAGCTTTGTTTACTGTCCCACATCTGTGTGTGTGTGAGTTTGGTGAGGATATAATTTTTTTGTCCAGGTGAGTTTAAATGTGCTGGGACTTCAATTTCAAGAATGTGCAAGCGAGCTGAGCCGACCACACCACACCACAGCTCAGAGGACTGTGGATGGTACCAAAGAATTAGCATTTTCTGTGTCTCCTTGTTAGATGGACATCTGGATTTTGGCAGCCCAGACTAGGGGAACCCTTGGCTGGGAAAGACCAGTGGGCGGCATATAAATTTAATAAAATCAATAAATAAAATAGAGGCTGGAGTTCAGGAGAGGAAGGTTTAGGGCTGTAGAACTGTCTGTATGGATTCATGCGACATACATATGCTAAAATAGGGTTGGGGGGTTTCCTTGTTACATTGTAGGAGTCAGGCTATTGTGTTAAGCCATGATTTGGTTTATATATTTGGGCATAGCTCATTGTGCGAACACATAAGGATTTGATTGACGGATTGGATTGATTGTTTGACCAGGCACAATGCATGGCTGCCTTTGTAATGCATTTATAAATTTACAATGTATTTATAGACATGGCTTAGAATAGCATGATCTACTGGCCAGGCCACTGGGGCTTGAACAACAAACCAGGTTAAGACAAACCATGGTTTAGTACAGGTGAACAGCATTTGACAAGGGTGGCTTCCATAGCTCTGAGCTCTGTTTTCTCATCTGCCCGGAGAAGGTGATTATTCTACACCTTTCATTCTTCAAAATGGAGACAGAGCAAACAAAGATGTCCTTTATCAAAAAATGAAGGCTGTTTCAAATGAAGGTTGACTCTGGTGACTTCACGGATACATACATACATGGGGCTTCCTTGGCAGCAGAATGGAAGTGGTTTATCACTGCCGCCTTCTGATTTTTTTCCCCCAACTTCCCAGTACCCGACAGCCCTGAGGTTTCCTTGTGGTCTCCTATCCTGTAGTGTCCTATCCAAGTACATACCCGGCCCTTGTATGAACGTGTTCAACTTTCTGACATCAGTGAAGGTTGGCTGGATGCTGCCATCGAGCTGGGCAAGGTGTAGACCAGTGTTTCTCAACCTTGGCAACTTGACGATGTGTGGATTTCAACTCCCAGAATTCCCCAGCATGCCAAATCTTCGAGTTGCCAAGGTTGAGAAACAGGGAGGTAGATTAAAAGCCTTTATGCCACTGTGGTCAGTCTGTTGAAGCTCTGAGCAGGCCAGGGATGCTGTTTCTGTGGGGCAGGATCCTCCTCAGCTCCAGCTGTCGCCCGTCTGGTCCCCCGTCCAGCAGGACTCCTGTTAATAAGGCTGATCTGTCACTCCACCTCGTCTTCCCCATCAGGGGTGGCCTGGAGGAGAATCAGCAGCCTGAACCCAGACCACGTGGGGGACTGACCGTGATGGCTGGGCTCAGGTGTGCCCGCGTGCGCGCTTTACTAAAGAGAGACAAGCAATTTTGATCACATCACGATGCACGAGAAGGAAAGAAATACAGTGCCGAAAACCCAGATACCATCAGGGTTAGCATTGCTCCAGAATGGTAGATTCTCAGCTAGGAGCAGCGTAAACCGCCCGTATCGGATAGCCCATTAAAATAAAGCAAGCCGGCGAAAATGCGCGTCGGACAAAAGAACTCCAAGAAATGCAGCCAGATAGCTTGAAAATCCTCTTCCTTGCCCTTATTTCGAAATGAATAGAAACGTTGACCAACAGTATAATACGAGCGCTTTGCTGCTCCAAATGAGCTGTAGATTTATTCTTCCAGCGGTATAATCATTGGCTTGATTACTTCTCCCCCTTGCAGGGCTGAACTCAGATGTTCAGCCCGGCTGCTTTTCCCGGTCTATCTGAATAGGGGACAGATAACAATAGATTCTTGATGGGGTCCAGAAGAGGCCAACAGGGGATCTAGTTCCCCAAAGACAAACGGGACAGTCATTGGCTAGACCAGAGGAGCTTCTATTAAAATTTATTTTATATCAAACCTTCCTTACTGAAGGCTATTAAGCTACCTGACTTTTCTGTTTCACACGTCAGGGAAAATAAGCTTCTCGCCAAGACAAAAGGAGAGATCAGGAAGGGCCCCAGCACAGGCACCGAGATAAAAATCATTCTTTGTCTGCAAATTCAAACAGCCTTCGCTGCTGCTTGGATTGAAGCTCCCAGGGGTGACACCATAAGTAAGGAAAGGCTTTTACTTTAAAATACTGTAATTAAAGAAAAAAAAAAAACCTGGGCCGTTGGGAAGTGGAGCTGAGCCCCTCCCACTAGGACTTTCCATTTTACTCTCACAACAGCCTTGCGAGGACGGGAAGACGGATTACTCTGCTCCTTTGTATGAATTAGATGTGCAGCAATGGGACCGTCATGGCCTCTTCCGAGAATCCTGGGAACCATAGCGTGTCCGGCATCCTATATTAAACCCTGAACTTGGCTCTTTTACAGATGTTCTCACTGTTGGGCTTCATCATAATGGCCTGATTTAGCTAGAACTCTAAGCCTACTTACTTTGGACTCGCTACGATGTCGGAATGTGGGGGCTCCACATTACTTGTGAACTAGGCTGTGAGGGCTTGGTCAAAAAACCCTGCTGTTAAAAATACTCCAGTTTATTGGGATCGGTGAACAAGGTCAGTCCCAGAAGGTTCCTTCTGCTTCACACCTGCAGGATACCAAAAGGAAACTGCTTTTAAAAGCGATTCTTTGGCCACCACCAGGCACCTCTCATCCAGCGCATAGTAGGACAGAACGTCTTGCCAGAAAGTCTTTGGGGACATCTGAGTTTGCTAATCAGGCATGGTGCAAAATGTATTTTGTTTCATAAGCCCACACACAGAGCCAGGAAGGAGGTTACCACCCAGTGCTGGCCAACCCAAATGCCGGCTTTTGTTTGTTGGTGTGCGAGCCTGCGGCAGACGGGACCGAGACCATCCCACGGTCGGTCACGGACACGCAGATTGCGTCCAGCCAGCTTTTATCTGAAGGGCGGCTCAAATTGATGTCCCCAACTTCAGTGGGTGGAATGCTTTCGTTCTGGAAAACTCATTCATGAGCCCTGCAAATCCACGGTGGGACTGTTTCTTTGAAGCCCAGGTGCAAAGCATTTCAGCAGGAAAACCTTGGTATGACTTTGCCCCTTGGGATTTGCACACCCCCCCCCGCAAAATTGGTTTCCCTTGCAAGATGACACCGGGAAGCGGTCTGCTCATTCTTTCCTAATCATAGTTTCCACATTTCATGCCTCGATAGTTATAAAAGCACATTCACAATTGTGATGGCTGCGCGTATGCTTTCGGATTTCATGCAAGGTGCCTGGCGCTGCCGATCGGAAGACATTAGGCAGCTGTTCCGTCTTTCCCACTTTTCCTTAGAATATTCTAGGATGAGAAAAACAAAATCACAGGAGCGAAGGGGGAACTGAGGAGGATTTCAAATGATTTCTGAATCCCATTTGCCCCCCATAAAATCAGGCAGGGCAAATGGGATTTGCACAGCCAAATCCTCCCCGAGAAAATCACTCTGGAAGTTGGTTAGCTTACAAAAGTAAAAATAGGAAAGTGGTTTTTAAGACTTAGAGCAGTGTTTCTCAACCTTAGTGACTTGAAGTTGAGTGATGCTGGCTGGGGAATTCTGGGAGTTGAAGTCCGCTCATCTTCAAGTTGCTAAGGTTGAGAAACACTGATTTAGAGGATGAATGGGTCCCTTAGCAAGTGCATCAGTTTGTCTGGGAGAAATCCCTGAGTGAAAACGTAGTCTAGGGCACTGTTTCTCAACTGGGGTAACTTTAAGATGTGTGGACTTCAACTCCCAGAATTCCCATGCTCCCAGAATTCCCATGCTGGCTAGGGAATTCTGAGAGTTGAAGTCCACTCATCTTAAGGTGGCCAAGGTTGAGAAACACTGGTCCACAATATTCTCAAGAAGCTCCAAGCTTACCAGCTCACATAGGGAGACATCACGAGATGGGTTCAGCCAAGGTTGAGAAACCCGGTTCTTGGACACAACCCTGCAGAGGAAGATGGGAAGAATCCTAAAAAAACACTTCCTAGAAACATTTGGCCTTGGTTATGGATATTCACAATGCAAAACCCTGGATTCAGAGAGCTTTCCAAAAGTTCACATGAACAAATATCTAACTTTAGCCCAGGTTTCAAGGATCTGGGTGGAGTTCCTTCATACTCCAGATACCTTTTGAAGTTGGAGTGGTTGAAGGTTGAGTTTTGATGATTTTCTCTCCTTTCTGAGTTGCAAACCACTGGCTGAGTTTCAAATCCTACTTCAGGCCCAGCCTTTTTGGAGCTGGGATTTTCCTGTGTTCAACATGAAGTTTGGGGGAGGACCCTGTATAAGTCAAGCACCATTCTTGGTGTAACTCCCCTGAAGTGCCAAAGGGTTGGGCAAAAGGAAGAACCTGTGAGGGAGCCATGCTTGGGTGGTGTTCAGGAATGGAAAAACGAGACCAGTCTCTCCCAGTGGGCTTTGCTGGGTGATCCCCTTCCTGTACTGGAATGGAAAAAGCGCATTGCTGACGTCCTCCTGCAACTGCCTGAACAGCTCTCGGGGCTTTGAAAACCGTGCTGCTCTTCATACCTTCCCTCTTCGATGCATGGGCTAAACTGGTTTGTGAGCTCCCATTTGCACTCCTAGTGTGCCAGGGTTGTTAGATGGGGGCTGGGACCCATGACGAGGGCCAGGCTGGCGAGCTCAGCTCGACCTAAAAACTGCTGGAGGTGAGCCAACCGTTCCTGGTTTTCTCAGCCCTGCAAGGAGCAGGCAGGGCCCTCCCACATGTAAGGAGACTCCCTAAATTAAAATAACCCCCCAGGCAAACGTGCACCCATGGGTGGCCTGGCGGGCTAGCAGGTCTGAGTCAAAATGGAGCAGACTCACATGGGTTTGTCTTCTGGACCCCGGGAGAAAGTGCTTAGGGACCTCCAGTGGGATCAAATGAGGCAGATCCGGGCATCTTTGATTCTTGATGTTGGCCACTGTCAAGAGGAATGGGCTCCTTTGGGCTTCTCCTACTGCACTTTGGCAGCAAGTTGGTGTCAGCCCTTTGAGGTGGTCCAGGTGAGATGCACAAACCATGAGGACTAGCACTAGCTTTATTGTAAAGTTATGATAACAGAATCTTGCAAATCTCCTCCTTCTCCCTTCCTTTCCTTTCGCTTCCCCGAAAACTAGGGAGGGTCCCTTCTGAAACATTTCCCACACTCCCTTTTCGTCTGTGGGCTGAGATGCCTTTTCCATGACAGTTGACTTGGCTGCTGTTCTTGCTCCTGTCTCCCAAGGTCATTCCCACAGACCATTATGGTTAGCCAGTTGCTTTCTGGCAGAATAGAGTCTACCTGGGCTGATTTTCGAAAAGCTAAGGGTTGGACCTGATTGGTATTTGAAAAGGAGACCACCAGGAAATGTCTGAATAGATTTATTTAGGAAGTGGATACGGCCACCTATCTTATGTACATAACCCTAGGCAGTTTTTGAAAGGAGTAGCTGTTTGAGTCTCTTGCTGCAAAAATAAGAATCATTTGGCAGCTTCAGGACAGCCAAATTTATTAGGGCACAGTCTTATTGATGAAGTGGGGGTCTCTGAGGAAGGGGCCTGTAATCTGTGAAAACTTTCATTGTGAGAAGACTGCGAATTTCTACATGTTGCCTTTTTTTAAAAGGTGGCTCAGAATATTTTTTTCAATGGTCTATAACAGTGTTTCTCAATCTCAGCAACTTTAAGATGTCTGGACTTCAACTCCCAGAATTCCCCAGCCAGCATGGGGAATTCTGGGAGTTGAAGTCCAGACTTCTTAAAGTTGCTGAGATTGAGAAACACTGGTCTATAATCAGTAAATGAGGGAGAAAAGCAATCAAATAACAGATCTTGGATGTTGTATCTGGCCTTGACAGTTTCAGATTGTTATTGTTTATTTCATTAAATTTAATATAGCCGCTCACTCCAGCAGGCTCTGTTCAGCTTAGACGGCCACGTTAGCAAGGTTAACCTGCAGCTATTTATGCATAATTATCCTCATCTGCATACAATTTAGCATGTGCTCCCTGGGGGTGAGACTGGTGCCGGGAGACATACTGCATTGCAAAATTGCAGACAGCCTTTGTGCATTTTCCATTTCGGGTAAAGAATAGACCTTCTTAAGCGCCTTACGAAGCCAGAGAGCCGTTGGGGCTGGAGAAAGCTTGACTGTTTTGTCCCCGTTTGTTTGTTCAGCCCATCCACCATTACAGCCAGTTTGAGAAAGAATTCTTTGCCATTTTTATTTTATTTCATGTGTTTACGGTCACCTTCCTTCTTTCTGGATCGGTCAGTTGGTCGGCCGGCTGGTTATTTATTTATTTATTTATTTATTTATTGGTCAGCCGGCCGATTATTCATTTATTTATTTATTTGCCGGCCGATTATTTATTTATTTATTTATTTGCCGGTCAGCCGGCCGATTATTTATTTATTTATTTATTTATTTATTTATTTAGCTGGGCGCCACCGGGCTCCAAGGCGGCTCGCAGTAGAAAACGAATGACAATATACAGAATATATTACGTATACCATGTGAAATACACAGAAAACAACATCCATCCAAAGTACACACTCTAAACCCCCCCCCCAAAAAAAACATCTAACAAGGGTACCACATTTACCCTACTCCAAGGGCTGGTAGAACATGGATGCTCATGGTGCCTTTTTAGGGGAAGATGGCTTGGGCTGAGAGGTGGTGACAGGTACAAGATCATCAGGGCTCGTAAGGAATTTGGAGATTCCCCAATTCTGTTCCATCAAATGAATTCTGCACTGGTTCTCCTAGCACAGTGTTTTTCAAACTGGGCAACTTTAAGACGTGTGGACTTCAACGCCCAGAATTCCCCAGCCAGCATGCTGGCTGGGGAATTCTGGGCGTTGAAGTCCACACGTCTTAAAGTTGCCCAGTTTGAAAAACACTGTCCTGACAGATGAGAAGGTGTCTTTTCCAAAGCCCTTTTGGCAATATTTAAGGAGGAGGAAGTTCTAAACAAATGCCACTTTATATACACAATTAGAACGAGTTACATCTGTTGAAATTCCCTTAATTTATAGACGAAGAAACGTTGTTTTCCTTTTCAGGAGCGCATCTTGGCCAGATGTTGGTCATCTGACTAACACCAGGGATTCAAAGTCAGAAAAGGTGCTACCAGACTCTTGAGTTTTTGCCCCCATAGACGAACACAGCTCTCCACCCACAATGTCCACAAGGGAAAGGAAGGGGCTGAATTATGACACCCAGCCGACATAATCTACACAAATCAAGGATGGGAACCTAAAGGGGGGTCAGAAGAACTGGAACGAAAAAGAGTCAGTTCTTTAAGCATTTGTTGGACCTCATAAAAAACTTCGTTCCTGCCATATAGTGATAAAGCTCTTGGGATCAGAGGAGGACCATAGCAAGGAGCGTCCATTCAGCTATAAACAACCCACAAAAACCGTCTGGAACCACAGGAAGGAGCTGATCACCAAATCAAGCAGAATCTTAACACAGCTAACCCTTAATCTTCAAAATATGAAGATATTTTAGAATCACAAGGCGCTGGGATGGTGGGGCAATCTAGCAAAGCCACAAGTACATACATAAATATTAAAGAGGGGAACGGAGGAGCTATCTGGGCTCATGGTCTCCCCAACAATTGGAAGAGAAGAATTCAAACCACTGAAGATTTGGGAAGTCTTGTCTTCCTCCTTCTCTTCCTCCATCTGCAGATCGGTACCTAGGACATCACGTTTGGAAGAGGGATCGGCCGCTTCTGCGATTGGAACCAGGAGACCCAAACGTGTCCATTGAGTTCTGAACGCTGAGGAGCCCCTAGATTCGGTGCAGGGAGAAAAGACTTCCACTGAAAGGGCCGGGGAAGAGTTTGCTTGCATTTGAAGGAAGGAAAAGGGCTTGCTGGTGGGAGGAAGGGGGGAGGCTGTACGGAATGTGTGGTATTTTGCTGTACGCGGGTGCATATAGCTTAGAGGCATAGTTCTGCATCCAGCATGTCTTAACCTGCCGGGGGAAAGAAGCTGAAAGAGTTCGTTCTTTCTCAATTCCTCCCTGGTCATCTTTTACCCAATTCCCCCTTCTTCCGAGAACACCAGGCCAGCTTTTTCACAGAGTTTAAGGTTGTGGGTTGCTGCTGTTGTTGTTTCCCTCCTCGTGACCAACTTCCTCCGGTTCTTGAGATCTATGCGGCTCCTGTTCTGCTATCTTCCATTGAGGGGGCCCTACTTAGCCCAGCTTTCTCCAACCCACCACCCTTTAGATGTGTCGGATTGCACTTCTCCTTCCGGGAGTAGATTGGAGGGCATCAGATTGGGCAAAACTGAGTTAAACTAAGAAGACTCTTTGAGGTTTTGGGGCACAGTGGGGTCTTCTGGTGCTTCTAGCTCAGTGTTTCTCAAACTTGGCAGCTTTAAGACATGTGGACTTCAACTCCCAGGATTCCCCAGCCAGCATGGGGCAGCTGTCCGACAACTATGTCTTGTAGTTAGGGATTTCCATGATCTGTTTTGTTGAGCAGGATGGATACTCTCTACGTTTCTCAGTGCACATAGAAAGAAGATTCATAGCACAGGATTGGGTGAGATAATGCCCACAAGCACCAATACATCCCTGGACACTTCCCTTCATGCCCACCAATTTGTTTTCTTTATTATTTTACCATTCTTCTAATTGAATAAATGGACTTTGAAGAAGCAGGATAGATGCCTTCAAATGTTGGTGTTGGAGAAGACTCCTGAGAAGACTGTGGACAGCCCAAAAAACAAACCAATGGATCATTGAACAAATCAACCCTGAGTTCTTGCTCAAGACGCCAATGACCAGGCTCAAATGATCCTACTTGGGACACAAAATGTGAAGACCCAGCTCTCTGGAGAAGGCTCTGATGCTGGGAAAGGTGGAAGGAAAGAGAAGAAGAGGACGACCAGCAGCAAGCAAGGTGGATGGACTCAGTTACAGAGGCAACTGAGGCCCCGTTGGAAGAGCTAAAATACCAGGTTAGGGACAGATCATCAAGGAGAACATCAGTCTATGTGGTCACTAAGAGTTGATCCCAACCTGGTGGCAGATAATCAGTTAAATAAAATGAGAAGCTGGCAGGTTGCAAAGGATCAGCTGAGAGCATCATTTTTATTTCCAGGAATAGCCCCAGATAGATCATACAGACCATTTTTGGGGGGGAGAGAATAAAAATAATGCAGTGGGTGCAATGCTTTATTTGGGAGAGCATCTACTTCTCCAGCCAAAAGAAGTAAGCAAAGATGCTACAGGCTGCTTGGCTGGTGGAGAGCAACTTTATCTGATTGCCCTTGGGGAAATAGTGTTTTGGGTCAGGCCACACGCACCATTAGAATAATTGCAGAAAAGGACTCATAACATGCTCACAACCCCCCCGCTGCCCCCAAATGCTCTGCCTACGGAGCTTGTCTATCTTGGACACAGGATGTCAGAACACAAACTTAAGATTCTTCCCAAGAAGCTGTTTTTAGCAGCAGCCTTGAGTTTGTTAAAACATGCTCTTCCTCTCTAAATCAGAATCCATGAGAACAGGGTTTCTCAACCTCAGCGACTTTAAGATGGGTGGACTTCAACTCCCAGAATTCCCCAGCCAGCATGGCTGGCTGGGGAATTCTGGGAGTTGAAGTCCACCCATCTTAAAGTCGCTGAGATTGAGACACACTGCAGTAGAACAGTTCACAAAAAGAAGGTCCTGGGTGGGAAGACTGTGGGAGGATATTTGGGAAAGCATAACCTGGCAGCTAAAGTCTTTCACCCGGCGTCTCAAGCACTTACACATCTCTTTGCCGCAGGGGCTGTTTTGAGTATTAACTCAGAGGTGGCTCAGATTTGAGTAATGCTGGGAAGAAAAATATTTTAATTTGGCCTCCCTGTTCTTTCAGGGCTCTTAGGTTTTAATTCCTTCCCTCGTCTAACCTTCCTTCTGAGGTCTTGGGGTAGTTGGATGGAAAGCAAAGTAGGTCTGCTGATCCTTTAATGAGAGTTTGAGGGCCCATCCACATTGTTTTCTTGGCAACACCATCCAAGTGGTTTGGTATCTGGGCTAGTTTACTGACTTCCCAGTCTAAGCTACAAACCTGAGATTTCCAACGATCATGCGGAAGGTTTTCAGCCGTGTTATTCCTCAGTGCTTGTGCTACAGAGGTGCACTGGAAAGTCAAGAATAACTGGACAAGTTGAAGTTGGGTTAGTTCATCATTCTGATCCTGGAACCCACAGATGGGTTGGCTTATGACTCCTATCACCGCCTGAACAGGAATCCTGATGGGATCCTTGAGATTCCAAAAATCCTGTTGGAATCCTTGAGAGTTGGTGCTGCCAGTCACAACCGAGCATTTTCTTCTCTTTGTTGCTTGGTGAGGAGAATGTTAGATAACAACAGGCCAGTATGTTCTGTTTGCTCATCCGAGCGTCATCTGAGAGAGAAAAGCATGAGTGTGGCACATGACATTTGGGTTAGCATGTTGGGCTAGCCCAGATGTTGTGGTTTGTAAATCAGAGATTAGCTTAGTATATTGTGTGAACCGGGAGGGGGTCCTTAGCTTATGGTTGAAAGAGTCAAGAAGCTGACTTTTTCAACCATAAAAAACAGATAGAGCTTCCATCGGACCATCGTGGTCAACATCTTGACCTTTCGGACCACACCCTGTGGATACCCCTGATGTGAACCCAAGCCATCATGACTTAATTGGCAAACTATGGCTTAGCACAGCATGTGAACCCCATGTAGTTTTTCATGAAGAGGAAATGCCTTCCACCATTGCTTCTAGCTTTTGCATGGTTCCTAAAGTTGGGTTAGTAGAGATGGTCATGGAAGCCAAGAATATGTGGATGTCTGTGCATCTAGATAAACAATAGCGTGCCACAATCTGGCAGTCCCCTGGGGTGTGTTGATCTATGGCGCCTGTCATCCCCGGCCATTGGCAAAGCATGATGGAATATGTCACTTTGCTGGGGGGGGCAGTTTCAGGGAGGCTCACAGACAACCAAGGTTCTTTGGCTGCACCTTTGCCTGATTTGGGAAAAAGGGGTTGACTTTGTCCGCACCTCCAAAGTGGGCCCTGTGTGTGCTTTGCTTGTTGTGCAAACGGGTTTTTCAGCAGGTGAACCAGTGATGGAGCATCTCGCCACGGTTCTGCCACTGCTGCTTCTGAATCTTTTGTCACTTTTCAGGGCAGGAATAGGGTTGGAGAGCATACAAGGATACCTTGATCTCTTTTGGCTTAAGAAACCCCATCAAAAGAAACCTCTCTTTGTATT
Source organism: Python bivittatus (assembly GCF_059951505.1). Classification (NCBI taxonomy): domain Eukaryota; kingdom Metazoa; phylum Chordata; class Lepidosauria; order Squamata; family Pythonidae; genus Python; species Python bivittatus. Next base: position 3,846,698 of record NW_028277054.1, read on the forward strand.
TGTGAATCCTTCCTCCCTTCCTCCCTCTTTCTCTTCTTTTCCTTCCTTCCTTCCTTCCTTCCTTCCTTCCTTCCTTCCTTCCTTCCTTCCTTCCTTCCTTCCTTCCTCTCTTTCTCTTCTTCTTCTTATCTTCCTTCCTTCCTTCCTTCCTCTTCTTCTTCTTCTTATCTTCCTTCCTTCCTTCCTCTTCTTCTTCTTCTCCTCCTCCTTCCTTCCTTCCTCTCTTCCTCTTCTTCTTCTTCTTTTCCTTCCTTCCTTCCTTCCTTCCTTCCTTCCTTCCTTCCTTCCTTCCTTCCTTCCTTCTCTTCTTCTTCTCCTTCCTTCCTCTCTTTCTCTTCTTCTTCTTATCTTCCTTCCTTCCTCTCTTTCTCTTCTTCTTCTCCTCCTCCTCCTTCCTTCCTTCCTCTCTTTCTCTTCTCCTTCCTTCCTTCCTTTCTTCCTTCCTTCCTTCCTTCCTTCCTCCTCCTCCTCCTTTTCCCTCCCTCCCTCTCTTTTTCTCTTTCTTTTCTTTCTTTCTTTCTTTCTCTGTCTCTCTCTCTCTCTCATTCTGTCTCTCTCCCCCCCTCCCCCAGCTTTGCCAGCTGGCTCCCTGGCGCTGAAGAGGTTCTGGGCACCTTGCCTTGCAAGAATCCCCCTTCCTCCTATCCAGCCGGGAGATGAAGGCTGCCCCTCCTCCCCCAATTTGGAGGGATTTGTCCTGGAACAAAGCCCTCGGTGCCAGCCTGGAATCTCAAGCAGCTGCCGCCTTGCTCTGCTGCGGGCCTTTCACATCGTCGATTTCCTCCTCTTTTCACACCCCCCGATGAGGACGCAGAGCCAAAGAGCAGCTTTATTTCCCTCCCGCCCCCCCGCCCCCCCATCCCAGCACATATTTATTCAAGATTGCCTTAAGAGAGGCCAGAGGCATATAATCGCAGTCTGACATTGGATAGGAGAAAAAGGAAGGACGTTGGCTCTGCTGGAGTGAATTTGCTGGAGTTCACCACATCCAGAAGGAAAGACAGAAGTTTCTTTCTATTATGGTTGGGGGGAGGGATAATATGTTCCGCCTTCAAAGCATTTTGGAAATACTCGTTAAGAATTCTGCATATTTCCGCAGTCAAGAAGAGAACATTTTAACAGATAGGTGAAGCACTATTGGACCAGCATGTTAGCTTGGATGTAATTTTAGCATTGCCTGCTTGAACCCGAAGTTCAGGGTTCCCTTTTCCCTTTCTTTTCCAGCAGCTAAAAGGGAAAGACTGGAAGTATTGACCGGCAGTTTTAGCACCTGGCCAGCCTTGGCTGAACTTGAAAAAACCAAGGAGAGTCAGATATAGTTAGCTCTTGGATGGGAGACCACTAGGAAATCCTATACTAGAAAGGCAAGAAAGGCACTAGGAAATCCTTTATACTAGAAAGGCAAGAAGGCACCCTGAAAGAAAACAATGGAAAGCCATTTCTGTGTTGTTGCCAGCAGAACCCCATGGGCATCTCTGTGAAGCCAGCAGAAATTGTATTTGACTAAAAGGAGCATACAGGCAGCCCTTGACTTATGACCACCCTAGGGACCAGAAAATTCATCGTTAAGTGGTGCAGTCGTTAAGTGAGGCATCACGTGACAGCACCTGATTTTACAGCCTTTTTTGCTGCGGTCATTAAGTGAGATATGTGACCGTGACTTGCGACCTTCCCTACCAGCTTCCCCTTTGACTTTGCTTGTTGGAAGCCAGCTGGGAAGGTCGCAAATGGAGATCATGTGACCACAGGATGCTGCAACCATTGTAAATGCGCGATGGTTGTCAAGTGCCCAAATCATGATCACGTGATCATGGGGACGCTGCAATGGTCACAAGTGTGAGGTCTGGTCATAAGTCACTTTTTTCAGCACCGTCGTAACTTCGAATGGTCACTCAACGAATGGTCATAAGTCGAGGACTACCTGTGCTTTTTTATAGCTTCCTATTTGCTCAAGGGAACGATGGTTACTACATGCCTTTTGGAGCGGCTAGTGTTCCTTGAGCTGCATATGGCTGTGGTCTCATTGACAAACCTGGCCTTTGCAAGTGATCTGGATAGACTTTGGTGAGAACTTAGTGACCCTTCCCTGTTGCGTTTGGCAGCTTGAAAGAGAAGGGTAAAAGATCTCCAGAAAGTGCCAGAGAGTGAATAGGTGCTGAACTGTAATGTTCCCTGCACTGGCGGCCAGTGGATCTATTAACTACAGACGGGTAATTGCATGAACTATAATTAATATAATTTTGTTTTAACTAAGCTTTCATTTCGATGAAAGGTGGACTTTGTTCTGTCCCGCACAGCAGCCCCATTTCTGACATTCTGCAGGCCCGGCAGCTACTACTGCTGGGCGCAGCACCAAAGGCTGGATCGTCCCTGCCTTGATTTGTGTGAGCTGAAAAACTTTAAGGGTTTGGCGGAGTGCATTGGCCTTTTGAATTTAGAACGACATTGCGAAGGATGTGGTTTGTGGATAAGAAACACTAGGCGGCCTTCTGTTGCAAAGGGAATGCAGAATAAAATGATGTGCATTTTCCATTTAAATATGAGCTGACCGGACCCTCTTCTGTTTCCCGGGCTTTGCAGCAGAGACGCGGGCTCGGCCGCTAGATATTTTTAGCAAGATTGAGGGAAATGAAGCCAATGCTATTCGCCAGCTGCAGAACTGGGAAGACAACTGCAATGTCCCAGCAGCCGAGGACACTGGTGTTAAAATACTTCTCTGGTTTGCATAAGTTTGCATGTTTGCATGTGAATTTGCTGCAAGTACAAAACTTAGCAGAGCAAAGAGGAAAGTTTTGTTTTTTTTTAATGTGGGAATCTTGAAAAATGAGCAGCCCTGCTGTCTCTGTGAGGAATTACTGACTTCTCCACCACCTTCTTTTGGTATGTAGAGAATCTATAGGGTCAATGTCAGTGGTCCACTGTGGGGCATTGGCGGACTCTCCAGATCCTCTGGCCTTGTTTCTCCTGCTCTGTCTTCCCTTGGACTGTCTAGTCACTGCAGGAATGGGATGGCTTCCTGAGGCTGTAATTGTCTGAAAAATCACAAGGCAAACAGCATTGAAGACTTGCTCCAAATTAGATGAAAGGACCAGTTTAGGTCATTCATGGCCTTGAAAGGACAGGCTGGCTACAGACTGCCTCTGAACCTAACCTGGGCTTCTGAAGGATGCCCCAAAACAGTCAACGGAGTGAGGAAGCAGGGACCAAAGAAGTCGTTGTAGATGCTGTCACAAGATTTCTGGAAGGGCTTCATGCCAACGAGAGCTAGACTTTGAACAAAACTTCCAGAGTAGTTCCTTAATAAACAAGGTTCTTCTGAGGCCCTCTGGCGTTTCCTGCATCCTTCTGATTGTCCTCTCTCTCTTCTCCCATGCAGAATGCCAGGCGGAGGTCCGGATGACTTTGCCACCTGAGATGGAGGTGGTTATGGGCCAGCAGGTGACCATTTTGTGCCCACACACAGTGACGGGAAAGAAGGATTACCTCCTAGTGGAATGGTTCATTGTGAGTATTATGGGTTTGCAAAGGAGAGCAGGGCATGGGACTCATGGGGTAATGGATGAAATCAACCCTCTGTTATAGCTGAGGCTTTCTTTCTGGGTCTGAGAAATATATAAATATGTAAAACTTCCAGACGGACAAGAACGGGGAGCAGCGGCGTGTGGCCTACAGTGATAAGGGTCAGGTGGGCGTGGACAGAGGAACTGAGTATACAGACCGTGTCTTTATGGATGCCAACTATAGCCTGGTCATTACTGCCATCGACGTGAATGACGAAAAGCCCTTCTTTTGTCAAGTGACCAGCGCTTCTGGAAGTGGGAATGGAGTGACCCAACTTAAGGTCTTTGGTAAGCATTTGGCCTTGGTGCTCTTAGAATTATGACCACCAAAACCACATTTTCCAACTCCTATGGGGGCTGCCTTATCTTGTTTCCCATCGGACACAACCCCCTTGCTTGCCCTTCTCATGCTTACAGTTGACTCAAGTGGGGCATGGAACAGATCACAACACCGACAACACCAAGCTGGGTGCATGGAGGAGAACTGGGCTTTTGGTGTTGCTGGACAGCGCCTGGGTTTTCAAAGGTCCCGCCATTGATAAATATGGGTGACCCAGTCTAGATGCTAAATTTACTTCCCATAATCCCCCTGCCAGCATTTTGGCAGGGCGTTGTGGGAAATTAAAAGGGGGCTACCATGTTATCACAGTTTGCTGCTTGTAGAATAACTGGAGAGAACCTGTGATAGCATAAGGGCAAAGGTGTTGGGCTGGCCCTGGGGAGACCCAGGTTTTAGTCCCCCCTCAGCCACAGAATCCCATTGGGTGACTTGGGGCCAGTCCCTTTCTCAGCCCGCCATAGCTCCCAGGGTGGTTGTTATGGGGAAAAATGGGAGGAAGAAGTGCTACTGTATGTTGAGTTCTTGAACAAAAGGCAGGCTGTAAATCTAACAAATAAATATTCTCTACTGAGAAGAGCCATTGAGAAAGGAGAGTTGCTTCTCCAGCCAGGGACCTCGTGTCAACCTGGTGAATACCTTTGGTGGACTTCCCTCCTCCCTCCTATCTTTCACGCTCTTCCTACAATCCCCAGTTTCTTTTCTGTAGCAATCAAGTGCATCTTGCTTGCCAAAAGGTGCCCTGTCTGCGGCAAACACCGCCTCTCCTCCCTTGCCTTCCCTGATTTGCTTTGCTCCAGATTGGATTCAGAGCAACCCAGGGCTGCTTGAAAACAGCCGGTGCAAACAGAAGCAGCTGTGTTTGTCTCGGTAGCTCCATTGCTGACAAACGGAAAGCGCTCAATCATTTCCCTTCTCTGATAAAACAGGAACGGCGGAACTGAGGTTCCTGGAATCCTGCTCAGGTTTATCACTTGGCTGCTCATTTTTCATTTTTGGGGAGTTTTTTTTTTTTAAAGAATTGTCAGCTGTCTGCCATGGAGAAGTCTTTGTTTTCCAGAGTACCCTGGGACCATTTGAAACTATAGTGGTGGCTGGGGTTCCCCATGCTGGCTGGGGAATTCTGGGAGTTGAAGTCCACACATCTTCAAATCACCAAGGTTGGAAAACACTGATATAGACTGAATGCCCTTTGTCAAATGAGACTAATATTGTACTGAGAACTCTTGGAAAGATGAATGCTTGTCTCCAACTATGATTTCCTTGTCTTATCACAAGTTAACCAGCTCTGTATTTTAATGGAGGCAGCAACGGCCACCCCAGGGTGCTAAGGCTTAATTAGCAGGTCTGTCGCCTTTTTGGCCCTGTCTCTGATCTCTCTAACCAGCCCTCTCTCTTTGCAGACCCTCCTGAACCCCCTGAGCTTACGCAAAACTCAGGGACCCTCTCTGTGACCGCGGATCTTGCTTTAGAGGTGAGGTGGTGTCTCTCTAAATGCAGGGAGGCTGTTCACTTGCTTCTGCCTCCCCCCTTTTTATTTTGGTAGGGGGGAGCATTGAAGTTAGGGTTTTTTTTTTTAGTTTTTGAAAGTAAAAGAACTGTCCTTTAGGGCAGGGATGGGCCAGTGTTCAGCGGGCATGCCTATCCTTAAGATCCAGAGGGTTGAGGGCTATAAAGTAAGGGGGAACATGTTGTACAGGTGAATTTCAGCTGGTTTTGGGGGGAATTTCAAGGATTCTTGGTTTCTAACTATGGCCCATTTTGAACAGTTTTGAGCTTCAACGAGACAGGGGCTATAAGTGGCCTATCGTAGTAGCCCATGGTTTACAAATACTCTATGGAATAAATAAATACAGAATGAGCACTTTCCCCAGGGGTGTCTTTGGGGTGGAGGGGTCAAAAAAGTGAAGATGGCAGCAGGACCGTGTGATCAATGCCCTGACCATTTTTATAGGTGTGACATGCATGATACATTATAAAAGGAAAAGGCTTTGATCATGCAGTTGCGGCTGCCATCTTGAATGTTTTGATCCCCTCGCCATGGAAATCCTGGGAGTTGTTAAGGCCTTTCTAGCAGCTGTTGCTTGTCCTTCCCCAGATTGCAATGTGTACAGGCAAAAATGGCCACCCGGCGCCAACCATCAGCTGGTACAAAGATGGGCAGCTTCTGAATATTACTACTGGACACAGTAAAGGTAAGGAAGCAGTTTCCTTCTTTAGTCATTCAATTCAAGGATGGGCACCCGCATGTTCTCCCAGAGGGGTCTCAGATCAACAGATCCATAAACAGACCCTCTTCCCTTGCACTTGCAGACAGGGTTGTTCAAATGTTGTGCAACCAGAAAAGCTGGCGTATATACTGATTTTGAAGAATAGCCAGATCAGACTGGGGCTGTGGAGAAAATAATTGCAAGAAACTATTTTAAAAAAGGACTTCTGTGCTTCTAAAGAAATTGCCCCATGCTCTAATGCAGTATTTCTCAACCTCAGCGACTTTAAGTTGGGTGGACTTCCACTCCCAGATTTCCCCAGGTTGAGAAACACTGCTCTCATGTGATGAGGAAGGGAGCCCCAACACTTGTATAAAAGGGGTGAGCTTTGAATACACAGTATCTTGACTCTTTTTGACATACACGCCCATGGACCCCACAGAGGGGAAAAAACCTTCTGTCTGCGCATTTGTAGCCATGGGTAATTTGAGAGATCTCTGTTGTGAAGCTCATCTTCGTTCTGTTATCTTTCCTGCCCAGAACTCTACGAGGTGGTGCGGACAGTGAGAGAAGCATCAGGACTCTATTCCAGATCCAGCACGCTCTACATGCGCCCAAAGAAGTCAGATAAAAACTCCATGTTCCAGTGCAGAGTCAGCTACAAGATGCCTTATGGGAAACTTGGCACTGCCGAATCAGAACCTTTCAATCTCACCTTGCACTGTAAGTGGGGGGCGGGGGGTGGGGGGATCTCGGTTTTGTTCTCCAGGAGTCCCCCAAGCTCTCCAGGAGGGAGGCTGTGCTGATGAATCACAGGATTTAAAATAGCACTGCTTCAGCTACCTAACCTACCGTGGGCTTCTCAGAGTATGGGGAATTGGATGGGGCTTTGCAAAATGTTGCAAGTGCGGAACATCTGCCCATTTTTCTTTTATCAAGAAAATGGGTGGGCCACTTCCCAGGACATCCATGGCTAGTTAGCAAAAGGATCAAGAAAACTACTGTAACAAACTTAGAGAGCTGTTGCTAAGATTTCTACATCCTCGTGGTTCCCCCCCGCTTTCAATAAATCTGGTTAAAGAAGACTCTGTAAGAATCTTACTTTTGATTTTCAGTGCCTGCTAAGGACTTGACAGAGCACTTACTCAGCCTAGTGCAGTGAAGAGAAGTGACAGGGGAGGCAGTTCCAAGCCTTGGGAGAATCACCACTCATATGGTGTCAGGGGCAGAGCTGAGGGATGTAAAAAGATACCGAGAAAAACGCGTTTGCTGCTACCCTGTCCTCGCTGTCTCTTGACAAAGCTGGTTGAACATCAGCTGCAGCGGCTCCTTGTATTTGCTCTGTCAGCTTGGTCTACTAAGTATTTGCTATGCCTCCTTCCACATGGGATGTGACTTTGGGTATTATCTACCCAAGGTTTAGATCTTCTGAGATGGTTTTGTTAGAGATTCATCAGGAGGGCATAAAGGATGAACAGTCTTTTTAGCGATGGTGGGTTCTAGACTATGAAATGCCCTTCCCAGGTCATTTTGTCTAGCAATTTCCTGATTATCTTTTGCAGTAGGCGTGCCCAGCCTGGGAAAGCCCTCCAGAGGTGTGGACCTCAACACCCGGAATTCTTAGCCAAAGCTGTGCTCCTAGGAATTCTGGGAGTTGAAATCACCCGTGTGGAGAATGCCCAGGTTGGGAAAGGCTGGATCACAACATGCCTGTGTTTTGATTTTGCTGTTACTATCTTATTATTTTTATTATGCTTTTTTTTTTTTTAAGGAAAGGATATCTGTGACCGGTGACTCTGAGTTCTTTGTGGGGTTTTTATGTTTGTTTTCATGGGGATGAAAGTACAAATGTGTAAAGATGTTTTACAAATCTATACGTGTCAGAAAGCTTTCGATTTCCTGAGGTCCCGTTGATGAGTTTGATGTGTTATTCTGCTGCCGTTGTTTCAGCTGTCTTGCAAGCTGTTGTTTTTATTTCAGCTGGCTGTTAACTCATTGTGAAGGATTTTTTTAAAGCATTGTAGTTGTTTTTTGGTCCAATACAATACATAGATTATGCATGGGGAATGTGGGTGTCAATATGTATATATCTGATACACACACACACACACACACACACACACACAGAGTCCTCATTTAGTGACCACAATTGGGACTGGCAACTCAATCATTAAGTGAAGCGGTCACTAAGTGAAACCATGACTGTGCTTATGATCTTCCTTCAGCTTTCCTTTGCATGCTGGCTGGGGAATTCTGGGAGCTGAAGTCCACACATCTTAACGTTGCTGAGATTGAGAAACACTGCTTTATAGACCTGCAAAGATTGTGAATGCAAGGACTGGTCACAAAGTTACTTTTTCATCACCGTTGCAATGGTGAATGGTCGCTAAATGGGTCAGTTGCTAAATGAGGACTACTTGTGTAAACACACCCACAAATAATAACCTTTTGGGTTATAATTCCTAGGACAGCCCATTTTAATTGCTACTCCTGAGTAATCCTGTTTCCTTCCTTCACCCATCCTAGATTATACGGAGAACGTGGAGTTTGTTTTGGATTCTCCAAAGGTCATCAAAGAAGGGGATGATGTGCAACTACGATGCCAGGGCGATGGGTCCCCCCAACCTGAATATTCATTTTTCAAAGTGCAGGTACTGCTTGGCCCAGTCCTAGTTCCTTCCCCTAGGGAAGGAGAATTGGGCTGGGTAATCTATTTTGGCATGATCTGTCCAAAAAGGCTGAGACAAAAGGAAGGAACATGGTTCATTAAGAACCTTGTTTTCTGTGTGGGTTGCATGTCCTCAGGCACTTCTGTGGCCTAATGCTGAGTTAAGTCATGTACATCACCTGTCCCACTGGTAAAGCCATCTTGGTCTTTGGACCATATGTTGGGGTCGGTCCTTGGAACAAGCTGCTGATGGCTCAGATTCAGCAGGAACTTCCCGATACCTGTCCTTTGATGTCATCCCTCCAGCCTTACCTGACTTTCCTTCCTCCTCCTCCCCAGAGTCCTAATAACCTGTCCGACTTGCCCACCAACACTGATGGTATCCTGATTCTTCCACGAGTGACCAAGGCTGATAGTGGGACATACCGCTGTCAGGTGCTGGACTTCTATAGTCCCCCAGAGGTGGAACTGGAGAAGGATGTGAGCATCTTCATCAACTGTGAGTGCCCCATGGAAAGCTGGGAGGGAGGCCCATGCCAAGCCTTCATTTTCATCAGCCAGTTGCTCATTAAAATTAAGGCTACACCCTTCCCTGCACCCCTTGTCTACTCTGTTTCAGATCTGGACCCCCTGGTCCTAAATCCAAGCAAGATAGTGAAAGTAAACCGAAGCGAAAACCTTCAACTGACTTGTTCTGGCAGTGGCTCCAAGACACCCACATTGTCATGGAAGAAGGTGGGTCAAATCTACAGGTGCCTCCTTCATAAGTAACACATCTGCCAGAACACTGCATAGATCAAAGATGGCATCCAGAGAGAATAGCACAGAGCTACAGTTTTTTGGGTTGAGGACTAGCACATTCCTTTTGATGTATATTCCCCATGGTGTGCCTGTTTATTCTCTTGTAATCCCTTCCTCTCCAGTCTCTCCACTCTGGGGAGGCATAGGACAATGTGGTCAGGCATAGGACAATGTGTACTGACTGACTGTAATGGTGAACAAATGACTAAGAGGGAGGTGCTGCAAAGGTTGTAAACGCGCACCTTGGTCGCAAAGTTATTTTTTCAGCACCGTCGTAACTTCGAGCTGTCACTGCACGAGGCAGTCGGTAAGTGAGGCCTACCTGTATGCACAACAGTCAGGGTGGTCATTCACCAAGCACCACTCGACCACAAGAACTAGCCTACTGGTGGGACATTGGTGGGCTGTAAAGACATAACTGCACTTGTGGGTCCAACTGTGTATCCCCCATTGTGTTGTCTAGGTAAGCCTTTGCTCTTAAGACAATGAATAGCTTCTCCCTACCCTGGAAGGAAATTGGCCACAGCAGATCTGTGTAACTCTGTAGTTTGCACTGTATGAGAGGCTCATACAGAGATGCCAGAAGTGGGAAACTTTGCCTGGGTAATAAATGTGGGCGAAAGTGTGAAGCAGAATCATTCTTCTGCACCCTCCCTCTGCTAGGAATCTGTGTGAGATGTTGGGTGTCTTTGCTCTGTCGCAAAGCAAGTCCTTGCTCTGTCGCAAAGCAAAAAATGCCGCAAATGTCCTTGGCAGGCTAAGCCGTTGATATTTTTGTCGCTCTCTGTGTCAGTTTATCGCACTGTGATGCCACTCAGGTTCCTGACCTTACCGGATCCACGTTCTTGTATCTTTCCCCCATTTGTAGTTTGCAGTCCCTGAAATGGCTTGCAACTTAGCACGGACAGCAAAGGATCCTAACCTGTGTGTGTGTGTGTGTGCGCGCGCGTGCGTGCATGCATGCATGCACACAGTATGGAGACTTCGAGTCAATCGCCGGCATCCCCTTGATGGCCTCCGAAGTGGGTGAGGCCAAAAATCTCAACCCCACCCCCCGACACACCTTTTTGCATTTTGGGAGTGTTGAGGTCAAAACAGGTGCCTTAAAACTCTTGATTCCTGCCCCCAAGAGTCGTAACCTCACCCACTGTTGGAGTACAGCCCTTGACCCACATCGCAAAGTCTCTTGCAGCCCTCCAGATCACAGCAGACGCACACTTCTGACCCACAGCTTCCCAATGAAAGCGAGCAATGGACGTCTTTAGGAGCTGCGCGTCCTGCACCTTGCATAATTCCGTTTCATATTCACAGGGGCTTATTAAGACAATGGTGGTGGTGGTGGTTACAACGCATGGGATTCCCTTGTCGATGAGCCATAAACGTGGTGTCGGTAGCCACGACGAGCCGAGCGAACTCCAAATCCCAAAGCCTTTTAAAGATGCACAATCCGTAGAGTTTCAGACACTCACTGGGATCCAGAGCAGAGGGAGAACGGACATTCATAGGACACACTGCTTCGGATACCAGTTTTAGGGCTGACCTCGTGGAAGTGCCACATTAATTAGAGTAGCAAGGAGTCCGAAGGAATTGGTAGCACCTTTTCCCACTAACCAATTTTATGGAAAGGCAGAAGCTCATGGAAGCTGATGCCTTTCCATGAAACTGGTTAGCTGGAAAAGGAACTATCAGATTCAGTTTTCGTGCCATTGTTTCAAGATATGGACCGCAGAGCAAAGAGCAACCCATTCTGCAGTTTGGGTTTGACTGAATTGAGGTCTTTACTACTTCTTGAAGACCCAAGGCAGGGAAACACATCTGGAGTAACAGCAGCCATTTTTCCCCTCCTTCCTTTCTCCTGCAGGGAAAGGAGCAGATGGGGAACGGCGCGACGCTGTCCCTGAATGCGCTGACTTACCTCATGGCTGGCACGTACATATGTGAAGCTGCCGTGCCCAGCATCCCTGGACTGAAGCGGAACGAGTCAGTCCAAGTCATTGTAGAAGGTAGGGGTGTGGGCGTGCCATGTTCAGCCCCAGCTAGAGGAAAGGAGGTGAAATGGGGCCGGAGGGAGGGGGCAGCAAAGGCAGATGCTGGAATCAGTAACTGGAGCAGGACAGATCCATTCAGGGAGTTGGCAGCCTGGCATGGCCGAATGCCAATGCCTTTCTTTCTCACCCTGGAACTAGCTTGCTTAAAAGATTTCTATGGGCACCCCATTCACAAAAAGGCAACTCTGGGAGGTATATATGTCAACCCTTCAAGGTAGCCCAGCCAAGAAGCACTAACTCTAACTTTATTGTATGGTTACGTTAACCGAATCTTGCAAGTCTGAAAGTACATCTCTCCCTCCTCACCTTTACAATCCAAGAAACTAGGGAGGGTCTCTTCAGAGACGTTTGCCAGGCCCCCATTCCTTCTGCAGGCTGGCTGCCTCTTATCTGACTGTTGTCCAGTCTGCGGCTCTTCCTCCTGTCTCCCAAGGTCATTCCTGCACACCATTACAGTATAACCTTAAAACAAATCTCCATCTCCAGCCACCACAACTAAAATGCCCATAAAATGAACCCACCTAACATCCTAGCCCCACACCTGAAGGAGAAACAATTGCTAGGCTCTCTCAGGACAGTGGGTGCCTTGCAGCCCACAGAGCCCCCATGAGTCTGACTTCTGGAAATCACAAGCACCAATGCCTGATGATTTGAGGTAGGAAGCAAATGCTTTAGTGAAAGCTGTAAATTGGCCATAAAAAAAGAAAACCTCCAAACTTTCTCTTCATACCCTCCCCCCCAAAAAAAGAAACTTAGAGGGGAAAAGGTTTTGCCAATGTGTATGTTATAGATGACCATCTTTGCATTTTTCCTCATTCTTTCCTCTATGGCAGTGATTCTCAACCTCAGCCACTTTAAGATGGGTGGACTTCAACTCCCAGAATTCCCCAGCTGGCTGGGGAATTCTGGGAGTTGAAGTCCACCCATCTTAAAGTGGCTGAGGTTGAGAATCACTGCTCTATGGCTATTGCAGAGGATTGGGCTTTGAGATAAGCTTAAAGACACATTTTGGCACAGAATCCGGTGCTCTATCGTAATAATTTGGCCCACGTGCTTGTCAGGATATGACGCTCTTCATTCAGAGGTTGCTCTTTGCACAGCTTTTCCTAGAAAGATCAGGTGATACCGGACTCGCAAAGCTGTGAAGATTAGTCAGATCAGTACGGGCAACACAGCTTAGGTGGGGCAGATGGGGCTGGAAAAGAGATCTTTTCCCCTCCCCGTGACTCACATACACACAAGCATTCCAGTTAGCTTACTTAATGCACTATTCGTCTTTTTCTGGAGCGCAGCATTAAATCCACGGGCTTTGGGATGCCCGCTCTCCCTCTCTCAAACAGGAAAGCCGGAGATAGAGATGCACCAATCCATGATCCATCAGGACCAGACCGTGAAGCTCACCTGCTCTGTCTTAGGCCATCCTCAGCCGGAGATTAGATGGAGCATACCTGGTGGGAAGGTGAGTCCAAGATTTGGCAAACAGCAACAGCAACATTCTCTGCATATCCCTCAATGTTCTCTAGGGTGCAAGGTTTTCAAAAAACAGGCAGTCTTCACTTAATAACCATTCGTTTAGTGACCGTTAACAACAATGCTGAACAAAGGGACTTATAACCAGTCTTTGCACTTACAACCGTCACAGCCCCTCCCGCGGTCATGTGATCGCAATCTGGGTGCTTGGCAACCAGCTTGCACTTAGGGTGGTTGCAGCGTCCCAGGGTCACGTGATCGCCATTTGCAACCTTCCCAGCTGGCTTCCGGCAAGCAAAATCAATGGGGAACTGTGTGATTCACTTAACATCCATGGTGATTCACTTAATGACCGCTGCAAAAAAAGTTGTAAAATCGGGTGTGACTCGCTGAACAACCACCCTGCTTATTAACAAATTTTCTGTTCCCTATTGTGGTCGTTAAGCGAGGACTACCTGTATATTCAGGGACACCATTCCCTTTCTTTGAGACTTCCTTAAATGAGAAGATGGTTTTATGGCTACAGCGACCATCCCTCCTTTATTATAAAGAACAGTCCTTTATTTCAGAAAGCTGTCCTTTAGCTTTATTTATTTTTCAAAAACTCACTTTCGTCCTTTTTTTTGGTCGTTTAACTTTCACCAGACAAACGGTACCACTTCACACGCAGTCTTTCACATTCATGTGAAGAACATGGACACTGAACGTCTTTTTAAAATAAATTCACATACTTTCTTTGATTTTAGATCTTTTTATTCGAGTATGCATTTTGGTAAAGTTTTTCTTGGTTTTGCTCTTGAATTTTAAATCTTAAATCAAAGTTACCGACATAAACAATTATGTTTTTTTCTCCTTATGAACCTCTTTCAGATTTGCCCCTTTTTCAGGTTTGTCCTTTATTTTTTTCCAAGAAAATAGGGTCACCATATTTATGACAGAGAAAGAAACAAAAGGTCTCGATTGAGGGTGATGGCAGTTTTTCCCCCCCACATAGCAGCAGCCATTAAAAGTTTGCATGCATAGGATACTATTAATGCCAGAAATAGTCCTGTCTGCTTACCACCCAGGCAAGCTAGTGGAAATGAAAGGAAATGTGCAAGTTCTTTTTCGACTCTCCCTCCAGGCTCCTGTGAAACATTCAGCAAATAAATTTGTTTCTGAATTGTTAGTGGAAATCACCCCCAAGCTAGTCCAAAGCGGGGTTCAATGCACAGCAGAGAACAAGTACGGCTCGACCAAACAGAACTTCCAGTTGAAAATTGGTGAGAGGATCGTTTTTCTGTCCTGTGGGCATGTGGGTGTGGGGCGCACGCGTGTGCTCTAGGGCAGATTTTTCAGATACAGTTAATGTGCAGCAGGGCTTAGAATGAAATTCCATATAGATCAAGGATCAGTCCATCGGCATGAGTCATTTCATGGCTGCCCTTTAACGCTTCTTGTTTGGAAATGTAAATTCCGCCATTCTTCATGATCCCCGTAAGAATCCCCACTTTTTTGAAAATGCTGTTGGCCCCGGGGTGAGGGGAGGGAGTATTTGTCACAATCGCTGGCTTCAGTGGAAAACTTCCTCTTCTGGTCAGTAGAAACTTTGGATCATTCAGAAAAGTGTGTGTGTGTGTATATGAGATTGCTGGGTTCTTGCTGTTCTCTGAGCTTGGCTGTTTCCTTGAAGATGTTCCATTACCAGGCTAAGTAACATCCTCAGTGCGTGCCCATGCCCCAACGCGCATGCCCACGGCCGTGCATACCCACACACACCAACCTGGTCATGAAACATTTGCAAGGAAACCACCAAGCTCAGAGAACGCCAAGAACCCAGCAGCTCAGCCCTGAGCTACAGACACTCTCTACTATTGGGGTCTGGGATTAATTATAATTTATTGTTGGAAGGGAATCCGGCCCTGATCCTTATTTAGTTGTTATTTTTATTAAAATTGCCATTGCAGTTGCCTGCTTCGAGCAGTGTATCGCAGTTCCTCCAGCGCAAGCATTCTGGCTCTGGATCTCAAAAGTTAGGCAGTTAAGTTTAGATTTTGTGGTGACCTTTGCTAACTAATCTCTTTCTCCTTGTAGTTTCCCCAACAGCATCTGCCTCTCCAAGGCCAGCTGGTAAGTCTCTCCTTTCCCCTTCTCCAATTCTGTCACTGCTGATCAGGTTGGGTGAGCAGGAAGGGCGATACGGGCAAATGTGAGGGCTCTAACAGTTACCCCAGGATTTGGGTCACTAATCACTCTTTCCCACTCTTGCATGCTATCTAGGGAACCCTGAACTCCAGACAGGTGGGTGTTTGGGAGTGAGAAAGATAGGACAGCAGAGAGGTCCCCTTTGCCAGATGGACAGATGGATGGTTCCACCAAGGGATGATGGGAGTTGTAGTCTAACGCATCTGGAAAACACCAAGTTAGGGAAGGCAGTTCTGGACAGCCATGGCAGGAAGTCCCCCACCTTGACTGTGCTTCTAGCGTTCCCCGCTTGGCCCATCCATAGCCCCTTTCGCTTCCTGGCATCTCCAGAGAGGACTCGATGGTGTCCACGCCTTCCCCGGTTTCCCAGGTGACCTTTTTCTCCCCAACAGCGGATGAGGAAGAAAGTCAAGGAGGAAGTACGGTTGCAGTTATTGCGGTGTGTGTGTGCGTCCTCATCCTGCTCCTGATCGTGGGCTTCTTCTACTTCATGCAACGGCGAGGCCAGCTGCCCTGCAGCAGGGGAGAGAAAAGATCCCTGTGAGTTTGATCTTGGCGCTCTGCACGGTGTTCCAATGCGTTGTGCCTTCCTGCAGCAGTTTCCCAGAAATTTCCTCTAGGGATGGGGAGAGGGAGAAGGAGAAGGAGAAGGAGAAGGAGAAGGAAAAAAAGGAAGGGAGGGGAGGGAAGGGAAGGAGAAAGGGGAGGGAAGGGGAGGAAAGGAAGGGGAGGGGAGGAAGGGAAGGGGAGGGAAGGGAAGGATGGATAGGGGAAGGATGGATAGGGGAAGGATGGATAGGGGAAGGAAAAGAAGGGAAGGGAAGCGAAGCGAGGCGAGGCGAGGCGAGGCGAGGCTTGGGGACTTTAATCACTTTTATCTGTCTGGTTCCAGTAGATAAAATATTTTATGTTGTTTTTTTGATGTTCTCTGAGCTTGTTTTTCTTTGGGCAGACATTTCATTACCAGCCTATTACAATATCATCAGTGCAGGGGGGGATGAAGTTTGCTGGCTGTTCATATATGGTAGCTTGGTTAAGATGTGGCTTCTTCCCGAATGGTTGCTGTGGTTCAGATAACAAGCTGGTGGGGAGCATAGAAAAGGCTGAAAGACCATCTGGCAACTCACTGTATCGCAGGCCTCCCCAGGCTTGGGGGTTGCAGGACACGTAGTTCAAGACATCTGGAGGGCTCCAGGTTTTTCTTCTTTATTTTACAGCATTTTTAGATTAGCCCAGTCAAGCCGACTCTGGGAGGGAGAAAGCTGCTGTGTCCTGTTGCGATCCTGGCTTGCTTGTCCCTGGGTGTTTTTTTCTAGTTTTAAGAACAAACGTTGAATTAGACGGTTATTTCCTTCTGCTCTCAGGACCCCCAAGGAAGGGACTCAAGATGACACCGTGGTGGAGATGAAGGCTGACAGGCGGAACGAACAGACGGGGCTGCTGAGCCCTGGAGGTGGTGGTGGTGGTGGTGGTGGGACGAATGAGGTGAGGAGGGGTCTGGGTGGGAGAACGGCAATAGCCCCATTGGCCTTAAGCTTCAGAGTTTCAGCCTGTTTTCAAGCCCTGTGAAGGATTGTTCCAGCCTTTCCCAACCAGGGGCTCTCCAGCACAGATAACTGGGGGGAGACGGAGCAAGTGATGCGTCAGGACATCATCGGGCCAAGGCTGAATTATATAATTTGTGTTGGATGACACCATGACATACATGGCATCATTGTGGCTTGTACCAGATGCTTGTGTCCTCCAGGCGTGTGGGCCTTAGTTCCCAGGATTCTCAACCATGGCCAAGCTATCTGGGAAATCCTGGGAACTGAAGTCCATATATCTGGTGTGCTTATAGGATCAGGGAAAGAAGAGATTGGGGCAGAGCAAAGGAAGACTGTAGAGTGTGAATTAACTCCCTCCCTTCCTTCCTTCCTTCCTTCCTTCCTTCCTTCCTTCCTTCCTTCCTTCCTTCCTTCCTTCCTTCCTTCCTTCCTTCCTTCCTTCCTTCCTTCCTTCCCTTTCCCTCCCTCCCTCCCTCCCTCCCTCCCTCCCTCCCTTCCTTCCTTCCTTCCTTCCTTCCTTCCTTCCTTCCTTCCTTCCTTCCTTCCTTTTTTCTTCCCTCCCTCCCTCCTTCCCCCCCCTTGCAGTGCTGAACAGAAGGAAGGCTGGACCTGTCTTCTTCCAGAGGGGCCCCTTCCCATTCTGTACCGCCCACAATGGATGGAGAAGATGCTCAGAAAGGACTCTGCCAGGGCATGACAGCCCCACTTCCTCCCTCCCTCCCTCCCTCAGAGGGCAGGGAGCTTCCTTTGCACCTAGACTTTTGTGGCAGGAGAGGTTGAGATGCCATGGGGGGGTGGGGGTGTTATTCTGCCACTACTTCTTCCTCCTTAAAACCACATTTTTTGGTGATTTTTGTTTTGCTTTGTTTTAAAAAAGGAACTGACAATTATCTGCACAGACGCTCCATTTGCAGGCTGCGGCATTTCTATACCTGTTGCCCCCCAGTAGACATAAATAAAGTCACCCACAGATGCACTTATGTTAGTAACACAAACAAACATTGCAGAAGTTGCTGACCAGTTGGTTTGGATTTTCCTTCGTTTTTCCACCAACTTTCAGCAAGCCCCTGACTGCCAGTTACCTATGATCTAAAATGAACCATGTTTTGTTAACCTGCCGGTCACTCAAAGGTGAGTCACACTTGCCACAAGCTCCTCTGTTTTAAGCTGGTGTGTCCATTTGCTCATTTTCCTGTGATCACGTACCCCTCTGCATCCTCAGTGTGAAGCATGCATCAAAAGCGAACATTTCCAGAGACGCTCTCGTTCCTGCATGCACGAGCTCGCCCGTCACCCAGCCTTCTCCATACCCCCGCCATCCGAGGATGGCCCGTCATCCATCTGTATGTCTGTCTAGCAAGGACTTCTTCAACTCCTCCTGGTGCATCTGTCACACTAGTGTGTCTGTCTGCATTTGAGCATGGCCAGCTTTGGAATTTAGCCCGTGGCCAGTCCTTTAATGGTAATTTGATCAGTTAAATGAGCGAGTGATAATGTTCCTCCAAGCCACAAAAATATGCGACTGCTGGTTTGATAGATTGGTCCTCTGTTTAAATGGATAGAGGCCAGTCAGCTGGTTGTAATGCGTGAGTTTTTTCTCCTCGGCCAGTTGCCGCCCTTCCTAACTCATGTGCTTTTTTCTCTGGCCATAAGGTGCTATGAATATACAGTATCCTAACGCTGACTCGCAGTCGTTGGAGCACGGGATCCCAATCTGCTATGCCAAGAAAAGTTATTTTGTCTGCGCACCTGAATGGCAGTCTCGTGAAGAATACTCCCTCTCTCTCCTGCTTCATATAGCTTTGGCTCCAGGGCTTTGGGGAAGGGGGCTTTTCAGCAGAAAGTGGGGTCTTCCAGCCACCGATTTCTTTCTTTGTGAGGTGGCTGGGGACATGACACGTGCTCCCAAGTTAGTTCTCTGTATTTTTGTGTTCTGTTCTCTTGATGTCTCGGCTCCCGAGGTGGGGCCCACCCTCGACCCCCATCTTCATTGGTGGCAGTGAAGCCTTCCCGGTCAGTGGATCCCGTGTCGGTTTTTATAGGGCACCGTTTTGTGTGTATGGCAGAATCTCTTGGGGATCAGCCTCTTTATTCAGGGTTGTGATCTTCCTGTTGTCCCTAATCCTCGTGACGTGTCACTTTCTTTCTCTCTTGCACTGTGTGGTCAAGACACTGGCTTTGGGGGAAAAACTTGGGCCTTTCTTTTTATAATTAGAGTACCTTTAATGGTGTTGCAGCCTAGGGAACAGAACGGAGCTGGGAGCCGTGGCACCCCGTGGTGGAGACAGGCAGGTGGCCGTGAGGCTGGGAGAGGGGGCTAACCGAGTGGCCGTGATCTTCCAAAGAAGCATTTTTAGAGAGGGAAGGAAGCTGGATATGTTAAGAGTTTCTCCTCGAATGGCAGCTGGAATATTCCTTTATCTCTTCCGTTACCTCTTCTCCCCTCTTCCCACATGGCCTTCCAGATGTGGTTGAACTTCCACTCCCAGCAGCTGCTGGGCATGCCGGCAGGGGCTGCTGGGAACGGTCGTGTATCAATATCTGGAGGCGTGAAATAAAGGATGAGAGCTTCCTGTAATGCCCACTGTTTAAAACTGCCTCTTAGATCTCACTGCATTTTTAGCCCCTTCTCTTCGTACCGACTGCAAACTGCAGAGTTGCTTCGTTTAAAGCAAAAAACAGCCACCTTCTCCCCCATTGTTCCGATGCCCCTTCCAGAAATTCGATCCATTGGCTGCTGCTTTCTGGATTTTTGCATCGATTGGGGGGAGATGTGGATTAAGTGGCCGTTCAGAGGTTTTTTTAGCGCTCCTTCTGGATGGGGCTTCCTCTGCAGACCAAGGCAGAGGAACAAATCAGTTGGCAACCTAGCCGCCTTGCATCCTTTGCACGGCCTCTCCCCACCACCCCGTGCCGTCGCTCCCGTGTCTCTGTTCAGGTCTTTCTATCCTCTACAGCCTGTGCCCAGGTTATGCTGTACGTTAGCCATTAAAATATTGTAACCTCTGTTTGACTCCTGAATCTTGGTGTGTCTGCATGGAACTCGTGGCCCGCAAAGGATGTGACTTGGAGCGTCGAAAATACATTATCCAACCTCTGTCATTGCCCACAAAAGAAAATCCCTTTGACGCTGGCCTTCCTTCCATTGAGGAAGGAAACTTCAGCTGAGAGCCGAACACAAGAGAAAGCGTTTATTTTATTTTGATTATTATTTTTACTTCCTCCCACCTCGGTCCCAACCAGATGATGTGCGCCATTGTAGCTGGCTTGGCCATACGCCGCGCAGACCCTTTTTCTCTTCGGTCGTCCCTGCTCCCCTCTGTGCAGGAAAGGCAAGAGCACACTGGGGCAGAATCGGGGCCCCCGGGTGGACGCATCGGTGCTGAACCCCTCTCATCTTTCGGGGCTTTCCGCATCTCAGCTCTGCAGCTTCCTGGGGAATGTTCTTGATTTTCCAGCTTTCACATATGCTCCGTGGGGACTCCGCTTCGTCTGCGAGGCTCGTACGCAGCTAATTAGAGGAGTTCCTTCCTGCGCGTTTCCCCTCCGCACACCCCTTTGAATTTGCTTCCCCCCCTCCGTTAATTCCTTGCCAAGGAATAATGTGAATTTCCCCTCTAGGACGGACTGCTTAAGAGGAATGCCAGCTTTTGGACTTGGCCTCTGGGACGTGAGCTGCAATGTGACCTTTAGCTCCGAGCAGCGATGGGGCTTTTCTTTGGCAGGTTGCAATTTTACAAATCATTGTGGATATACAGATTATGTTTGCACTGAATGGTGCCAGAATGGCCCACACTGTTCTTTTCCCTCCCCGATTATAGTATCATTGCCAACTAATTTTGCCTCCCATAAGATGATGCCTGTTTTGCATATTGTCTTAGACCAGTGTTTTTCAAACTTGGCAACTTTAAGACGTGTGGACTTCAACTCCCAGAATGCCCCAGGCAGCATGGCTGGCTGGGGCATTCTGGGAGTTGAAGTCCACACATCTTAAAGTTGCCAAGTTTGAAAAACACTGCTTAAAATATTCAAAATCTTAGAGACCTTATCACAGCCGTCCTGAAGACATCACTGGGAGGTGAGGCAGTGCTATTACCTGAATATTAAAGGGTTCAGGTGGGGAATTGTTTTGCAGGTAAAGGGGACATGCTTGGAGGGGATATTCTGATTCTGCATTTTAGCCAGAGTCAAAGTCCCATTCCACCCTGAAAATCAAACACAGATCTGCCTTGTTTTCAGAATTCGGACTTTGTGTCACGTTTGATTTCTTTGCCTTTGGGGAAGAGGGAGGCATGTATTTAGCAGCATTGTAGGGGAAGATAAGCTCATGTGGCGGTATTCTACCTGGGTGATCCATTTTGAAAAGCAGATGACCAACCTTGTCTGATATTATTATTACTTATTTAAATGTATTGGCTGCCCAATGGAATTTGAAAAATGAAGCAAGGTGAGAGTGGTTAGGACTTGGATGGGAGACCACAAAGAAACCTTAGAGTTGTAGCTGGACTGGGAAGTCAAAAGTCATTCTGGAAGACGGCAGCGACAAAGCTTTTCTGTAGAGGGGCCAAGAAAACTACATGGTTATGTTCATGAAATGGCCAGGAATTGAGGTTGACTCTCAGGAAATGCTATCCTTATTTTCTTGTATTTTATTCAAGCAAGTTCTGCTACAGCCGTTGATGCAACCCCACGTAACTTCTGAGCTTCACGGGGGCTTGGTTACATGCCACAGGCCACTCAGCCCACTGACTGCTCCAAGTTTACCATCCGGCACATGAACCTTTAAAACAATTGGTTGTTTTCTGAATGTTTATCTTCATGCCCGTGTTTCAGGCATGCCTGCACCACATTTCTGGCCACTGCAGTGCAGAAATGTGCATTTTGGAAATGTGCAACTTTTGTAAACATATCACTTCAAAAAAAGATCTGGGACACTTGCCCCCTTCCTCGGCACGGCTGGGTCTGAAATGAGGCCGATAGCCAGGGCTGAAAAGAAAACTAGAATATTATCTTCCAGCCAAACTATAAATCTGTCAAACCCAGGCCTGCTACTGTATTCTCATTTACCAACTGGGCAATGGTCCCTCTAGCAAGGATCCTGTAAGCCGTGGGCTTGTAAAATACGTAGGCTTGGTGTCACAGGAGATGGCTCGATGCCTTCCCCAGCTGGTGAATGAACCCCCTCCAGCTTTCCAGCTCCCTGTGGACTATGGGACCAGCTGAGACTGGAGAGTGTCTTGGAGAAGTCAGTGAGAGAGGACGGGGGCCCATCCTGGAGACGTCCCACCTGTCCTAGAAATTCAAGGCTGCTTGCCTGCTGATGAAGTCCATCTGGGCCCTTCCCAGTGTCTAGACCAGTGTTTCTCAACCTTAGTACCTTTTAAGAGGTGTGGACTTCAATTCCCAGAATTCCCCAGCCAGCAATGCTGGCTGGGGAATTCTGGGAGCTGAAGTCCACACCTCTTAAAGTTCCCAAGGTTGAGAAACACCAGTCTAGAAACAGAAAAAGCAAAGATGGGGAGATAGGATACTTAAAGGAAAAAGCACAGGTAGGGGATTTGCAGAAATTGGATCTCGATGTTTCAGGGTCCAAATTGCCATGCTATCCAGCAGGGAGAACAAATAGCCATCATGGAACAAAGGGTGATTTGTTAATCCTGGCTTAAGGGCTAGCCCAATGTGTGAGCTTTGCCCATTGCTTATCCGATTAAGCTGTAATTAAGTGAACCATGGCATCCAGGTGTGAATCCAGTGGAGCAGTTTACAAAGGTTTCCCACGGAGAAGAGATGAGTAAGCTCCGATTTCATGTGATTCCTGCGTTCAGATCTGACACTCTCCTTTTTGGACTAAGGATCATCAGGGCAACCAGAACCTAATCAGTGATGTACGAACATTTACGATCTTGGTTTTATAGCACTTAGCAGTGCAGTCTGCCCAGTCTACGACACGAGGGAACCTAGGGAGGAGGAGGAGGAAGAGGAGGAGGAGAAGGAGAAGAAGAAGAGCAGGAGGAGGAGGAGAAGAAGGAGAAGAAGAGGAGCAGGAGGAGGAGAAGAAGGAGAAGAAGAGAAGAAGAAGGAGAAGAGCAGGAGGAGGAGGAGGAGAAGAAGAAAAAGAAAAGGAGGAGGAGGAGGAGGAGGAGGAGGAGGAGGAGAAGAAGAAGAAGAAGAAGAAGAAGAAGAAGAAGAAGAAGAAGAAGAAGAAGAAGAAGAAGAAGAAGAAGAAGAAGAAGAAGAAGAAGAAGAAGAAGAAGAAGAAGAAGAAGAAGAAGAAGAAGAAGATCTAACCAACTTTATTTTGTCTGCGGGACACCATCTCTTTCACTAGTCAGGAATGAACCAAGATCATCATGGGCCATAAAGGGCCACGTTTCTTCGTTGAGAGTTGCCAGGGTTTATCTTAGCACAGCACGTAATCTGGCAGGCAAAAATCCCAAAGGTGCAGTTTTCAGTAGAAGAGAGAAATGGAAGAAGCTTTGTGTATTAAGCTTTTGCTGCTGCCGCCTCCCCCTCCCCCTCCCCCTCCCCCTTCTTCTTCTTCTTCTTCTTCTTCTTCTTCTTCTTCTTCTTCTTCTTCTTCTTCTTCTTCTTCTTCTTCTTCTTCTTCTTCTTCTTCTTCTTCTTCTTCTTCTCCTCCTCCTCCTCCTCCTCCTCCTCCTCCTCCTCCTCCTCCTCCTTCTCCTTCTCCTTCTCCTTCTCCTTCTCCTTCTCCTCCTTCTCCTTCTCCTTCTCCTTCTCCTTCTCCTCCTTCTCCTTCTCCTTCTCCTTCTTCTCAGCTGTCATTTCCAGCAAAATGGGTATATCTGGAGGGATGCACTTGTCTGCAGTCGGGCTTCCTGGATACTGAAGCCCTACCCAGAAGTGGAAATCTCCACGACGGATGATTACTGGGGCAACTAACTGAGAATCAGTTCTTCTGCTGCCCCATTCTCAGCCCAGGGGGAGGGCAAGATGCTCTGTGCCTTGCCCTCCCCTGAGCTGGCACCAGCGTGAATCCAGATGGCGTATGATTTGACCTGCATGAGGAACTTCACCGATATGCCTTTTCTCCTGGCAAACGGGGGGTATATGGTATGCACCCCTTTTCCTTTCCTTCTCATCCCCCCCCTCCCCTCTGGGCCTCTCCCTGTTCTGGGTGCCCACAGTCTCCCTCTCCACCCTGGGACAGCGATGCCTCTTGACCTGCTTTCCCCTGGGATTTTTCTGTCTCCGTGCAGGCTTGGCACCCTTGAGTGGGATTTGAAGTAGAGGACGGAACAGTAAATCTTGGGCAGCTGGGCTTCCACTCCTTGAACCTGTCCATAAAAGGAGAGAAAAGAGTTTTTGGAGGCCTCCCAGCGATTCACGGTGGAGCTTCTCTGAACTGCCTAGCTCAGTGTTGTGCAAACTTGGCCACTTTAAGATGAGTGGACTTCAACTCCCAGAATTCCCCAGCCAGCTGTGCTGGCTGGGGAATTCTGGGAGTTGAAGTCCACTCATCTTAAAGTGGCCAAGTTTGCACAACACTGGCCTAGCTGGATTCACGTGTCATGTGAAACCATCACTTCGCTGCTTCGGTTCTGGCCAGTGTGTTGTGTGAAGCCAGCCCTTGAGGAGTTGTAAATCATGGTTTCTGGTGTGAGTATCTGTGGGGAGGGTGAGAAGAATCAAGGCACCGGCCTTGTTTGCATGGTCACAGAGGCATGTTGACTCTTTTGACCCAATGGATGCGCCTGCTTTATGGCTTAGTGTGCTCTGTCAACCCAGCCCCAGCAAAATAAGCTGCAGCTTAGCAGAATGCACCAGCCATGTCTGAATCATTATCAAAATTAGAATTTGAACTTTTCCTGGTTCTGGGGTGGGAAATTGAAGCTTGAGCAGGACATTCAGGGGGGAAGGGCTCCGAAAAGAATTGAATCCCCCATCCATCCATCCCCCATCCATCCATCCATCCATCCATCCATCCATCCATCCATCCATCTATCCACCATCCGTCCATCCATCATCTGTCCATCCATCCATCCATCCATCCATCATCCGTCCATCCACCATCCGTCCATCCACCACATGTCCATCCATCATCTGTACATCCATCCATCCATCATCTGTCCATCCACCATCTGTCCATCCATCATCTGTCCATCCATCCACCCATCATCTGTCCATCCATCCATCCATCCGTCATCCGTCCATCCTCCATCCATCCATCCATCCATCCATCCATCCATCCATCCATTCATAGCTTACAACCTCAACCAAAAGGAGCAGTAGGCAATGGAGGGAAACTTGCTAGGGCAAAAGAGGGGGGATGGGGTTGAACAGGGCATTTTGCCATGGTGGGCTGAAGGCCATTTTTGGCCCCTGAGCTGCCAGTTCCCCATCTCAGGCTTAAGGCCAAGCTGGTGTCCTGCTTCAGTTGTTGAGCCAAACCCTGGCAAACCTAACTTCAAGTCTAGCCTTCCACCATGGGGGTTCTCTGGATGAGTTTGGGCCAATCATTCCAGCTCAGCCCAAATTAGTCAACAGTCAGGGGTGTCCGCGGGGTGTGGTCCAAAAAGTCAAGATGGCATCCCACTGCTGCCATCTTGACTTTTTGGTCCCCACCCTGCGGACACCTCTGACACACAGTTGTTCCTTGCAGGAAAAATGGCAGGAGACTGTGTTATGTTGGGCTTCCATTCCTCAAGGAAAGGCGTGATTTCAATCTAACAAAGAAGTTGCCTCCCTCCAAAAATTAAGGTTTGGTAAGGACTGAAAACTCCAATTTGAAAACTGGACTGTCTCAGATGAGCTGGACCAGAAGTAATTAAGTTGATGCCTCTTTGCCGATGCCCGACAAGAAGAGACGGGAGGATCTGATTTATGGGTTCAGGGTGGCAGGTGAAGAGAGCCGCCTTCTCTCCACATTGGCCATCCGTCTAGCATCTCCATTTCATCTCCACTAAAGATAAGAGCCAAATGCAGTTGTGAAGTCCGCGGTTGGGGGGTGGGGGCGGACTGAGAAAAACAAATGCCATTTCCTCCCGCTGTTATAGTTTATAATATTTGCAGAGAAAGCAAGGTTGAATTTTGTTGCAAAGGGTAGTAGAGAGGTCTGCGATGCTGAGGCTGTGTTGGGGAGAAGGGAACGTGATCTTGGGGATGACCTTCTGGCCCAAGCAGGGAACTTTTCTCTCTCTCTGCTGGGGCTGGGGCTTGCTGGCGCTCGGTTGGGTTGGGCTGGGTTGGGTTCCCCTCCGGGCGGAAGAGTTTGGGTGGGAGAGCCAGCTCATTTCCTTTCCTTGGGCAGTTTTTGGATCTGACCTGACTTCCCTAGCAACTGGGAAGCGAACTTGGCAAGGTTGTGTATAAATACAAGCTAAACTGGGAGGGGGGTGTGGCTTTGTGGATGTTCCAGGAATGGTACAAAGAGGGATGGGCGGGGGGGAGAGAGAGAGGTCTTCTCCAACCTAATTGTATGGAACTGCATTTAAGCCGAAAAACCCTGGATTGGGGAAATGGGGTTGACCCTTTGGGGATGATGATCCTTCTCCGCAGCCTGAAGGGGACTGAGAGACAGACTTCCCCTGCTGTCCTTCCAGAGGACCCTGTTCCCCATCATGTGAAGCTTTTCAAGACCTTCTCAGGGAAGGGACACCTGGCCATCTTCCTTGGGGCAGAAATCTGACATCTGGAAAAGGGTTCTCACGCAGAACAGATTGCAACCCGCTCACCTCTATCCTAGTTAGACCGGAGCGAAGGTTTGTCTCGAACGCCAACCGCACCAGTTCACCAGGGTCGGCTCGCAGAGGTAGAAGGACAGAGAGCATCTTTTTGCTGTCTGTCTGCCCCAGCTGGTTTTTGTAGATAGACTGTCACTGATTCTGGAAGTTTTGGGTTAAGGTCAGTGGGTGGTGAATAACCCTGAAAGTTTCTTGGGTTCCATCTGCTCCTTTTAAGAGGGGATCTAAATAGCCTGCAGCCACTGCGGGGTTGCAGCTATTTTGCAAATGTCCTCTCTCTTGCTGCGTAACTGCGTTCTGATATCAAAGCCGTTCTAAATTTGCAAAGGATAGAGAATGTGACATAGATCAGGGTTCCTCAACCTCAGCAACTTTAAGGTGGGTGGACTTCAACTCCCAGAATTCCCCATGGCTGGCTGGGGAATTCTGGGAGTTGAAGTCCACCCACCTTAAAGTTGCTGAGGTTGAGGAACCCTGACATAGATGATGGGAAAAAATGAGGTGGAAGCTAAACCTGCTACTGTTGGGCCTGTTTTTACCAACCTCTGGCAAGAGGAGGAAAGAAAATGTGGTTGTAGAGCAGACAGAAATTCAACAAGTGAAGCTCTCCTCCTCCTTTCTGACCCCTCTCCTTCCCAGCATGAACATATATCAGCTTCTTTTTCCAGCACTTGTTGGCTCAGCAAGATACAGGGCGGGGGGGGGAGTCTCTGCATTTCAAAGCCGTTCATCTGTGCTGGAGTCCTGTCTGAGTGCTTATCTGTTTTCTGCACTGATGAGTTGCCCATTCAGGTCTGCAAATCCATGTGTTCATCTGAGTGAACAGGCAGACCAGTCATGAGACAGACTGGTGAGATGCGGGTTCAAACTCCCCCCCAAAAAGGGCCAGTTATCCTTCTGAAGCCCAGTCCATCTCCTACGTTTGCTGGGAGGGTAAAACCAGGGGGAGCGGGACAGCCGGTTAGTAGAATGATCACCCACTATTGCCCTGAAAGATGATATAAAGGTATCATGAATTTGCAACCCAAATGCTCATCAGAGTGTTCCCAAAGACCTTCAAAATGGACCCAACCGGACAAACATTTCACCTGCCCTCTTGCATAAAAATATTTCAAGAACGAGAGAGGAGCCAAGACTTTGAAGACAAGGCTGTTTCAGGTGGCTCGAGGAAGTGAGCTAAGCTGCATGCTACAAGGGAAAAAGCGTACACCTCTTTCCCACCTCTGGTCAAGTGCAAAAGGAGCCGAAACAAATAAATAAACAAGAAGGCCAGATCTGCGTGGGGAGCGTTTGACTCTAAAGGAGATGGCGAGGGAAGGAACGGATGGACTCGCTCTGAGCGTTGTTGCAACAGCAGGCAAGAAAGCTGAGGGTGGGTAATGAGGCGGCTGGGTTTAATGGGCTCTGAAAGAAAACGCGTCTCCGCTGTTGGAGCTAGAAGCTTAGGAAGGCCTCATAAACCCATTGAGCATCTGGTTCCTTCTGCAGCATGTGGGGTGTGTGCCTGAGCATGAAAGCAGGGAGACAAAGAGGAGACAGTGGCAGGATGCGTGAGGGAGGGGGCTCAAGTCACCAGGAGCCCCCCACCCCAGATTTAGGGGAGGAACAGTTTTTCTTTTACCAGGATTACTTCTCTGATCATCCACAGCCTGCTTGGTCTCACTCCTTAAATCCTTAACAAGTGCGCTCAAATATTCCTATGCATTTACTGGCACATTTATAATATATTTATGTTTCTATATATCTTTCCTGACATGCACACTTTTTGCAAACGGTTCCTTTCTTTCTCCCCCCCCCCCACAGAAAATGCTTTCTGTGCACACATTTCTCTGATATGCACAAGGGTGGTGGTTTCTTGGAGTCATAAATCATGCAAATCTGTCCATATACTGAAATATTAAGAAATGCAGATTTGAGATAGTATTGTGGAGACCGTGGGCTCGCACACTCACCACAGTGGATTTAAAGGAATCGAGGGATGCATTTAACCCACAGGAATGCTAGCTGCAAATGAAGCAGGTAAAAGATGGGCCAGGATACCTACAGGGAGGTCAAAAAAGTCAAGATGACATGGGATCAAAGTCTCATCCTTTTTAAACATGCATTGCGTGTATTGTGCATGCATTACACGCATTGCACTGCACACCAAAAAGGAGTGAGTTGTGCAGAGCTTCAGCGGCCATCTTGACTTTTTTGACCCCCCATGAATGTCCCTGAAGATGGATGGAGGAATCGAGCCACAGAGGTAGGCCGCACGTCCCACGACCGACACGTTCCTGCCTACTGAACTGCATGTGGAAACCAGATACTACAGGGCAGACAGGAGGACAGCTGTAACTTGCGTATCCCCAAACAAATAAATAAATAAAATAAAAAACTACGGCTAACCGTTTATTTTTAGGGGCTTATTCATCCAGCTGACAGTTCTCCAGCAATACAACTGCCCGGGTGAATCTGTGATATTCACAGAGAGCAAATGGAGACGGGGGAGCGGGGGCGATGAGAGGGATTCCAAAGCAGGATCACCATCGCTGGAATAAGAGATTAAACCGACAGGGATACTCCATTGGCAGAGACAGCTGAAATCACACGGAGCACCAACGCCATACAGAAGTTGCCCGTGTATTTCAGTTTTTTGTTTTTTTTTAAAGCAAGCTTTTACACCATCCATGCCAGGGCATTTAGCAGAGATCTGTATCAAAGAGGGGCTAAAAAGGGCCTTATCTAAGGTTCTGCTCTGCAAACAATAGCCCTTTCTCTCCCCTCCCCAACAATATTGTCCGTCCCATCTTTTCCCCTTACGAACTTCCCTCTGTTCCTCCGTTGCAATGGCACCCTCGGTCACCCCCCACCCTTGAAACTCAGGTGGCCAAGCAAAGATGCTTCCTTTGTCACCATGGAAACTGCCTCCTCTTCCTCTCTCCCTACCAACTGGACCGATTCTAGGGATGGGGGAGAAGCCATATTGGGGTAACCTCTGTTTACAGGCTCCCCCTCTACCTTCTGTTAGTTCCTAATTCTTGCTAAGGGGAATTGGGGAGGAATGGAGTGTGGTTTACAGCTGGTGCAATGGAGTATGTGGGAGAGGATGCAGAATACCTTTGGAGGTGGGTGGGTGGGAAAATAATACCCCCACTACAAAAGCCCTGATAGAGATGGAGGAATTATGCAAAGTCCTGTCTACACACATACATGCCCCCAAAACCTGCATTTTATTTATTTGTTTATTTTTCTTGGAGACTGTGGCCTCCAATAAGACCCCAGCAACTGACACTAGCTCATTAAAATTTTAAAAAGCTGATAGGCAAAAATAGAACTCATCCGACTCTCACTCGACAGCCACAGTCTTAAAAAAAATAAAAACAGCAAGAAGGGGGTTTCCCAAGCAAGATTCCTCACCTCCCTTCCAATCCAGCATCCCATACAGGCCCTCACATTCCATTCCTCAAAGGGAGGACTCCCGGTCAGTGCCAAGCTGTGCAAGAAGACCATCGTCACCCCTCCTCCAGCGCTTGGAGTTGCAGCTTGGGTGGGACCCAAAATCTGGGAAGGCAAATTTTCTACAGGGCATCAGTGCCAGCTTTGCCCAACTGTGCTTCTGTAGGTCCACTCACTCTGGTCTGATTGCAAAAGGGCTTGGGGTTAAGGAGCCTCAGCAGGAAGTCAAGGTCTCCAGCAGTCCAGTTGGCCAAGCCCAGGAATGATGCCCGTGACGAATGTTGGACGAGGAGATGGGCCCAACCTCCTTTTCTCTGGAATGGCCTGCTCAACATCTCACAAAGCTTTCCCTGATCATCACTGCCAAAATCTTCCTGCATCCAGCTTGTTTCCCTGGATCCTCCTGATCCATCATGCAACATTAAAACAACATGGGTTGGTGTCCTCAGTCAGAACTTTTCCTTCTGAACGTTGTGTGGGGAAGGGCCCTTTTTAAAGGAGGAAAGGAAGGGGACAACCTGTTCCAAAATGAGACATCATTCTCTGGATCCCGGCCTTCCTGATCTCTCGCACAATGGACAGCCACAAGGTCCTCCGCCAGGTCAACCATGAATCTTCTTGGAGAAGATGTTCTTGGAGATAACAGGAAAAGAATATATAAGGCTATAAGGTGACCATCACCTTGAACTGGACCCAGAAGCCTACTGGCACCCAATGTAACCCCTGCAAGATGGGTGCTAAACAAGCTGGCACCAGTCAACAGGCGGGCAGCTGCATCCTGTGCAGCTTCTGAGGCATCTTCAAGGGAAGCCCCAAGGGAAGTAAACTGCAGTAGTCTAACTGAGAGATGACAAAAGCGTGAGCTGCCATCTCCAGCAGCTCCTGGTCTACATATCCAGAATTCTTGAACCATAAACTAACCAAAGGGCCTGGATTGATACAAGACACTAATCTGTGTGTGCGTGCGTGCACACACACAGACACACACACACACAGGGATCAAGCTAACCAAGCATATCCTGCTGTGTGAATGCAACCCCTGGATTTATCCTGGTTAACTGTTTTGTGATCTGGTTAACTGTGTTGTGCAGACAGTGGAATCAGCTGATTGAAACTCTCAAGATAATCCTGGATATCAGCCCTGGGGTTGCGCAGGGTGGGGCAGAACCCCCACCAATTCAACCGATTCCCGCCCCCTGCCCCCCCCCGCCCCCTCCCCCGGTCGCCTGGGAAGTTCAATCAATCTGCCCCTGGCCTCCCAGTAGAGGCCACTCCTGAAAAGGGGCTTGGGGACTGTAGTTTCCCCGGTTGGTCTGTGTGCCAAACCCCTGTGGAGACTCCTGTCTTCCTCCCCAGGACCCCCGTGGTCTTCTCATGTCTTCTGCATTCCAGTCCACCCCATTGCATTGATTGCAGCTCTCCACGTTCCCGGAATAGGAGCTGATCTCAGCAAAGCATCTGGAGCCAAGAGCCACCTCCGCCCAGGACAGACGGATCAATATACTCGCTAAGCAGGCAAGAAGTGTGTGTGTGTGGTGGTGGTGATGGTGGGGAGAACGTCAGGAAGAGTAGCTCGGGAGTATTCCTGGAAGGGCGGGGATTTGCCCCATTTGAGCTGGTGGGGCTGTCGTTCAGGGCTCTGTTTTACAAACCCCGATTGTGCCCCCTCCCCAAAACCCACTGTGCTTTTCTTGATGACTAGTGAGAAGAGGGCTGCCTGCTCACGGATGGGATGGAGAAAGAGGGTGCAGAACTGAGCCTTCGAAGGCTGTATGGCACGCCCCCCCCCCACTACTTCCATAACTTTCTGCCATGATGTAACTTTGAAAGTCACAGAAAGAGAATATGATAACGTTCCTGGAGGGAACGTTAACCGTATGGAATCAATGCAGCAAAGTTTGGTCTTGGCCACACCCATTTCTTCTCCTAAAAAAGCAAGTGCATCTTTATCTTAAATTTTCAACACTTCTTGGTGTTGCTTCTGAAATTTAGGGTTCAACATCAGCCCCCCCCTTTTTTGAGGGGGATGAATTTATGGTATACTTTTCATCCACATCTGTAAGAAAGAAAAAAACTTTAAAAATCCCCAAAGAGACCCCAACACATATTTTTGCAAGTTTGACCTAAAGCCACCGGGCTATTTCCGTTTTTTTTCACTAAGACGTGAGCGCCTCTTAGTGGACGGCTTCACCATCTTATCTGTTCAACCAAGGAACCATCCTGCTGATAGACAGTATCGAGATACAAAAGGCTAGTGACTTGGTTTAATTCTAGAAGTCCTGGTTCTGCTCCAGTTCTAGGGTTTTGAAAACAAAAAGTAGATATGTCTCCTGCTGGAGAAGAAGTGCTCAGCTTCCTAGAGAGAAATAAGTTAGAAAAGTCATGAAAAAATCAACAATCTCCCTATGATGCATTAGTCGTGATGATGCAGTCACTGGCCAGTAGGTCCTCTTTTCCCAAAAGAGGGAAAAAATGATTCCTGTAGCAGCAGTGCTTGGGAAGATCCAGGCAGAATAGTAAAATTAAGGTAGTTCATCCAGGAAAAGACATAATGTATGAAAACATTCCTAAAAACATCCTCCAGAAAGTGCTTGGATTTGTTCTGCTGATTTTCTTCTGTTGGCAGGCAAGTTGGGTGAAGCGTCAGAATTGGAAGTAAAGCAACGTTTCCTTCACTTGACAATGTGGAATGGCAGAGTAGATACCGTTGGTGGGATCTCACAGAATTAGAAGCCCACCCTGTGGGTTGGATTCCACAAACCAACCGGCGCAGTTCAGATACGACCCTAGGAGGGGACAAAGTGTACCACTCAGGAAGATACCAGCATGGTAGAGATGGCTCCAGCAGTGTAATGGTCAGGAGACATCTCATTTTTGGCCTTTTCTCCTGGCAAAATAAGTTAGAGGTCTGCACCACAGGACCCACTGTGCCCGTGACTGCCCCCAGAAATCCCCAGTTGCAAAGCATTGGTGGATAAAAATCCACAAATCTCAGGGTTGATCTAGAAACAATTGTTCTAGATCATGGTCTACTTACCTGGTCCTGGGCGGCCTGCAAGCAACTCAGCTGCTGTGATTCCTGTCGCTCCCCTGCTCAAATGGAGACGTTGCAGAGCTGTTCCATGAGATTACCGAAGGGGGGTGTTCTCGAGGAAGGCTTGGCAAGGGGTGATGCCTGATCTAATGGGCAGAAGACAAGGTGGTCTAAATGAGCACCGGAAGGGATCAGTTGGGGTGGTGAGGGGACACTTGACATGAACTTCTAGATACCCAGCAGCCTTATTCCCATGACAAAGTAGTGGCATTCAGACATGGGGGGGGGGGAGATTCCTGCTGAACTTGACCCTTGACCTCAGAGGTCTTTCCAAATTCTGGGGGAGAAGCTCCCTCCAAAAACGCCTAGAGCAGTGTTTCTCAACCTTGGCAACTTGAAGACGTGTGGACTTCAACTCCCAGAATACCCCAGCCAGCTTTGCTGGCTGGGGAATTCTGGGAGTTGAAGTCCACACGTCTTCAAGTTGCCAAGGTTGAGAAACACTGGCCTAGAGCAAGGGCAGAAATCTTTTTCAAGCTAAAGGCTGCCCTTGGCCTCTGAACAGAAGGTCGTGATGCCAACACAGCATGCATTACATTAATGTGTTGCCTTTTCTGTGGGTAGTAGAGGATAGAAGCTAGCAGTTGGCCACAGAGGCCACTATGGCCAGGACATTATTCTCCATTCCTTTTTCAGTCAGTTGACAATTTAATCCTCCCTGTAACCCAGTGAGGTTGGTGAAGCCAAGAAGCTGCCAAGAAGAATATGGCTAATTCAAGGAGATCAGCTGAACTTCACTGCTTGCAGGGATTCAAATATGGCCCCCTAATTTGCATCCAATACTCTGGCCATGACATGACATTAGGGTTTGGAAGCAAATACTGAAAACTGTTTTTCCCCCTGACAATTTCCCCACACCCTTCTTTACTGCAAAGCTATACAAGTAGTCCTCACTTAATAACCACTTGTTTAGTGACCATTCAAAGTTACAGCGGTGCTGAACAAAGGGACTTACAACAGGTCCTTGCACTTACAACCATTGCAGCACCCCTGCAGTCATGTGATTGCAATAAGGGCGCTTGGCAACCAGCTTGCACTTACGATGGTTGTAGCATCCTGGGGTCACATGATCACCATTTGAGACCTTCCCAGCTGGCTTCCAGCAAGCAAAATCAATGGGGAACTGCGTGATTTGCTTAACAACCACGTGATTTGCTTAACAGCCGCAGTGATTTGCTTAATGATTGCTGCAAAAAAGGTCATAAAATTGGGCGCAAGTCGCTTAACAACCATCCCGCTTAACAACGAATTTTCCAGTCCCTATTGTGGTTGTTAAGCGAGGACTACCTGTAGTGCACGTGTTGGACATGCAAGAAGTTAGATTGGGTAGGAGTGGACATATTCTGCCCTGGATTTATAATCAGGTTTCACTCTGGCCACCAAGTTATTTGTCAGAGCATACTTGGTTCCACCTACTTGATAGTCAGGAACAGGAAGGGTCACAGACCTCCGCTGGAGGAGATCTACCCTTGGCGGTACTGGAGGGGGTTGCATCCCAGGGTCCAGATTTGGAGATGAAACGGGACCCGCTGTCTGGAGTAGGGAAAAGGAGAAAGGACAGGGTTAATCCCTCCCTCCCCACGTATTTATCCTCCTGGGAGGAAAGCAGCTGGCCTGTGTAGCACCAGACTCCAGGGCAAGAAACCAGGCAAAGCAGGACATGGCTGAAATGTCCCGATAGATCAGGGCTTTGCATTCGGGGCAGACAAACAAAACAGGGAAAATATTCCAGTATTTTTCATTTCTCCACCCGTTCCGGTTGATTGGGCCACCCATTTCCACTGAGAAAAAACAACAGGGAAGTAAAAGGAGACAGGCGTAGGACGTTGAGGAGGTGGCAACCTAGGGTGGAATCAAAAAAGTCAAGATGGCTCGGGGGACCATGCGCTGAGGTTCCGCCCTATTTTACCTGGGTGGCCTATGTGACATATGTTTCAGAAGGGGTGGGGTTTCAATGCTGTGGTTGCGGCTGCCACTTTTTCACCCCGCTCCTCCCAAAGGCCCCTGGGTGCAACAGTGGGGCCCCCTCAGAGTCTTCCAAGGCTTGCCCTTCCCACCGCACACTGACCCCTTGAGTCCGGCGCATGAGTGCCAGCTGTTGTAACACCAACGCCACATCCTCCAAGTCCTCCTCGTCGCTCTCGTCCTTGGCCGTTAGGCTCCCCTTCTTGGGGCTGAAAGGGCTGACCTTGACATTGTCATGGCCCCAGATCTCCTGGCGACAAAAGGGGCAGGTGTGTGCTTCTGAAAGCTGGCAAGAAGCAGAGAGGGTCCAGTCAGGAATCGCCCCCACAACTCAACCCTGCGCAAGGGACAACGTTTGCCCAAGAAGGAAGGGAGGGAAGGAGAAAAAAGACAAGGGTCTAAGGAGCAGAACTTCCAAGAAATTCTCATGGTCTTCCCACCATGAGTGGGCAACGGTCACACCCAGAGTGGCCATGAAAACGGAAAACTGCATTGTGGGAAGAGTTTTTCTCCACGATTCCCACCAAGTGAGAAGCTCAAGAAAGGGAGGGCAGGAAATCACCTGCCAAGCCTGAAGGCATTCTCGGCAGAGGAGATGCCCACATGGCCGGATTTGGACATCCTTGTTGTTCTCGGCGCAGATCTTGCAAAGCTGGAAGGTGGAGCCCACCTGGCAGTAGAGTTCAAACTGTTCCTGCAGACGAAGAAGAGATGGGAAGAGGTGTGAAATGGGAGTCTAAATGTTTATCCAGGAGGAAATTATGCAGGGAGGAACACCCAGGGGGGAAAAAAGGGGGCAAGGCTCGGATCCCACTGTTGCTGCCGCCATCTTGAATCCCCCCCCCCTTGCAGATGTTGGGGAATTACAGAGGGGAATTTCCAGATTCCTTTGCCCCCAGCACGTTCCCAGCAAATCACTGCATCCAGATCAGAGCACGCAAACACGCCACTCAGTTCATCTAGCAAAAAATAAAGGGTGATGTTTGCTTGTTTATTAAACACCAGCAAGCAGGGAGACAGGCATGAATAACAGGAAAGGGGATTAAAAAAAGGCAGAGGAATTAATAACAACAAACT
Organism: Python bivittatus; assembly: GCF_059951505.1. Lineage (NCBI taxonomy): Eukaryota > Metazoa > Chordata > Lepidosauria > Squamata > Pythonidae > Python > Python bivittatus. Next base: position 3,882,798 of record NW_028277054.1, read on the forward strand.
ACACCAGTGTTCTTAAAGTGTGGGCCGATCTACTCTATCTACCTACCTATTATCTATCTATCTATCTATCTATCTATCTATCTATCTATCTATCTATCTATCTATCTATCTATCATCTATCATCTCTCTATCTCTCTATCACCATCTTCTGTCATCATCTACCTGTTATCTATCTATCTCTATCTTTCTCTCTCTCTCTCTCTCATCTCTCATCTATATCTGTTATCTCTCTCTCTCTTTTTCTCCTCCCTCCCTCCCTCCCTCCCCTCCCCCTTTCCTTCCTTCCTTCCTTCCTTCCTTCCTTCCTTCCTTCCTTCCTTCCTTCCTTCCTTCCTTCCTTCCTTCCTTCCTTCCTTCCTTCCTTCCTCCTCCCATCTCTCATCTCTCTATCAACCCAGAGTACTGGAAACAACTCTGGGTCATTAGCATGGACACTCCCAAAGAGTGCAATTTTAGCTATCCCAGCCTTAACTCTTTTATGTACACAACAGCAGCAGGTTTGGAAAGACTAACTTACTTGCGAGACCTGAATTCGGTTTTGACTGGAGCCTTCCATCAACTCTGCCAGATCGGGATTCGTGTTCTTCCCATCCGGATACAAGTAGCTACAGGATGAGATGGAGCACATCAGTACCTTCTGAACAGTCTTCTTCCATCCCCCAGGAAACATTAAGTTATATGGGGGTAAAAATATGCCCACCCACCAGTCTGCTTGCAAGAAGAGCCTGTTTTCCAGGCCATAACTGGAATGTCTGTTTTGAAGATGAGGAACGTGCTTCTTCAACTTGATGCTCCCCAAGTGTGTGGAACTACAATGCTTATAATGTGAAGGAATTTAGAGTTGACTTTGAGGATAAGGAAGGAAGAAGGGGGTGATTAAGAGAGAACTTGCAGAAAAAATGACACTGTCTTGAGAAACAGGGAATTATGAGAAAGAAACTTAAAATAACTCTGCCTTGGTTTTGTTTAGCTAAAGATGGGACAGAGAGAAAATTGGACAGGAGTTCCAGATTCTGTTGTTCTGGCCTACCTCAAAGCTCCCCCCCCCCCATTTTATTACATTATAAAATGCAAATAATACATTATAAGATATAGATGATTCGCTGGGTACAGTGGTCTTTATGCAATACAATCTAGAAATTGTTAACACTATGATGGTTTAAATACGTTAAATCTTTAAAGATAAGAAGAAAAACATTTATATTGATGTTAAACATAATTTTTAAAATGTTAAAAAACATCAGGTTGCTGGAATTGTACAATGAAAGCTAAGTATGGCATTGATAGACAATTGCAAAATGCATTACATTATTTTATAATATAAAAACGGTCTCTATCTTTGAACTTAACTTAATACTAAGGTCTCCACTGTATTGTTATTTGTTAGTATTTATAATTGTTTTAAAAAAGGAAAAACACAACAAAAAGGAAGAAAAAAAGGAGTTGTTTGGAAAAGGAGGTAAATCTTTTATTTCTAACTTTCCTCTTTTTTATACTCTGACTGATGTGCAGTATTTATAAACATTCAGACCCCCTTCGAAGCCACACTGTAAGCGTTTGTATTTGCTGAAGGAAATCTCGAAAGCCTCTCCAACTTCCTTTCTGTCCCTTCTTACACTAAACAAAATCAAGTCCTCTTGCTCAGGACTTTTAATAAGAAGATAAAAACTATCAAAACGAATACAGAGTAAAGAAAACCAAGAAAGAAAAAAAGAGAGAGAGAGAAAGACAAAGGTGCAGAAAGAAAAGAGAAAAAGAAATAGAAATAGAAAGCAGCAGATTTGGATTTTCTTGGCCGCAAATACAAGTATGATTACAAAGTTATCTTTTACTCGATGGCAGTGTTGCTCAACCTGGGCAACTTTAGGACATGTGGACTTCAACTCCCAGAATTCCCTAGCCAGCCATGCTGGCTAGGGAATTCTGGGAGTTGAAGTCCACATGTCCTAAAGTTGCCCAGGTTGAGCAACACTGCTCTATGGTTACAAAAAAAGCTCACTTTTTTCTATTATCTAATTTGTTTCCCTGATCATCAAAACCACAAGTCATAAATGCATTTTTTTCTGTTTCTTGCAAAAAGTCTAAGGAGTCCTCTTTCTCAGGACTACATAATTATTTTCTGCAAGTTTCTTCTTAACAGCTTACTCATCCCTTCTCTATCCCCAAGGTCAGCTCAGCCTTCTTTGACACATAATTCCCAGCAATGCTGGCCCCCATGTAGAAGTAACGATTAGGAATTCTTGGGGTTGTAATCCAATGTATGGAGGGCATCAGGTTGGGGAAGGCGACATCCGACTCAAACTGGTAACACTTTTTCCCAGCAAGATTTCCAAGATTTCAGCCACGTTCCAATGGACAATCTGGAGTTTTATCAAATGCAGAGTGTACACCGTGCTATCAGCCCATCCACCCCCAAAACGAGAAAGGCACGATACTTTAATTAGGACCAACCAATTCTCCCACCCCAAACCTTGTGAACAGCTCCAGCTTAACCTAATGATCAAATTAGCTGTTTTCAGCATTTGCCCAATAAAGGAACCACGCAGGGTGGGTTCAGGCAATAGGGTAAGCCACAAAAACCTAAAAAAAAGATTAAGCCAACCAAGCTTAGTGTGTGGTGCAAATCCAATTCCTAGATTTGGTGTCATGATTAAGGTGCTGGAGTAGAAATGGGGAGACGTTGGGTTCTAGTCCTCCATCAGGCATGAAAGCCAGCTGGGGGACTTTGTGCCTGTCCTTCTCTTTCAGCCCAGCATACCTCAAAGGGTTGTTGTGGTGGAAAAAACAGGAGGTCGGAGCATTAAGGATGTACGCTGCCTTGAGTTGAGCAAAAATAAAGGTGGGATAAAAATCAGATAAGTAAATAAAATGACATTTCGTAGTGACCTGGGTAAACAGGCTGTACATCATAAAAAGCACCCTAGAGCTATGTTAGTCCATACATCCAATTTGGACCGACCCAAACTCTTCGTTCTGGAGATTTCGAAAGCTTGCACGCTCTTTTGCGCCCTTGGCTGATCCAGAGTAAGATATTAGGACTCTGCTCCGTATGATAACCCTCTTCCGTCCACTTGCACAGCTGGTACTCACAAGCCTTCCTTGTGTCCGTCCATCAGGGCCTGGAAGAGTGACTTGTTCTGCGGGATGGTTTGCAAGATGCTTCCGTCTGCCGTCACGTAGCCGATGGCCCACTGACCCAGCTTGGTGCAGCTGAGCCGGAAAATATAGCTGGGGAGAAAGTGAGTGAGAGTTGAATCTGGCAGCTGGGATCGTGGGAGACGGCAGGGGGAGCTGCGGCTACAAAGAACACTTTGCAAGGCAGCCGGTTTCAATCTGAGAGGTTAAGCTAAGAAAGGAAAAACATCCTGAGAATCAGTGTTTCTCAAACTGGGCCACTTTAAGATGGGTGGACTTCTGGGGATGGCTGGCTGGGGAATTCTGGGAGTTGAAGTCCACCCATCTTAAAGTGGCCCAGTGTGAGAAACACTCTGCGGAATGAACCTGGTGGAGGAATTCAGATAGATTTATTAATCTACCAAGGGGCAAGGAGAACCAGTTTGGTTAAAGGCACTGGGCAAGAAACCAGGGGACAATGAGTTTGAGTCCTGTCTTAGGCACAAAGCCAGCTGGGTGATGTTGGGCCAGTCCCTCTCTCCCAGCCCAAGGAAGAAGGAAATGACCACTTCCGAAAGTCTTGCCAAGAAAACTGCAGGGACTTGTTCAGGTCCTCGCCAAGGTCAGTTCTGACTGGAAAGCACCAACTTTCTTTATTTAGAGGAGGGTGAATGATCCGGGAATCCAGACAGCAGCCCTTTCCTCTATCAACCCTGATCTAGCTGCAGGGCTGAGCACAAAAGCTGCTGAGAAGCAAGAAGCGTCGGGCATTTGGGACTCCAACAGTAACTTTGCATCTCCCGAGATGCTCAGTTGCCCTGTATTCCCAGGACCGGAGTCCTGCTTCCAGCCAGGGCTGGCTTACATTTACTGTAGGTACCAGTTCCCCAGTCATGATGCACAGTATCTTACTTTGGTTCATGAAAATCCCACAACCAGCTCCACCTGATTCCTGGCAGTGTAGACACAGATGCACCAATACATATAGGAATGCCAGAAGAAGTACAGGTAGTCCCCGGATTAAGAACGCCTGGGTTACAGATGACCCACAGTTACGAATGGAGCCTTTTGTAGCAACATTCAAGTTAAATACACAATGATTCAAGTTAAACACACAACGGTTGGAGTTCATTACACAATACTACTTACACAGTATTATACAATAATACTGTTCTGGCTTACACACAAATTCGACTGAAGGGCAGATCTTGGGAACAGAACTCATTCTTAAACTGGGGACTACCTGTGCCTAAAGATTTGTGGACTTTACAGGACAGCGCAGGTAAGTAACCCCTTCCCCTCGCGATATGAAATCAAAGCATAGCAGTGAAGAGGAGGGTTGTAGGAGGAGAGCCATAGCAAAAAATCTGGAGGAATCTGGTAGCACCTTTTCTGACTACAAGTGGTCCTCAGTTAATGACCACTTGTTCAGCGACCATTCGAACTTACGACGGCACTGAATGAGGGGGACTTATAACCGGTCTTTGAAGTTTAGGCCAGCACAATATCCCTACGGTCACCTGATCGTGATCCGGGCACTCAGCAACTGGCCTGAATTTCTGACTTTTGCAGCATTCTGTGGCCACAGGATCATGATTTGCGACCTTCCCTGCTGGCTTCCAACAAGCAAAGTCAATGGGGAAGTCGGTAGGAGGTCAGAAGTTGTGGTCACGTGAGGTCCTCGCATAACGCCCTGTGGTGATTCGCTTAACGATGGTAACTGGGGACTGCTGGAACTGCCATTGCTAAGTGGCACGGTCACATGACATCATGCGTCATGACCTCATTGCTTAGCAACAGAAATCCGAGTCCCAATTACAGTCGTTAAACGAGGACTACCTGTAACAATATATAGTTTTTTAACGCTTCCAGGAAAGATTGATGACCCGTCTCGTCATCTAGTGGGGTCCTGAGGGAGCAGCCGTTTTGTGACCCCAGGAGATCCGATCAGTAAAATCCATAGAGAGTTTACCTGCCAGGTCTGCTGACATATGCCTGCAGGCGTGCCTTCACCTCGTCATAGGTGAGGAAGGCCATGTATCCCGGATGTGTTACTGCTAGGTAAGTCCAGTTCTTCAGCAGAGTTGCCCAAGGCTACGAAGAGAAGACGGGAGAAGATTTAGACAGGGAACCAAAACAGCCACTAGGAAATGCCATCTTGGGTCAAGCCAAAGGTCGATGTAATCCAGATTCATCTTCCACAGCAGGCAACTTTTTGGAAGAAAACAAGCGAGAGAATCAATCGACAGCTTCAGAGTGCTTTTTATTTTTGCCTCTGGATAAATCACAGTCTGTTAATCACAGTTTTCTCATTTCAGACAGCTGTTTGGACATGGTGAGATTGATTATTTCGTGGTGTGTTGAAACCGAGAGCTCTTTGGAAAATGCCGCAAAGCATGGTGTTGGAAACACTAGAACAGAACTTTCTCCATGACTCTACCACAAGCTATACGTGCAGCTAAAGATTGTGAAAAGCCCCCACTTCTTCCGGACCTCACGGTTTCAGCCACCAGCCAGCCCTGCCCTTCTGCTCACCTGTGCCCACCAACTGCTTAACGAAAAACGTTGCTTCTGTTCGTTTTGCCCTCGGATGTTAACATGATTGCCCAGGGACCCAGCCTATCTGATTATCCCCGATGGTTCAGTGCATTATGGAAGCCTAGAAAGGGGGTCAGTTCCAAGGAAGCCGCGCATATGAACCTAGCTGTTCTTTTACAGATATCGTTGTGGTTTACTTTTGTCGATGAAGCAAGGAAAGGCTGCTTATGAAGCCACTCAGCTCTCCACCCCACCCCCATCCCACCCCATGCAGAATGCAAGCTGTTCTCCCTCTTTCAGCAATGGAAACTTTACAGTTCCATCTAGAGCTGCTGACCCCCTCTCTCCACCCACACCTGGCAGCCTCGAATGATGGACTTCAAGAAGCCACATCCTGCTCTGTGGTCAGCTTCTCGCCGACTGACAGGCAAGGCAGAAGAGAAGAGAAAGAAAGAAAGAACACCGAAAGGCAGCAGTGATCGACGAGGCTGCTCCGTTGCAAAGTTCACATTTAAAACGTGCGAAGTTGGTTTTCTTCTTCCTACCAAGACTACTCCCAAACCAGCTTTTAAATAGTTTCCTTTTTATAATCCTATGTATCTGCCCGCTCATAAGAACGTCTCACTGGAGCAAATGGGGCTTGCTTTCAAGGAGCAGGGATAAGACTGCGGATTTAAGCTGGTGCATCTTCCCCCCCCCCCCCCCCCCCGTTGCAAAGGAAAGTTTTTGTTCACAATCCAGCAGAGAGAAAAAGGTGTCCCATTTCGTGCGTATTTCAAAAAATGAGGACTAACTGATGGAAGAGGAATTTTGCTCTGCAGGAAGGCACCTGTAGTTCTATAAAAGATTGCTTAAGCAAATTCTCTATATTTTCTCTCATCACATTACAGATCCCAAGGTTTGGGTTTTTTTCCCTTTTGAAGGAAACTGAGGATCAAAGAAGCCACAAATCCGTGAAGGGTATAGAAATGCAATGCAAATAACCGAAGTAGAATATTTGCAAGAGACAAATTCACCCATCATGACCCTTACATTACTTTCTACAAAATTAAAACCTGCATCCCCCAGCCACCAAAAGTTTGTCTATTCCTGGTACAGATACCGAAAATGAACTTAATGAAAACTCAAAATTCTATACCAAGAGGTTGCTAAGTTCACCCCAAATTCAGCTTGCTTGCTCCTAAGATTCTTCCTGTTTCAAACACTCTGATTTTGATAATTTTGTATTTGAGGATTAATGCCTGAGGCATGTGTTTCATTTTCAGCGTTCAACATAAATACTGTGCATAGCTTCCCGTGATGTACCTGGAAGAGGCGAGTGAAGATGTCAAATTCAAATATGGAGATATGGCCACTGCAGGTCAGGTCAATGGTAGACCTCAGAGCTATGGCCATTGCACCTGAATCTACAGGATGTACTTGCTGGAGGCCTTTTTGAAATTCTGACCAGGAAACCAGGCTCCTATGGAGAAGGAACAAAGAAAGGTTATGGGTTTGTAGGTTAAACTGAGAGTGGGGCTGAGGGGAATTTTGAAGTGAGTCCAAGTGACACTATGGGCTCGAACATGCATGTTTCAGCAACCTACGAAGAACTGTGGGAAGGGAGCTCTAAAAATTATCCAAGAAAGAGATACATAGACCTTCTTATAGATCTACCATTTCCAAGGTCTGGGAACATGGGATGATCATTAAACCATTTCAGTTCAATGGTTGATGATTCTCCTTGTTATGGTCGGCATACAATGCCTCGGAAGGGCTTATGAAAGGGTAATAACTTATTTAAGTGTTTTTTATTTTTCTGGGCTGATGTGCCACTCCTATCGAACATCAACTCTGAGAGGCTTTCAATCCTATCTATTATAGATAAACAGGATTAAAGTAATAAAGATAACAAATCAATAATCACATCACAAAAGCATTAACAAAAAGGACTTAGAATCTAGTCAAAACTGAAGAATGACGCCAACGATAGTCAATAACACTCATCCAACAGGAGAGAATCTAAATAAAATTTGCCTCCACTTTAAAGGCCTGTTGAAATAAGTTTTTATTGCTGTTCCAAATCCCGGTAGAATTGGGGCTAATTGAATCTCCAGGGGAAAGATATTCCAAAGAAAGGAACAATGATTGTGAAGGTCCACCTCAAGAACTCTGTGGATAACATTCCTTCAAGGATGGAACACGGAGGGAGATTTGTGATCTCACTGGACGGGCAGAGACCAAGAGGTCCCAGTATTATATTTATATTGTTGCTTGAATAATAAACAAAAACCAAGGCCTTGTCACAGTCCAACTATTAACTGGCACACAATTCCAAGAAATCATTGAATGAAAACTAATCGACTTAAGAAAATATGTTAATCAAGAAGAGCTTCTGAAGAAGTATTATCGATGGAAGGAGAGATAGGACACAGAGAGGAAGAGGAAGATGTATGATGAGAAGGAGATCTCATTGAACGGGAAAGAGTTGTAAGGTCCTTCTAAGACTGGTTTTCAGGGGCTTACCGTTCTCTCCACATCTTCCTCCAGAAGACCTGCGGCTCTTGCTTGCTCATCTGGTATGTCCTGCCTTGGTCTTGACCATTGGGAAACAGCGCTTGTAGTTCAGCCAACATGTGGCTGAAGATCAGGGAAAGCTTTGTGAGATGTCTCCTGCAACAAGAAACAAAGGCAAAGCTGACCAAATCAGCCAGTCAAACATGACATTCTCTTAGCTGTCAGCTACAGCGGGCCTGCAAATCTATAATTATTTGCAAACCCTGCCGAGAGGCAGAGAGTGAGAATTAAAAGACAACTCGTCAACAATAGCCCTGTGTAGCGGCCCACAGATTCAACAGTTCTGCTGATGCGTTTCAAAATTAATGGACCAAAATTAATGTGTTTGATTCCCATTTGCCTGCCAGAAGTGAAGAAGGCAACTTTAACATTAACCTCTGTTTGTCTGTAGCATGAAAACTCTGCCATATGATGGTTAACAGCTGCAGAACAGGCAGACATCTCACAGCAGTGAACTTCCTCCACCACCCATTGCTGGATGCTCGTACGTTCACGAAGGGAAGAACTGACGCATGAGAGTTGTTCAGGATGCTCATCGCTCAGCCAGAAGTGGGCAGCGGGCAACCCTGATCCCCTTTATTTGCAACTACTAACGACCAGGGGAGCGTTTACATTGAACAGGGCACCATTGTTTGAGACCGAAAGCCCAAAGAACTTGGTAGCACAAACCCCAAATAAGCCTTAGCATAAGACCACAGAGAAAACCTTCCAATTCTGCAAAATAAACAAATATTTTAGGCCAGTTCAAAGTGTGGAACCTCCCAAAATATTCACAGTGGGCTCCCCAACCTGAGCACTCACCCCTTCTCTAAGCCACATCATGGTCTGTTTACTTTCGGCTTAACCTGTTGGCGAAAAGCAAACGCTGTGGTTTGTAGACTGCTGTTTATGGCTTAGCTTAGTGGGTGAACCCAGGGATCTGTGCCTTAGTTAAAAATCTTTGGTTAAGCAAATCTGTGTGTGTGTGGGGGGGGGGGTGTCAAACGAGTCAAGATGACAGCTGCTATGGTATAGCCTTGACTTTTTGACACACATCCCCGGCAGCCAACCTTTTTAGCAAATCATGGCTTATTAGCATGATGTGTGAAGCCAGACAAGGGTGGGGAAAGTGATAAAAGCAAATTGGCCAACCGGCCTGATTAAAACACAGCTAACCTTAATCTTATTTCAAAATTCAAGATTATAACAGCAAGTAGTTACTGCAGTGTTTGTCAACCTTGGCAACTTGAAGATGTCGGGGCTTCAACTCCCAGAATTCCCCAGCCAGCCATGCTGGCTGGGAAATTCTGGGAGTTGAAGTCCACACATCTTCAAGCTGCCAAGGTTGAGAAACACCGAGTTACTGTATACATAAATTACAGCAACTGGCACATTTCCAAGTGGGTTAATTACTTAATGCAGATCCAGAAGGGTGCTAAAGGTAGTTTTATAAGCTGGCCCTCCCCTTTTCAAAACCCAGCCAGGCTCTCTCTCTCTCTCTTGGGCACCTGGGAATTTAGCTTTTATCTGGAGTTTGTGGGAAACACCTTGGGAGACCGGGCCAAGAGAGGTTGCCAAGGGAACGGTCAGATAAGAGACAGCACAGCCCGCAGCTGGATAGTGGGTAGGGCAAGAAGCTCAGAAGGGACCCTCCCTAATTTCTCGGGCTGTAAGATGGGGGGAGAGATGTACTTTCAGACTTGCAAGATTCTGTCCACGTAGCTTTACAATAAAGTAGCATTAGTTCATCTGGTTGTGATTCCTATCTGGTTTACCCCGCGAGGCCGACATCAATCTTGCAAGTCTGAAAGTGCAATTCTGCCCCTGGTCTCCTTTACGGGAGAAACTAGGGAGGGTCCCTTCTGAGCTTCTTGCCCCACCCGCTATCCAGCTGTGGGCTATGCCGTCTCTTATCTGACTGTTCCCTTGGCAGCGTCTCTTGGCCCGGTCTCCCAAGGTTTTTCCCACATACCATTACAGGGCCCCAGAGGATCCGGTGCCCGGTCTGACTAAATGGAAGGGAGAGGCTGGTTATCAAACAACCATATCACCAGTGATAAAGGGGAAAGAAAGTCTAGAACACATCTGCCAACTTCTTATTTTCTTTCATTAGCTCTTCCTCCTCTGCTTTTTACAATGGGTCGACATGCATATATTACCAAGCTATAATTTTTTGCTTTTCGGTTGCTGGCACGGCCTTGCATTATCATTAAATCAGGCCAACAGGATTTTGAGCCTTGTGGTTTCATAGGCTTTAGGATGGCCCTGGGCCCTACTTTACAAGGAACACAGTTTTGTGTTGGAAAAGCAGTCTAGGGCAGCGTTTCTCAACCTCGACAACTTTAAGATGTATGGATTTCAACTCCCAGAATTCCCCAGCCAGCCTAGGGAATTCTGGAATTTGAAGTCCACACTTCTTAAAGCAAGCTGGCTGGGGAATTCTGGGAGTTGAAGTCCACACATCTTAAAGTTGCCGAGGTTGAGAAACACTGGTCTAGGGCACATCTAGCACAAAAGAGAGTTGTTATCCATCATTCCCTGAATGAAGATGATGCCGATACTGGGGTTATGTTACCTTATTAGGGCATAAGGTATTGCTCTTTATTTATTTAATTTAGATGTCCAATTTGTCAATATATATTGAACGACTCTGGGCCGTTTACCGAACAGTGAAAATCAATTAAAATGACAAAATTGCAATCTACTACTAATAAAGAGAAAATAAATGGATGCAAGGAAAATTGGCAGTCACTCAGGGAGCATCATCAAGGTGCCAGCCACCCCCAGGATTGGGTAAAGTAGTTATTCCCCCACGCAAGGTGATAACCATTTCTACTCGCCCTTACGCTTCATTTTGAAATTGACCTTGCTATCCCTCCATTTTACCCTCTTCGTTATTACATTTCTATTTTGGCCAATAAAGACCTGATTTTCTATAGGTGGCTGGCAAAGCCGAACGTCAAAGTCCTAAAAATATATAGATATTAAAAAAAAAAAAAACCCCACAGTGTCCAGGCATGTAGAGAATGAAACCCATACAGGAAATTAAAAGGAACGAAAAGAAGTAAATGCCTTGGCCTGTTTTTCTTCCTCAAGAAACTCAGGGGTAAAATTAGCATTCAGGAGTTTTACAGTCATACCTCCAACGTTTCTCTCTTCCCAATCCTTACTTCTGGGAATGATAAAAGGTAGTCATCCCAGCTGGGTCTTTTAAACAGAGAAAACCCAATTCTATTGACATTCATCCATTCTTCCTGCAAAATTATAGGACCGCAGGGGTGACCCGCCTGCCTGCATGTCTGACTCCCTCATCTAGAATTTCCCACTTTCCAACTTTTCAGGTCCAACCTGAAATCTCTTTCGGATGGGGGATTGCCTGTTTTCTATTCTGCATGAATTATTTATATTTATTTGCAGATGAATGTGAAATTCCAATCATCATCGAGTTCTGATGATTTTAAATCAGAATCAATCCCCGATTTCTTTATTATCTCAGCTAGCTTTCATTTAGCTATGACTTTCTGAGTATCATTAATATTATTATTGCCATTAATAACAATGATTATTGATACATTTGCACCCATTACCCAAAACAGGAATCCTTTGGCCTTAAGTGGAGTGTACTTTTTAAAAAAAAACATGCCACCCGGGTCAAGAGCCTGGATGAATTATTTCTAACCAGAAGATAATGCCTCAATACATTTGGTGGTGCCTGAATTCAGAGCGTGAGAAAGATCGTACTTTTTGCTTTTAAAAAGTTCTGGATATCCCTTATGGCTCTTAACTGCTTGTGGCAGACATTAATTCAACAGGTTGAGCTTTACAACTGGGTGGTGAAGCCCCTAAGGAAGGGAAGGGGAAACCATACAGCTGTGCCTTAAATGTGGGGCAACGTTGCAGCTGGACTCCAAATGCCATGAGTCCCTGCCAGCATTGCTTATGATTGAGAGAAGATGGGGGTTGTAGTACAACAAACTCTGTCCCAGATGGAGACAGAAAATGGAGCCTCTTTTACAGCATCTTTTTTCACTGGGTAAATTTATTATCATATATTATTATCCTAATAACCATCATAATGTATTTTTGTTGTTATTATTGCCGTTATGATTATGTTTTGATTCATTAAAGAACCGAAAGAATCACTTCTTTGACTATATTTTTTGGAAATTCGACTCCCAACCTAGGAATTATCCAGGTCATTTGTAAGAAATAACAGGTGCCCGGCAAGGAGATTTTTTGGATAAATCTACAGTCGATAGATTTGAAATACTTTGCTCTTGTAAAAAATTGGTTTAATCTGTTTGTAATTCTGCAGAACGCACCAAAAGCTATAGCAATGGCCCTGCAAGATCTTTTCCGTTATCTACCCACTTCAGTCATAAGCTCTCTATATTTTGTCATTTTTTCCCCTTTTTCCCCCCCTCGATTCTGCAGTCCCTAACCTGAACAATTTAACAAGTCAGGTAATCAAGGGTACTCGATGCATATAAAGTAGGCTAAATAAAATATACAGGCTAAATAAAAACATTTTTTCGGTCCACAGGTCCTTAGGTTCCACCACCACCTGGCCATCAAGATGTCCTCGACATGCTCGCAAAGAAGGAATGGGTAGAGTGACATTTTCGACTTATTTGTGCCCAAAAGATCCTAATTTCTTTTCCATTCTTGTCCTATCTGGTGTGTTTTGTCCAGACGGCAGTCACTCCCATAACGTTTTAACCTCACATACTTCAACAACTGTTTCTATTATTATTATTATTATTATTATTATTATTATTATTATTATTATTATTATTATTATTATTATTATTTTTACCTGGCAGCCGAGCCCTCCTGAAAAATCTTGTCCTTGTCCTTCTCCCTCTTGAAAAGCCACTTGGCTTCCTTAATCTTTTCCAGCAGGTTGAGGAGAAAGATGCGAAAGACGTCACCCTCCCAGAGCTGGCCCAAGCTGGCCCCGTAATGCTCCCGGATGAGCCTCAGGTGCTGGTGGATCTGGGGCAGGAGGTAGGGCAGGTGAGGCGGGCTGTTCCGGAGGCGCAGCTGGGGCTGGCTCACCAGGTGCTGCAGCTTGGTCAGTCCCTGGAGGGCCTTCTCCAGAGAGCGGTGGGCCCAGATCCAGCGGGGAACCCAAGCTGGCCCTGGCGCCATCGCCATGCTGGGATCCCCAGGTAGGCGAGCGAGGCTGCCAGTTTCCTGCTGCCAACTGCAGTGCACCTGGAGGTTGGAGAGGGCACCGGCGCGCATCAGGAGAGAGTCTAGCCAACTAGAAAGAAGGGAGGGAGGGAACTGGAGAATTAAAGTGACAAGGAGGCAAAGAGCAGTTGGGTGTGGGGGGGAACCAAAGAGGAAATAACAAACAGCTTCAAAGAATCAGAGCCCTGACGACGGGTTGCGTCTTCTGCCCTGCAGCGGCCACAAAGCCGCCGGTGAAGTCAGCCGGTGGAGTGGACAGGTTGATGCTTGCAGGAAGGAGCAGGCTCGAATGCCTCCCGCCGGCCAGCAATTCACCTTTGGGGATGGCTTGTGTGCCGGCACTAGGCAAGTTGCAAACAAAAGACTCCTGGCCTTGATTTAACTCCTCTCCCCTCGAGTTTCTCCCACTGTTTCATCCACAGGGCAGGACAGGTCAAGGCACAGCAGTCCTGCCTAGGAAAAAAAGCCGCTTTCCCCCTTTGAAACATCTTTCTGTGCATATCTGCAGTTTGTTGCATGGGGACCGTAACAGGGGCTGATTCTTTTCCCCCTGCTCTACCGCGGCCAAGTCAGCCGAAGCAGGGCGTAATTCATGGACGAAGCAACCACTGGGTGGTTGTTACGTGGCCACAAAACTTTGTTGTAATTCGGTCCCCCCCAAAAGGTCTGAGCTGATAAAAAGCAGACAAAATTAAGAAGCCGTCATATTAGTTGATTGGTTGGTTGCTTTGTCTTGGACAATGAGTTAATGCAAAAAAAGAAAAAGGAAGAAAGAAAGAAGGAGAGAGAGAAAGAGAGAGAAAGAAAGAAAGAGAGGGAGAGAGAGAGAGAGAAAAAGAGAGAGAGAAAGAAAGAGAGAAAGAAAGAAAGAAAGAAAGAAAGAAAGAAAGAAAGAGAAAGAAAGAAAGAAAGAAAGAAAGAAAGAAAGAAAGAAAGAAAGAAGAAAGGGAAAGAGAGAGAGAGAGAGAGAAAGAAAAAGAAAGAAAGAAAGAAAGAAAGAAAGAAAGAAAGAAAGAAAGAAAGAAAGAAAGAAAGAAAAAGAAAGATGGAGGACAGGAGTTTTAAAGTTATTTTTGGCACTGTTAAAAAACTCTGAAAGTCCTCCCTTTGTGAATTCAAGAGGAGGAGGTGTGATGCAGACAGATATAACCCTAACTTTCCTCCACCAGCCCTGTTGGTGAGCTTTTCGTGTCTTTACCAATTGAAAATGGATTGCTTTTAGTTCCCCCATGTATGTTGCGGTCTTATTTGGGGGGTTTAGTTCGCAAATTATGCCGTTCTTTCTGGTTCTAACCTTCCGTTCCCGGCTTAGAGTGACTGCCGTGAGACAGGCAGCTCTAGACGTTGTTTAAATAAATAAAAATAAGTAAGCAAATAAGTAAACCAGGTATCCTCAAGAAATGTCAGCCTATAGTTTATTGCACCCCAGCTCCATTGCGCACAACTTAACAACGGAACAACAACAACAGAAACCAAAGTCCAGGGTAGGTAGAAATTTCTCAGGCAGAGTCCAACAATGCCCTTCTTCGATAAGTTATGTTTACTGCAAGAAGTACGAAAGCCGTGTGTATTGGAAATTAATATATGCATCCTTGAATAATATTTACATTAGATAAGGATATATAGAAATGTAACTGCTAACTGGCATAACGATATATATTATACTGGGTTTCTTTTTTTTTTCTGTTGTGTTTTTTTCCCTTTGTTTTGAAGCACTTTTCATGCGTTGTTTTTCTTTTCTTTGAGAATGTATGTATTGGCATTATCATTACCTTTCTATTTCGTTCCTTTTCTTTGTCTCTTAGCATTTTAGACGCAGTCAGAAAAATAGATAGATAGATAGATAGATAGATAGATAGATAGATAGATAGATAGATAGATAGATAGATAGATAGATAGAAAAGAGGCACGCAACCCATGAAAAAAGAAATCCCCCCAAAAGCTAGATATTTTTGGAGATGTGTCTACCGATCTTTCAGAGGTCCAGGAAACCCATCTTCAGAATTTTCTTTATTGTATTTTCTTTATTCAATTTATATGCCGCCCATCTCTCCAGAGGGCGACTCTGGGCGGCTCACAATTAAAATCCGAAACAGTAAAAAAAATATAAATAGTTTTGGGCTTGCTGATAGCTTGACCTTTTAATTGATCAATCCATTTTAATGAATGAATGCGTATTTATTTTTTAATTGTTTGTGGGTTTTGTTTTCATTGTGAGCCGCCCAGAGTCACCCATTGGGGGAGATGGGCGGCATACGAATTTAATAAATAAATAAATAAAAAAATAAAAAAATAAATAAAAAAAATATCCGTATTAAAATTGGCTGATAACCATTCTATATAAAAAGAATTAGCGGGGGGGGGGGAGGCAGGCGACAGGTGCGCAGGAGTGTAGTCGAAAAAGTCAAGATGGCGATTTCAGGGGAAACGTCAATCACACTGTGCCGGAGGTCATCTTGACTTTTTTGACCACACCCTGCAGACACCCCAGCTGCTGCAGGCCAGCAGCCTGTCATTCCCACACCTTGACAGTCCGTCTCAGGCATCTGCTCAAACTTGCCCCAGTGTGTCGTGTCACACTTTATAGAGAGGGATCGGTGGTGGTTTTGCTACCAGTCGATGAGGCTGGGTGGGGTGGGGTGGGAAACAAAGCTCTTCAGTTCCCCCCAGTAAACATGTAAAGACAGGACCACGTTCGAGCTCCGCTACGGAGGTGAGTAAGCACTCAGCCGTCAGGGCAGGACGAGTTACGCCATCGTATTTTCTGCTGACCCCAGGCCTGTAGAAATGCACACATTAACGCAGCCCAAAGGAAGAAGCCTGAAAGTGCCAGATGTTGTCCAGGTTTACTCCATCTGCTAAGCTTTAGTTTGGGCCAACGGGCCCTGGTTGAATAAAGCACAGTGCGCTGGATACACGCAGTGCCAGAAGGCAGGGTTTGCAAACTGAAATGGCGGGGGTCGCGCATCAAGTTGAGCCTGGCAAGCCACGAGATGGCTTAAGAGCACGAGCCCGGCGAGTTGTGATGTAGTCAACCAAATAAGCAAACCAGGGTTTAGGCTGAGTTACCCTGGGCGCCCGCAGGGGGCAAATGGCCAAATTAGCACTGTAAGATGGTGGTGCCACCTCTGCCCCATTGGTACAAGCCACATCGCATGCACACGGTGGAGTGGTGGCGTTGACCCTGTTTGGCCATCCTGACAAATAATTGGCTTCTGCGGAGGCCTTGGCGGTTCCAATTTCTTCCTTTCAACTGGGAAATGTATCCCGTGACTTTGGACCACTTATTCACTCGCTCTGGTAATGTGGAGAAATGTGATAATACTCTGATAACGTGGAGAAGTTATTTGCCAGTTCTCTTTGCAAATGGGGGAAAATAAAAATGAAATTAAGTGAAAGGCCAACACAGCACTCATCTGGGCTTAATCTTTACTGTGGCACTTGGGCTTCTTGGATAAAGTTCAGCCCCGTCTAAGAATAACTGCTGCAAAAATTAAGTACCTTAAAGTACCAGGCATTTCCCTCCCAAGAGGGCAACTGCTGTAACCTGTCATGCAACATCTGTGGTTAGATTGGGAAGAGATCCCAGAACTTTTGAGATAACCCCTCTGGGCAATC
The DNA here is from genome assembly GCF_059951505.1 of Python bivittatus. NCBI lineage: Eukaryota > Metazoa > Chordata > Lepidosauria > Squamata > Pythonidae > Python > Python bivittatus. The sequence goes on from NW_028277054.1 coordinate 3,899,799, forward strand.
TTGAACTTGTTCATCTCTCAGATTACAAAATGAGCCTTGAACAAGAATGTCTCAGGAAGTTAAAGCCTTCCCCTACTACAGGTAGTCCTTGACTTACAACCATTTGTTTAATGACCATTTGAAATTACAACAGCACTGAAAAAAGTGACTTATGATTGGCCTTCACGCTATGACCATCGTAGCATCCCCATGGTCACATGATTAAAATTTGGGTGCTTGGCAATCGGCATGTATTTACGACAGTTGCAGTGTCCCCTGTAGTCATGTGATCACCATTTACGACCTTCCCAGGGGGCTTCTGACAAAGAAAGTCAATGGGGGAAGCTGGATTTGCTTAATGACTGCAGAAAAAAAGATCGCAAAATCAGATGTGACTCACCTAATGACCACATCACTGGGCAATGGAAGTTCCGCTCCCAGTTGTGGTCGTAAGTTGAGGACTACCTGTACTAGAAGAGCAGGGAGTAGAGGGGAAAGGCCTATGCCTGCTTAAAGATGCTCTTTCTCAACTAATTCCCTCTCCCCCACCCAGGGGAGTCTTTAGGGCATGGTCAAAAAACCAAGATGGTGGCCACGACAGTGTAATTGAATCTCTGCCCGTTTTTTAGGTGTGATTGCACCGCCGTGGCTGCCATCTTGGCTTTTTTTATCACCCCCTGCAGATACTCTTGCTGTGGCTCTTTCTGCTCCAGAACGAAGCATCATGGCAAACGGAAAGGGGCTTGCAACTTTGACAGCATTCGTGGTTGACACATCTGGATTAGGTGAGCCTGCCCCGGGCACACTCACCACAAGGCTGCCGTAGGGGCGGCTTGCACAGAACAGCTGCCCTGGTGAGCACCGCCAGCCACAGAACACTGGCTTTTCACCACTCCCTCTCTGACCCCAGTTTACCTTTCTTTTCTTCTGCACAGGTGGCCCTATTTCCCAGGATCGTTCTGGATCACAGCCATCCACCGTTTCTCTGCCTCAGTTGAACCGTGGGGACTAATTTCTCTACAATCCACAAGAGCCTGGCAGTTTCCTCTCTCTAAAAAGCCCAGGGTTTCTCAATGCCCTTGAGTAATAACGTTCAGTGCTTCTCAACCTCAGCCACGTTAAGATGTGTGGACTTCAACTCCCAGAATTCCCCAGCCAGCAAAGCTGGCTGGGGAATTCTGGGAGTTGAAGTCCACACATCTTAACGTGGCTGAGGTTGAGAAACAGTGGTATAGTTCTTTATAAAGGAGGAAGGAGGGATGGGTGGAGATAGCAACTAATAATAAAAAACCTCACACTCCTATTACTGTAACCACCAGGGGGAAATATTGCTTTTTTTCCCTGCTGTCTACGATAGAGGATACTGCTATTTATTTTTTTTTAGATTTTTAAAAACCCGCCTTTATTATTTTTATAAATAGCTCAAGGCGGCGAACGTACCTCGTACGCCTTCCTCCTCCTGTCGTCTATGCTCATCAGAATCATATTTTGAAAAGAAACTTTGAAAGGGCTTCCTAAAGGGTGGAAATGTGAATTTTATTTTATTTTTTTAAGTGTTATTACGGTAGAGGACACTGGGTTCACACAGTGTGCTGAAACCATCATCTGCCAACGTTTGGGATTATTGAACATGTGAATGAACTCCGGGGATTGTTGCTTAGGTGAGGTAGCTTAGTGTGAGGTATGAAGCTGGTAGGTGTGAATGATCTTTGCCTCTGGATGCAATTTCTCTTGGCTATCAACTCCTTTTTCTATATTCTAAATTTATTCTAGGTTTCTATCTTCTATATTTATTCTCTATTCTATTTTTTTTTTCTATTCTCTTCTATTGATACCTTTTTCTATAGTTGCTCCGCAACACTTTGGAAACTAACCACACTGGAGACAGTAACCCAGGCTGACTGACGTGCAAATAAGGGATTTGGGTCTAAGGAACTGAATGGAGGATCCACTACAAATATCCTCCGTCTTGTCCGTGGGGATAGTATTGGCCTACCTTGGAAGACTGTTGCAAGGTGACTGGGGCAAAAAAGGTCACCAGTCCTAGCTTTCACTTCTGTCCTTCTTGGCAACTGGAGAGTTGGCCATGATTCCATACCTCCACTGCTGGAATTGCTCCAAGGAGGGGATGAGGTTGGGTTCTTCCTAATGGTCTCACCTAAATTAGGCCTCCTTTCCTTCCACTTGGAGCTACCCAAAGAAACATTGCTGTGGAACTGAGTGAGGTTGGACTTGTACGTTGAATAGTCAAGCTTTTGTCGATGGCTCAAGGCCACTCATTTCCACGGCGAGAGGCCAATTCTTTGGCTGACCCTAGGCTTCTCTCTCCTCCTCCCCCAGCTCCTCCGTGGTCCTCCCTGCTTCTTTAAGAGAATGTCACAGGCTTGCTCCAGAAAGATCTCTCAACAATACACTCAGAGTTAATCACTGTTCCTTGAAATTGGATTTTGCCATGCTGCTGATCGGGCGGTTGGGCAAGCAACGCAGAGAGCTATCATTCCAAGCGGTCCAGGCCACGTGAGCAGGTGGCTCCAGAGAACTCCTCCTCCTCCCTTTTCAGGACCATGGAAGGCCGGTCCACAGACTGCAGGAAGAGGCGCTGAAAGCCAGATCCATCCCAGGGAAAGGGAGTCCCCCTAAGGACGAGGTGGAACTGGTACCTAGATCACCACCACCCTTCCGCTCTTTCCAGTCCAGTCGAGCCTAAGGTTGTGTTCCCTGGGTGACCTTCCTGGCAGCAGGAAGGAGACCGTTCTGGGAACGAGGCAGTGTGAAGAACACAGAGCAGGCACACCCTTCTGAGCATCTCTTGCACGTATAAGAGGAAACAGCTTGCCAGTTAGTATTTGCATGGGCTCTGGCTGGCAAAGGTTATTCACGTTTCTAAAAATGCTTCTTCAGGCATTTGTGCTTACAGAATAACGTTGCCTCTTCGCCGTGTCCAATTCCAGTGAACTGGCGCAGATGGCCTGAATTCACAGTATTGCTGTTCTGCTAAAAAGAGAAACCCCCCAAGGTTGCATCATTTCACTCCCCTGGGGCTGGTCTTCCTTTACTTCCATTACAGGAAAACACACATACAGCTTTGAAAGTAGAAAAATATTTTATTGGCAAATTCAAATATAAAGAAAAGGCCCCCTCCAATCTCCTTTTTCTAACATGGGTATGATCAGAGGATCTTCGTTTTCAAGTACTGGTTCCCATAAAAGGATAGATGCTAGCTGAGACAAGGGAAGGGGTGCTCAGGGAGCAGAAAAGTTAGTATCAACCAGAACAGAGGACACTGCGCTAAATGAGTCAAACCCTGAGTTTGTCTAGCCCAGTGTTTCCCAATTTTGGCAACATTAAGATGTGTGGACTTCAATTCCCAGAATTCCCCAGACAGTATACTGGCTTGGGAATTCTGGGAGTTGAAGTCCATGCCTGCTGGCTAGGGAATTCTGGGAGTTGGAAGTCCACACATCTTAATGTTGCTGAGGTTGGGAAACACTGGGCTCTATCCAGTACTACCAAACAGGGCTGACCCTACCATAAGGCAATTCTTCAGGGGATACCAAGATGGACCACCAATTGAAGCCATGATGCCAGCTAGCACAGCCCTTCTTAGCCCTACACAGAAGGAAGGTGAGTGCAAAGGTGATGGCCGATCCTCCTAGCCACCATTTCGTGCCAACTAGCCACGATTCTCCAGGATTTCAGTTAGAAATCTTTCCCACTACCTCCTGGAGATGCTGGGAGTTGAATCTAGGGTCCCCTGCATACAAAATGGAAGCTCTAGTCAAGTTGTCCCTCTGACTTAAGATTAGGCCGTCCCTATTTGTCCCATTCAAGGGCCATTCCGCCTTTTCTTCCTTTCCAATCATCGCAACCCCACTGACTCATTCGCCAGCTCTACAACTTCCTCCGATGACTAGGATCTGCCTGGGAATTTCTGAAATTTCACTCCTTAAGACGTGCCCAACATTCTACCTAGCCAGCTCGAGCCTTCCGGAAGTCCCCCAAGTCTCCCCTTCTTTTCCATCGTTCTCAATGTTGCCGTCCTTCCCTCATTCCAAGGCAATGCCAGGGCGAGTCAGCCGCATTTCTTCAGCACTGTTATGATGACAGAACTGGGAGAACTGACAAAGTGAGTCAGCTCTCCTGGGTCTTAACGGGAAAGGGCTGTTTGGGGGTTTGAAAGAGTTGGCTTCCTTCGAGCTCTAGTACCATTTGCTCACGGGTGTGCACTTCATGATCTCACCACTGGACGGAGACACAGCACCACAGCTGCTTGCAGCTTTAGCAATTTCTAGGAGAGCGTGTGTGCACGAAATCACGGCTCCTTAGCTGCTGCTGCTGGTAGCGGTCATTTAAATTTAAGTGATGTGGAAACTAGGTAAGATCTAATATGGTGGGGAGGAATCCACTTATGGGGGGACAAAGGTAGAAGGGGTTAAGGAAAATGTGATTTTTATGCTTGGCATGCCTAGTTCCTACTGGATCACACTCACTTTCCTTGTCCCACCACGACGTCCCCAATTCATTCCACAAAACCTACACTGATGTTTGATCCCCAAAAGACTACGTGTGTCAAATACACACTTGTGCAACGAGGGGTGTCTTGGGGGAGGCTCACAGCTGCCAACCTTTTTTTGCCCCCATCTGCAACGTCCCTGCACACAATTCAACCCCTAAAGCTGTAAACAGTTCCCACAAACCCGACGAAAGATGCCACCGTGTTGCAATTCCTAATAAAATAGATGCAACAAGTCTTAAATACACGTGGAGTAACTGTGCTAACTGCATTCAATTAATTTAATGCCTGTTAAATACAAAGAACACATTCAATCAACATTTATTTTTACTCCACGAAAAGGATACCTCCTGCATGTCATCGAAAGTCAAGTATGGCCCTCAGCTGAGAGGAGTGTGCAGCCCTGCTTTGCTACAACACGAAAGCAGCAGGTCGGCTTCGGATTTTGCATTTCACAGCTGCTCTCCTTGTCCTAAAATATGACCCTTGAACGCTCACCCCCAAAAATGGTCCGACCCAGGATCTGCTACGGCAGCGGTGTGAGGTACATTCAAAGAGATTGGCAGGGAGGGAGGGAGCGGTTGGTGGATCAAGCAGACCAGTGTTGGCTTCGACAAAGTTTGCAGTGTCATCTCAGGCTTGCTGCGTTATGCTACATGTCAATTTGAAAAGTCCACAGCAAACATGTACACATTTCAGGCTGGAAATCCACAGTCACAAAGCCCAAAGCCCTCGACACTCCGCCTCATTCTGCTGCCTTGTGAAATGGTCCTTGGGAAATCTTCCTGTTCCAGAAAGCAGCTGAATGTCTCCTCCCTTCCTCTTGTCAGCTGCCACCAGGCACACTGTCACCGCTACCGAGCCACTGCCCTTCGCAGCCAAGGACTGCTGGACCTTCGGACTCCAGCAGCATCTGTGATTGGTCCATCCCTGCGCACCTCAGGGGAATCCGACTGGCCAGGGGCCCTGAGGGCAGGGACATGACAGGGTGGTTCAGGCCAACTGGAAGCAGCTGGAGATGATGGGACGAGAGGGGATGGCTGGAAGGAGCGAAAGGATACAGAGCAGTGTGGAAGGCAGGATCAGTCATGTTTTCTCGCAGGAGGACCTTGGAGGTCCTTGGAAATCCCATTGGCTGCTCTAGGGTGGATGAATTTGAGCTCCTCTCCAAGTCTACTCCAGGCAGTGGGGCAGATGCTGAAGGTCCATTAGTCGAGATAATGCTTTCTGGTCTCAGACTGGCTGAGTTGGGAGATTGCCCTGCCCTATGGGCCTTTGGGATCTGATCAGGGCTGGGAATGGCGGGGCAGGATTCAGGGGAAGCATGCAGCAAGTCTGAAGGGAGACAAAAGCACTGTTAGTAGGGCTATCAACTGATTAAATATGTTCAGATTGGATTTCACGATTGATTACCGTGCACCAAATGGGAATTCATTATGGATCTGTGCATTGCATATCATTCTTGGGGGCAAACTGTTTTGAGGAACATCAACATGGGCCATTGTTCTTCTTGACCACATGATCTAATAGCTGTTCCACCCCCACCCCCCCAGAACAGTTGGATTGGTGTGGTTCAGGAGGAAAACAGAACATTTTCTTGTTCCTAAATTCTAAGTTTTGCATACAAGTAGAATGAATGCTGTAGTGATAAAGGCACCAGGCTAGAATCTGGGAGACTGTGAGTTCTAGTCCCGCCTTAGGCATAAAGCCAGCTGGGGGACCTGGGGCCAGTCCCTCTCTCTCAGCCCTGAGAAGGAAGCAATGGCAAACCACTTCTGAAAAACCTTGCCAAGAAAACCGCAGGGACTTGTCCAGCCAGTCTCCAGGAGTCAACAATGACTCAAAGAGACCAAAAACAGAATGAATGGGTTTAGAACTCAAACGTCAATCCATACATTTTTCCAGAGATACTGAAGAAAGCGTAAGATAAGAATCTCCCTCAAGTTGAGCTCATCTGCTGATGACTACACGGATATCTATTTCCTTGGCAACGAAATACAGACGTGATTTACTACTGTCTTCTTCTGACTTCCCAGTCTAGTCCAGTCCTGGAATTCTTTACTTGCTTCCCATCAAAATATGAAAGGAAACCCAACTCTTTTGAGATCAGCCAAGCCTGTGAAGATGTTGCCATCAATTCTGACAAATATAAAACAGCGGCCATAGCCTTGTCAAAGACATTGAAGTTGGATTTCATAAGGCCCCCACCAAGTGCTTGCTTGCGTGCTTGCTTGCGTGCTTGCTTGCTTGCTTGCTTGCTTGCTTGCTTGTTTGTTTATTTATTTATTTATTTATTTATTTATTTTCTACCATCGCTACGATAGGAAATAAATAAATCACAAGTCACCCGTAGCCACACAAAAATAAAAACAAGACCAAGGCTTGCCAAAACAACTAACGCAATAGCAACAAGACCTTAAAAATATCCTAAGCGAGCACATCTGGTTAAATAACCTAGCAGCGCGTATGTACTGTGATCCCAAAACCCGGTGAAAGAGAAAGAGAGGACCATTTTTAAAGGTAATCATATTTAGAAGGGCATTATTTAAACTAAATAATATACAGATCGAAGGGCAGCGTCTTAAACACGGAATCTAATTCTTCCCTTTTTGGGCTATTTCCAACTTGCTAATGTCCACGGTTGTGCTCCCTTCCCGCCCGGTTTTTAATCTGGACCAAGCGGGCAGTTGAAGAAGGGGACGAAATCCGGGCTGCCTATTTGGGCGAGCATACTCACGGGTATGGGTCCGAATGCCAGGGGAGCTAGCAGCACTGATTGTGGGAGATGATCCATCAGGGCTGTTTTCGGGTTGTGCAACAGGCCGAACAGCTTTTCCTCTCAAGATGTCAATCGCCTAGTGATTGGAAAGAGGGGGAAAGGTGTCATGACCTGCTCTTAAAAGACGGTCTCTTGTGTCTCCTGGATCCTTAATGATCCCCAATGCAAGCATTCTCCCCAAAGGATCAACAAAACCAACCATGGAGAACCTGTAGGGTTCCAGATGTTGTTGAACTACAATTCTTAGCATCTCCGGTCAGGGCTCTTCAGTGACTGGAAAAGTTTTAGCTGCGGCCACTTCCCGCCTACTGCTTCCTTTTTAACGTTATTTTTGCAAACCAGGAAGACAGAGAAGGAGAAGGAGTAGCTGTTAGAGAGAAAAGTGAGCTAGTACCTAACCAAGGATTATTTTTAAAAAGAGGGAATAATAATTGTGGGATCTTGAGGAAAATGCAAGCATTTCAAACGTCCGTATCTAACACTTCTCTGTAGAATGCCATTTGCATAGATGGACATAATCTGCTTGGAAAAACATTAGTATAAATAATAAATGGTGACCAAATTTGGCATTCAATAGAGAGGTTTCCAACTTTTTTTTTTAAGTATCACTAATCCAGTGAAAGTAGAAACCGATGGTAATTGGGACCAAGAACTCCGTCGCTAAGTGACGCGGTCGGAAAGCGTGACATCATGTGACTGCACTACTTAGTGATAGCAGTTCTGGCATTTCCAGTTGCCATTGTTAAGTGAATCACTGTGGGTCGGTAAGTGCGATATCACGTGACTGCAACCTGTGACCTCCTGCTGTCTTCCCCATTGACTTTGCTGTGTGATTACAGGACGCTGCGATGTTGTAACTGCCTACTGTTTGCTAAGTGCCCAAATCACAATCCTGTAACCACAGGAATGCTGTGATGGCCACAACTATGAGGACCAGTCGTAAGTACCCTTTGTTTGGTGTTGTTGTAACTTCAGTCACTGAATGAGTGGACGTTAAATGAGGACTACCTGTAACACTTTAGTTTTCCAGTGTTTTGCCATAGGCAACTTAGCAGCTGATAATAAGGACATAAGTTCTGAGTAAATTCCACATAAGATACGGAGAGGAGGGCCCAATTTTTCTCTGTGGCCTGGGTACTTATCAGCAGGAATGTTTTGTTTCAAGCAAGGTTGGCATCTGGTCAGTCATCACAAGTCATCTCTAGATAGGGCTTAAAAACACTCCACCCCCCACCCCCCAACTCATGCAATAATGAATCTAGATGATGATTCATGGGGAAAACCACCTGACACAAACCTCACTACAATTACACAGAAGATGCACCTCTTGTGTTGTACAGGTAGCCCCCGGGTTAAGAATGCTTGGTTTAAGAATGGCCCATAGTTAAGAACAGAGCCTATTATAGCAACATTTGAATTAAATACACAATGATTTGAATTAAATACACAATGGTTGGAGTTCATTCCACGATCCTACTTATACAGTGTTATACAATAATCCTGTTCTGGCTCGCATACAAATTCGACTTAAGGACAGACCTTGGGAACGGAACTTGTTCTTAAACTGGGGACTCCCTGTACTGTTGTTAACTTTGAGGAAATGGTTTAACCAGTTCAACCTGAATGACATTCCCTCATCTTTAAAATCTGAGTTCTCTTCCTGTCCTTTGCTACAGAGAGCAAATAATCGCTTTGTGTCTCTCCTGAGGTCCTTGTCTACAGTCCTGGAATAATTTTTTCCTTAAGCTAAATATTTACACACAGTACACAGACCGTTGGACACACCAACAGATTCAATTTTCTTTCCTTTCCCTTACCAGCCAGCCTTGCACATTTATTGAGTTGTAAACATTTATGTGCCGCCTATTCTCATGATTCTTCACCATTTGGCCCCTTTTCTCTAGAATTTGGTCTCTGGTTTGTCTGTAATTACAATGTATATACACTGAAAACAATGGTGGACCCCACTTTCCAGACTTCAAGCTGTAGTAATGAATTTCAGGGTCTGGATGACTCCTGGGAATGGAGTGGTGGGCTGCTCTGACTCAGAGTTTTTATTTATTTGAAGAAGGATGGGAGACTGCATTTCTTGGACCCCTCAGAAAAGGGATTCAGGGGCCAATTCGCATTAGATTAGGACTGGGGAGGCCTAGGTTCAAATCCTCCCTAGCTGAGAAGCACAGAATAACCTTAAGCCAGGCGCAAAAGTGTTCACTGAGTCTCTTCTGATAGGACTGCCATGACCACAAAATGAAGATGGGAGAACCTAATTACTACTTTGAAAGTAGCAAGAGACAGCACCATGAAGGGGAAAATCCAATTTTATCTTTGATGAAACTCAAATAATTCCCTGTGGATATTTCCTTGGGTCCCTCGCCCGCTCCCAACCAGTATAAACGGGCTGCGTTATCCCCATGCAGACTACTACTATTCTTGATCAGACATAGGCTAATTCACTCTCCGGTATCTTCTCACCCTCTTATTCTTTGCTACCATCAAGGCAGTGTCATTGTGGTAGTTCTTCAGGCTGCCATCCGCCCCGTTCCGCACCAGAAGCCGCAGCATGTCCAGGAGACCCCTTCCACTAGCTGCGTGGAGCGCTGTATTGCCCCCGTAGGATTGAGCGTTTACGTTGGCACCATGCTGCGAAGTGGGGTACAACACAAACACGTGAGGATGCAAAACAGCTGAGATGGCAGAGATTCAACGCTCAACACGCCTGCTGGCAAAGATCTCAGGACAGGGGAGATGTTGAGATAGGAAAAGCTAGGACGGTCCTTATGGAATGGAAAACATCTGCTCAAGGATGAATTTGGGAAACTTCCACTTTGCCGGTCCTTATAATTGTAGGCCGGACTGGTTTACAACATCCCTTCTTAGGCTGAAAAGCGGGATGACAACATTTCTGCCACATGGTTTGTCATACTGCAAGCTGAAAACTATGGTCAACGTGAACAATGGTTCGTTACAAACAGCCTTCCAAGTCATGGTTGCTGAGCTGTTGTGTAGAGACACAGTTTATGATAATCGTATTTATTAACCCAGATGACAGAACGAATTATGGTTATGCAAAAGTGGAAGCCTTTCAGTGTTTCTCAGACTTGGCCACTTTAAGATGGGTGGACTTCAACTCCCAGAATTCCCCAGCCAGCCATGCTGGCTGGGGAATTCTGGGAGTTGAAGTCCACCCATCTTAAAGTGGCCAAGTTTGAGAAACACTGCTTTAAACCCTTCCACCCAAACTCTTCTTATAATCACATAATAGAAAAATAAAGATTAACTAGTTTGTAGGGGGTTAATATTAACTACCCTCTCAAGGGATAGCTTGCTGCAGTTCAATCTTCCCATTTAGCCTGTGCTAACCTATTGTTTATTGGAACTGAGCAATTGCTGCCCATGTATTTTTCTTGTGTTTCCTTTAAAAAAAAAATAGCTTGAGACTCAACGTGGATTTTCTCAAGAAGGACAAACCATCCTTACCTGTAGTAGCAACTCCACCATATCCAAATTATTGTTCTCCACAGCATGAAGTAGCGGAGATCGGCCACTCTTTATGTCCTAAAAATAGGAGTCAATCAGGGTTGGTTAGAACAGGCACCAGTGTTGGCATCATTTGGGGTGCAAGTCCGATGCCATGATTCCTTCCCTTTTCCCCATCCCCTCTTTAGAAAACAGTAGTTAACCTAAGAGCATCCTTTTGTGACGGTCTGAACTCTGAATTCCCCTACAAACAGTGAGGAACACTGCTGGAGACCAGTAACTCAGAAATTGGGGCAATGCATTAGGCCATCTCAAGTTCTCATGGAAAAAATAATAATTTTGCTAGATCCCAGTCCAATTCTGTTGTACAGCAAACTCCCAACCTTGCACAGCAGTATGTATGTTTATAGGCAAACATAACAAACATGAAGAGCTAAACTTTAAGAGAAAGGACGCGACTTTTTTTCAAATGCATTAACCCTTCATAAAGAAAATCCAAAGTAAGATGGTATCGTATCAAAATATAGCCATTCCTCTCTATCAATAAGCCTTTTCTTGTGTGTTTCCCCCTCCTTAAGACTTTTTCTCCATCTATTCAAACACTCCATTTTAAAATTTCAGTCCTCAACATTTCGGTTGTAACATCCTATTCCATAACCCTCTCTCAGAATGAAAAAGGAACTCTTCCTCTGCTTATTCATTTACAGCTCTTTTTGTTCACTTTTATAAAACAAACTTTCCCATTTATCAGAACACCTCCCCGGTTTCATTTAACAATCCTGAGTTTCCCTAAAATAATACATCAAAAATACCATGGAACTTTACAGTTCGCCAACGTGTCTTTACATTTCGTCCCTAATTATTCATAGCCATCATCCAAGGCAGAGATCAGCAATCTTTTCTTGCAAGATCTCCAGTTCGTTTCCCCCTTCCTACACCATCCAAATGAACAATATCCATATCGACCCCTTTTCCTCTTGCACCCCGTGCTTACCACAGCATCTACATCTGCCCCGTGATCCAGCAGAGCAAGAACGATGTCGCGGCTAGAAGTTCCAACGGCTAGATGCAACGGGGTAAAACCTAGCCAGAGACACAAAAAGGGGAGGTGCAATTGGACATTTCGAAAACCAAACTGTTCTTGCCCTGGGATTTTGTCAATGATTCCAAATAATCACATCATGGAAAAATAAAGACTAACTAGTTTGTAGGGGGTTAGTATTAACTACTATCTTTAGGGATATGTTGATGAAGATTCTCAGTCATCCAGGTGGAATTATCTGGAGGTTGAGTCATGGCAACTGGACTCAAGAAGTCCAGTTGCCATGACTCAACCTCCAGATGTCTCTAGGGATAGCTTTGAATATCATATTCTGGGGCACAAAACCTTGGGGTGATTGTCTCCCAGATCACTGTTACGTGCTGCACATGAAGACTGTATTGCCTCTGAGTGATGCTAGTGAGTGATTTCACTGAGTTCATACCATCTGCATTGCCTCCCATCTGTTTCTGGAGTCCATTCAATGTGCCAGTTTTAATTCTTTGAACCTTTCACAATTTGGGACCAGGATCCTTGACGCACAGAGCGAGATTTCCATCAGATCATTTAATCTGGTTCCCTAACGTTGTTTTGTCAGAGGAGAGCAACGTTAGTCTATGGTAGCCAAAAATCAGGAGTCTGGTAGCACCTTTTCCAGCTAACAGATGTTATTAAAAGGCAGAAGTGTTCATGAGCTGTTACCTCTTCATAAAAGTTGCTAGTTGGAAAAGGTGCTACGAGATGCCTTCTGATTTCTGTTTCCCCAGCTATCTGTTTTGTAGTGAATGTTGCTGGAAAAAAGAGACGATCAGAAATGGAGCTCAGCAAATGTAGGATGCAATTGTCTGCTGGAAGTGCTATAACTGGGAATGGTGTGGGGTGGAACTTCTTCTGTGCCATTGAAGTAGCTATATATAAAGTGAGTGGCGATGTAAGTCATTTAAAATAAATAAATATATTTAAATTAAAAGACCTAGATCAGTGTTTCTCAACCTTGGTGACCTTCAGATGGGACTTCAACCCATGCTGGCTGGGGAATTCTGGGAGTCGAAGTCCACCCATCTGAAGGTCACCAAGGTTGAGAAACACTGATCTAGATAATGGTGACCCATCAATGGTGTCCCACCATGAAAAGCATGCTGGCTGGGGAATTCTGGGAGTTGAAGTCCACCCATCTGAAGGTCACCAAGGTTGAGAAACACTGATCTAGATAATGGTGACCCATCAATGGTGTCCTACCATGAAAAGCTAGACTGGTCCTTCCTTGGTGCCTTTCTGGCACCAGACAAAGCCCTTTTATAACTTCTCCAAACTAAAAACCTAACCCAGAATGGGTAAGACAATACTAAAAACTCTTAAATTTCCTAGAATCATCAACTCTCCGTCCATCATGCCAAGCAAGCTTTCCCATGACACCTCCACACTCACCCTCGAAATTCCGGGCTTCAAGATCCAGCGGGGTGGGGCTTCCATCCAGCAACTCCTGCAGGCAACAGAGGCTGCCATGCTCACAAGCCAGATGTAGCGCTGTTTGTCCGTTCCGGTCCAGCACCATGGGTGATGCTCTGTGGGATAGCAGTAGTTTCACCAAGGCTGGCTGAGCTGTGATTACCGCCAAGTGTAAAGGGGTCTGGAATTTGGGAAGCAAAAGGGGCTGATCACTGCCAGGTGATACAGGTAGACATTTCATGGCAGCTAAATTTAGGCAGTTTAAGAAAAACCCTGGGCTTTTCAGTAAAGGATGAATGTTGAAATCCTTCACATTCGGTTCAGGAGCGATTTCATCAACCCATCTGTACAGTTTTCTCGGCAACTATATGAAAATGGCTTGCTGTTGTTTTCATCCAGGTGTTGTTTTGACTTCCCCACCTAGCTTACAGCTCTCCAATTTGCTGGGAGTCTCCCCTCCTAGTACTAACCATGACCGACCCTGCTTAGCTTTCAGGTCAGACGTCAATTGAAAAGGCAAACCAGATTGCTCTGAGCAACGCAACTTCAGGTTTTACAAAGTGCTTTAGAACCGCCTTTCTCGATCTGGGGGTCTCCAGATTTGCCTGACTACAGATCCCATCAACCCGGGATTTGAGATGGCAGGGTTGTAACCCAAAGCACTGAAGGGGCACCAGGTCACAAATCTAAATCTAGATGGGTGGGACATGGGACTGGGTTCAGGCGGTCCCAGAACTCCTCCCTGAGGGAGGGGGTTGTCCTGCCGGCTCTTAAGGAGGCGATGGTGCGCCCCCTCCTCAAGGGACCATCGCTCAACCCAACCAACCTAGACAGTTATCATCCAGCCTCTAACCTTCCCTTTCTAGGGAAGGTTGTGGAGAAGGTGGTCGCACCACAGCTTCAAAAGACTCTGAATGAAATCGATTCAGGCCTGACCGAATACAATAACTTTTGTATTTCTGATGAGAAGTTGTTTTTAATGTATTTTAAGACCGTTCTCTGCCAAGAGTCCCTTGCTGAGATGGGCGGCCGTACAAACCGAATTAAAAAAAATCTGAACCTGAACCTGAACCTAAATCCAACCCCCAAACTGAGCGTGCGTAGTTCAGTTCTTTCCACTGCTGGGGAATGCGTTTTCAGTAACGGTGTCTCTCCACGCCTGGTGGGTGGAGAAATCTTGCTGTGTGGCAGGTCATTTCTGGGTAATTCACCCGACTGCAGAGGAAGTAAACACACAACAAACCGAGACGCCCACGGGCAGAGCCCACTGTCCTTGGCGCTCTTCCCTGGAACAACTGCGGCGCAACTGCCAGGCACCCCGGCTTTATCTCAACAGATCTTACTCACCCCAGCTCGGAGGAAGCCCAGCTGGTTCCCATGATCAAACCGCATCCCCGACACCTGCCTGTACTCATGCAGTCAGACGTTTCTCAGAAAGGGAGGGGGCTGGTCCCAAGCAAGGTTTATGAGAAACAGAGAGGGAAATGACGGCAGGTCATTGATAGGACATGCATGGGACAGGCGCAGCCCAAATGTGTGGCAAAGCTGCCGTCTCGCTTCTTCACAGCCCTCACGAGCCAACAGAAGTGCACAAGAAATGCAGGCAGACTTTGGTTACGAAGGCGCAGGTGGCTTTTGGGAACAAAATACAGTAGTCCTCCTTTAGCAACCACAATTGGGACTGGCGACTTGGTCATGAAGCAAGGTGATCGCTAAGTGGAACATCGTGATTTTATGATCTGACTTCAGCTTTCCTTTGCCTTACAGGCCTGCGAAGGTTGTCCAAATGCGAGGACTGGCCACAAAGTCACTTTTTCATCACCGTCGTAACTGCGAACAGTCGCTTAATGAGGCAGTCACTAAATGAGGACCTAACTGTAGTTTGTTTCCAAAGTCTAGGCCCGTGTGCTTTTTAGGAGTCATCCTTGACTGGCCATCCTTTTAAGGTAGGAATGAGGAGGTAGAGAAACAGACTAGCAAAACACAATTCTTCTGCTCCTCCCCTGTTCAAGTTTTGCCTTGAATCCTAGGGAGAGGATGGATGAATATAGAGAATCAGGGAGAAGCGCGTCTGAGCCTCTTCCAAATACTATCTTGCTCCCCAGAGGTTAAGGAATATTTCAGCCCTGTTCGCTTATATAAGAGTTCTTGCCTATCCCCCTCAAGGGCATCTCTCTGATGCTCTAGAATGGGCTACTTGATTTGCTGAATGCTGTCCATCACAATGAGCTAAAGGGGAACATCTACGACACTGCAATCTGAAAGAATAATGATGTTTTGCTCAAATGTAGACGAATCAAAATATCTGTAGGGACATTCATAATGTCTACATCCTGCCTCTTTTACATCAATACCCTGGGCAATCTGGCAGTACTTACATGTTCCTTTTTTCAGAATGTAAATTGTCTATAACTCAGATTGTAGCAAAATACTATGCAGCAGCTATGAAAATCAGGCATCTGTTGATGAAGGTCTCCCACTGTTGTAACATTCATTTTGTATCAACTATTACAATTGCTTATATTATTCTTTTATTTATTCTTTGTTGTTTTTGGTTCTACCTTCTACCTCTGGCCTTTGGCTGCAATAAGGATTCATTCCTTCATTCAAACATATCAAAAACGTACCAGACACATCGAAAAAGAAACAATTAGAATGGTGGACAGCGAGGGTGAAAAAAGAGAGTAAGACACCTTATGAGCCCTAAAGAAAACAGGATCAATCCCTGGAATTTCATTTTTTTAAAAAGCAGTCATGAAGACCTTGCAAAAGATATTCAAATGCTGTGATGTATCTATATCTTACAGAGACTAGAATTGTGCAAGTCATGGTATTCCCTGTGACATTCTATGGAAGAGAAAGCTGGACTTTGAAGAAGCAGGATAGGAAGAATATTGATGCTCCATTGGTGGTGGAGAAGACTCCTAAGAATACCGTGGGTAGCCAAGAAAACAAACCGATGGGTCATTGAACGAATCAAACCAGAGTTCTCACTCAAGGCACAAATGACCAGGCTCAAATGATCCTACTTCGGACATATTATGCAAAGTCCCAGCTCTCTGGAGAAGACTCTGATGCTGGGAAAGGTGGAAGGAAAGAGAAAGAGAAGAAGAGGACAACCAGAAGCAAGGGGGATGAATTTGGTTACAGAGGCAATGGGGGCGCCATTGGAAAAGCTGAAGGACCAGGTTAGGAGCAAGTCATCATGGAGAAGATCTATCTATGTGCTCACTAAGAGTCAACACTGACTTGTTGGCACATAATCAATCAATCAATCAATCAATCAATCAATCAAAATCCCTTCCCCTGAAATCTGAGACTGAATGCCTGGGAAGAATCCATGCTCCCCACTCATTTACTCTGGGGTACAGATGACCTCCCTTTGCAGAGTTAAGCTCCTGGCTGTTAGCAGAGGACTTCTTCCTCTCCCCAGATCCAAGAACTATCCTCACAAAGACACAAAGCAAGAGCTCTCTTGCAGCAAAGAGGAAGGGGAAGAGAATTATTTTGAATTTTCAGATTATTCTAGAAAAGATTATTTGGGAGGAAAGGAACCTTAATTTCAGCTTTTGGGCTGTTGCAGAAGGACTCTAGCCAGTTGGGATTCTCCAGGGAGTTAAAAATACACGCATATACTTATTGGAAATTAAGCTGGACCCCTGGTGACTTCATGGAGACATCCATGTACTTTTCTTAGTGATCACAAAAACATTTTGCCCTTCTGATCTTCCTGGATGTAACAAATGTTTTAAATCTAATTGTGGGACTCAGTGTCTCATGCCTAGAGATGTTTCTGCAAAAGCTTAGAAGCTGCTCAAAATGGTGACTGTTGCGGGCACTCTGTGCGTGGTATCTGTGGGTTCAAGTCTCTCTGGAACTAACCTTTGGACTTCTGAAGCACCCCCTCCCTTCATACAAATCTACTTGAATCCCAAATTCAGGAGCTTCTGTACTCCGACCTGCAGAAGAAGACTATTCCTGGGGTCTCTTCTGTGGTGACCCCGTGCATGTCAGTCACCTTCACCAAAGCCCTTTGCTGGTCCTTCATTTGTAGCTTTTAAGCAATCCTACCATCTTTCATGGTTCAATTTCATCAAGCGCTGGGCCCCTCCCTGCCCAGGCATGTTCCTTATCCAATGCTGCTTTTATTACAGCCTCCAATGTTCTCTTTGTAACCGTTTCAGTTGCATCTTCAGCTGCTGTTGCCTCAATGGGTGTGTAAGAAAAGCACCAAAATGAAGACGTCAGAAACTGACACACAAGCCCTGACCCCAATTTCCTCCACTCTCCTAGCTGTTCAGCACTTATGATCCAGCTTTGCTGACCATGAAGCGAGTTGCTCTTGAGTAATAGTTTGAGGAAGTGACACCGGGCCTCGCCACCAGCGGGGCTAGGGAAAGTCCCAAGGGCGGGGGGTGCAGAGCCCAAACAGTTGCCAGGAACTAAGCCAACAATCTGTGCTCTGTCAGGGGTGTTCACAAGGTACGATCAGGAAAGTCAAGATGGGGACTGCAACGACACCATCAAAGCTCCAGGGTATGGTCAAAAAAGTCAAGATGGCGGTTGCAATGATGCAAGCAAAGCTCCAGATATGGTCAAAAAGTCAAGATGGCAGTTGCAATGATGCAATCAAAGCTCCAGGGTATGGTCAAAAAAGCCAAGATGGGATTGCAATGACGCAATCAAAGCTCCAGGGTATGGTCAAAAAAGTCAAGATGGTGGTTGCAATGATGCCATCAAAACTCCAGGTATGGTCAAAAAAGTCAAGATGGCAGTTGCAATGACACAATCAAAGCTCCAGATATGGTCAAAAAAATCAAGATGGGATTGCAATGATGCAATCAAAGCTCCAGGTGTGGTCAAAAAAGTCAAGATGGGATTGCAATGATGCAATCAAAGCTCCAGGGTATGGTCACAAAAGTCAAGGTGCCAGCCACCATGCTGCAGTTGTAGCTCTGCCCATTTTTTTATGCATTGCACATAAAAATGGGTGGAGCTTCCATTGCACCACTGCCGCCACCATCTTGACTTTTTGGAACATACCTGACAGACACCCCTGCTCTCTGTCATAACTCTGTCAGTGAAAAAGTCTCGGGGCCGTCTTCCCTTGGCTTGTAGTTGAGATTATTTTATTGAAGGTGGTCCCGTATCGTAGTCCCCCTCATTTTCACCCCCCGACCGCAGTCCTGTTGGGCAGGCTGGGTGGGGGAGAACAACGGCTCCAAAGTTTCCCCAGTGCCTCATCCCCTCGAGCACAGCCCCTTCCCTGCCCGGCCAGCTCAGTTCTGCCGACGAACCGCAATTCCTTCTCGGCTTCTGACTTGGGAACATCCGCGGCTGCTTTTGTGCTGCTGGCTTCTCTCAAACAATCCTCTCCCCAGGACGGGAAAACCCCTCCTCCCGACCTTGCCTCTACCTGCTCCAACAACTTCCCGATTTCTCCGCTGCGCTTGTTCCCAGTTCTGTCTTGAAAAAGGCAACCCCGCTGCAGAGAGAGCTGAATTCTGCCTTCTGTGAATTACAGAAACGCAGCCCACTGGCTTCGGTCTACCCACAAGGCATGATGCAACTTTTCCTACTTGCAGGGGGTGAGGCATCAGGAAATCACCACATGCCAAAGCCGCACCCCACCATGGAAATCTGCTTCAGCTGCTCCTCTGCTTCTGTGTATTCAAGCCTATCTTCTCAGACTTAAGGGCTAGAAACTTGTTTTTTTTTTTTAAGTGCAATTCCTTCTTAGGAAACTGATTTCAGTGCTATGTTTTAACATTGATTCCCTCCTTGCCCCCTCTCTTTCTTTGAGAAAGACTTGAAAAAGACTTATTCATATTACTTTTAGGGGTGTCTCTCTCTTCTTTTTCTTTCCTTTTTTAGAAGCATGTATAAATCATAATGTACTGTAGTGAAGATCTTGGCACGAAGCTCAAACACTCATACCGTCCTTCTTTTCTGTGTATCATCCAAGCAGCTTAATGTACTTTGCTCGGCATGGCTTATCTTTTATTAATGTTATATTGAGCATTCACCGTATCACTTCAGTAACTCTCTGTCCATTTATTGATATTGTCTTTTCTGAAAGCGCACCTTTGTTTTACATTAAAACAGAAGAAAAGGAATGCAGAATATATACATGCGTGGCAACGAGGACAGGTGGCAGACGTGCTTCAAGATTTTGAAATGGGCACCCGAAAAAACCTTTCCGCCGTGAAAACTTTGGGTGCCAGAGGATTCTGCAATGCGCAGAAAAAGGTGTGTGCCTTTCTTCCAATGTAATCTCACCAGTCCCCTGCCTGAGCCAAGATTAACTGATGAATTGATGGGTGTCATCTGTATTTTATTACAGATGTGAGCTCTAACCGCGAGAGCCAGATGCAAAATGGAGTCAGGCTGATGCAGAACTGAGTGTGAGGTGAAGAAACCAACCATCTCACGCCTAGGAGACATATCCTAGAACACTGATGGTGAATCTATGACACGCGTGTCAAAAGTGACATGCCATGACATTTGGGGTGACACACCAGCGTTCACCAACACCCGACCACAACTCTTCTCCCCGTTCAAGTCACCAAAGAAACTGAGTTTGTTTTACTCGTATTTCATTTTGTAATTATTTGATGTTTCTTTATATAATATAGAGCACCACACATGATCGGACTGTATTTTTTTAAAATAAATGAATATGTAAAGAATTGCTTCTCTTTTGTTCGGGGGGGTGTGTGTGTGACCCACCAGTGGAGTCAAGTTAGGCATTTTCCGAGTTCTGGACACGCCGAGCCCAAAAGGTTTGCCGTCCCTCGGATAAACTTTGCGTCCTAAGTCAGATCTGCCCCTAATTTAGGTACAGATCAGCAATGCTAAAAGGCAGAGGTAGGAAAAGGGGGGAACAGGGCTTGTGTGCAGGCGATGATTAAACTGTTCTTACCAGTTTCCTATAAAGCACTGAGAGGTTGATAAAGAGGCAAACGGTCTCCCAGAAGAATTGATCCTCCGTGAATAATTATCCCAGTGGTCCTGCTAATTTTCCAAGAAATCTCCCAGATGCAGTGGGGACTGGACATGCACGAAGCCTCCACTGTGAGTTTACTTGCGCTACTGGAACTACAGTTGCTAACTTGGAACGCAAGATCGGCTTTGTCCCTTTCCCTGTCCCAGACTTTGCAAGACTGAAGAGTAAGCCCCAAATTGTAATCTCAAAGAAATGCTAGCAGCTTTCTCTTCGGGCTATGTGCTTTGAGGACCCCCCTCTCCCCTCAACCAGGAAGGGTGGCAGGTCAGGGTTACACCCTGCAACAGTGTTTTCCATGCAACAAAGCCCTGGGTTCGACGTGGACACATCTCCAACGAATGAAGAACGAATGCCGGCCCTCGCAAAGGACAGCACCATCTTAGCTCGGCATAAGGCAATCGCTGCCCAGAAACTCCCTGGATCTTGAAATTCGGATTACAAAAACCAGCCTCCTGCTCATGGCGGCCCCCTCCCCGCGCCAGCCCAACCCATCCCTTCCCAGAAGGCGCGTCCCACACAACGGTCCCCTTGTCGCTTGCACTAACCTGCCGTAGGTTGTTGAAGATATCCAGGTCTCGTTGTCCATGTTGGAAGAGCACCACTAAATGCTGAACAGCCAGAAGATTCCCCTGAGCTACAGCGATGTGAAGGGGCCTAGAAGGGAGCAGAGAACGTTTTCAGTGCGGGAGCGGTGCCCACTCCCAACCTGTTGGACTTTCACCAAAGGATCAGGCGGGGGGAAGAGCCCGCTGAACAGTAGGGTCTCATATCCACCTCCTCATGGGTGGGTATTGTCTAGTCACCCACCCTTCTCCTGCAAGTCCTGTGCCACAACACATCTGGAGGTCTGGCCTGGAGGCCCAGAGGGTCCAGTTCTGACCCCTGCTTGGAGTGGGTGGGATGCTTGAAAGTCCCAAACCCTCCGTCTTAGCAGGGCAGGATGGTCATCTGTGAGAGAGGCTCCAGGCAGCATTTCTCAGCCTCTGCAGCTTTAAGCCATGCGGACTTCAACTCCCAGAATTCCCCCAGTTGGGGGAATTCTGGGAGTTGAAGTCCACATGGCTTAAAGCTGCAGAGCTTGAGAAACACTCCTCCAGTGGATCCTGTGGTCGGCAGGGGGCTAGATTAGATGACCTCTAAAATCACATCCACGTCTCTCCTTCTATTACCTTAATGGCCTCCTCTGCCCACCTGAGGGGAAATCCCCCCTCTCCCCAACTGTGGCGGAAGTTTGGGTTCACAAGTTCTCCCCAACAAGCTAGACCTTCATCTCTAAACCTGGCTTCACAAAACCCTGCAGGTAGGTTAACATCACCCTGGGTCCAAACCATTCCATCCTATGGCTTCCTGCAACACGCTGAGCCAGAAACGACCCTGTTTGTGCCAAGGTGAGCAGGTTGTGTGAATCCAGACCTAAGGTGCCTTTCTTGCAGCTGAGGTGGGCACACTGGTGTGGGGACGTTTTCCCCATGACCTCGCCCCATGTGAGCTTTTCAGGGCCCACTATAGGATTAAGACACCGTCCAGAGTCACTTTTTAATGAGATGGGCGATGACAAATTTGATAGATAGACAGACAGACAGACAAAATTATGCAGACAGGTCAGGGCATTGGATAGATGACCTCTGAGTTCCATTTTAGGGCAGTGTTTCTCAACCTCAGCAACTTTAAGATGGGTGGACTTCAACTCCCCAGAGCTGGCTGGGGAATTCTGGGAATTGAAGTCCACCCATCTTAAAGTTGCTGAGGTTGAGAAACACTGTTCTAGGGTTCCCACATGCTAGGATAGCTGTCAAAACTCCCCCCCCCCCGCTTTTGCAAAGGGGAGCTAGAGTGGATCAAGAGGATCCCCCCCAACTTTGCAGTGTGTTTCACTGGCAGATGCCTCGCTGCACTTGGGGCCCAAACCACACTTCCGGCGTGCGACACCGCTCTCCCAAGGTCACGCAGCACCGAGCGATTTCACAAAAGCTCTCCGGCACTCCGTTTACAATAAAACGAAACTCTCTTCTCATGGCAGGGCCAAACCCACAGCAAAGGGAAGGACTCCGGAGGCAAAGACTTCCAGTAAGAACCAGGGACTCGACCACGACCGTGGCTTCCTGTCTCCCCACGGCAGCTTCCTCACCGTAGCAGGAAAGCCCACGCACGGTCCTTCCTCTAAGAAGGCCACCAGGTTCTGCCCCACGGCTGGGAGGACGGCTGTGACTTTCCCTGGGAGCAAGATCTCTCTTTGCAATTCTGCAGGGCAGGAGGATAAGGAAAGGGGGGGGTGTGCGTGCGTGTGTGTGTGTGTGTGTGGGTGGGGGTGTGCGCGTTGGCAAGGAGATCTCCCGCCCTACCTTCAGGGCCAAGCAACAGCCTTTGCCCCATTTCTGTAAAAGGAGCAAAGTTGCCAACAGTTACGTAGCGGGGGCAAACGTCAGCAGGGCCAGGGAGGAGCGCATAGCTCTGGGTGTGCGCCTGTGTGTGTGTGTGAGAGAGAGAGAGATTCAGCAGCAGGGCAAACTGGGGATTCCCCTTCGAACTTAAGTTAGCTTTGATTAAACAGCAGCAGGAACTGTTCTTAGGTTGACAATAGCAGAAGCACTAAGAAATGTCCTGGCTCTGAACGTCACCCTTGCCCAAGAACAGGAAGCAAAGAGAGGATATAACTGCAGATATTTGTAAATACATCAAAGCTGGCTTGTTGGAGAGAACCTTAACCTTACTGAAACCATGCTGTGGGCAACAAGACCCCTCTCAATTTGAAGGGGCAGTAGATCGTGAATGTAGTATGGATAATTGCCCGTGCAGACCATCACGGGGCAGGTAGACCACCTCATCTGGGCACCTGTGGGGGTCTTTTTTTTTTTTTCCAAAAAGTTGTCTAAATTAGAGGCCATCATCTATGCCCAAGCAATTGGTTTCCATACCCTTTAAGTCGGCATTTCTCAACCTCAGGGGCTTGCAGATGTGTGGACTTCAACTCCCAGAATTCCCCAGCCAGCCATGCTGGCTGGGGAATTCTGGGAATTGAAGTCCACACATCTTCAAGCGGCCAAGGTTGAGAAACACTGCTTTAAGTCCTACACCTCATCTGAGAAAAGATGCATGTTTGTCTGTGCTAATCCTATAAATGTCTCTGACTCCCTGGTTCTAGTTAGAGGAGACATGACAGAAGGAAGAAGCACATCTGGATAAGGGAAAGCTATGAAGGTAAGGTGGTCCACCTGAGGATCCTCCATGTAAAATGAGGAGAACAAGGAATCCTTAGCTATATATTTTAAGAGCCTATTATCACGGTCTTCTTCTTTTCAGAAAAAAGGAAGATGTCTTATTGCAATGAACAAAGGGCCACTGGGTTGATTACTCCTCTGTTCTCACTGAGGCTGGAATCGTAACCCCAACCGACGCCAGATGGAAGAGGAGGTTCACGAAACATGCAGGACAGAAAGGACATGTCAAATGGCCCTTTGCTAACCATTCAGACAAAGAGAAAGTGTGTAGGGGGGAACAACTGCCATGGCAAACAATAAGGGCCGGGGGTCTGGGAGGAATGGGTCAAAAAAGTCAAGATGGCAACTACAATTGTGGGATTGAAGCCCTCCACATAAAAAGGGCTTTTCTCTTGTAGTGGGAGACGTTGTGATTTCTTTGACCCCCTCTCCCTGGATGCCCCTCTTAAGCCCTCTGCCCCCTATCCACTCGCTCTCCTTGCCAAACAGAGAGATGGAAAACCTGCCCTACCTTTCCATCAAGCACACGTGGTCAGAAAGATGAGTTGCAAATTCATTATCCTCACCATGGGGCCCAATGACTTCTATCAAGCTAAAAGCCCTGAATTCACATTCTCTCCAGAATTTTTGCCACAGTGCCAGAAGCCTGAATCTTTTAAGAAATTAAACGTAAAAAATTTTTAAAAAATCCAGACACACGCAGCCATTGCATTCAAGCCAGAGCAATCACGCCCTCCTCTGAGAACGGCTCACAGCTCTCCCTTGCCAAAACCTGATTTCCCAGGACTTAAACCCAAGGGCTGTTGTCTTCAGTGCCCAGTTCCTCCTGGATTTCCCCACCCAAAGAAAATTTCCTCTTACGTGTCTCCATCCTCATCTTGCTGTGTGGCTGTGGCAATGTCCAAAGCGAGCTGGGCTTCTGCAGGGGGGAGTAAGGAGTAAGAAGGCAGGATTCCCAGCAGGGATGGTGCAGTCAAGGGTTGCAAAAGCGGAGGGAGCTCTGGGCTCAGAAAAGGGTTGGCCAGACCTGAGATTTGGAAGAAAGAGAGGGGAAAAAAACAGACTGCAATGAGAAGCGAGGTTTATCCCATAAGAGCCCAGGCATCAAGTGCCTTTACAACTTCAATGTTCAGAAGACCAGATCAGAAACCAGAAGCTATTGATATCCCATGATTGCGCGGATTCTGGAAGACTTCCTTTAACAACTTCCTCTTAGCACCATCTCACACAGCAAGGAAGGCCCTATTAAGCCACCGCTGTGGCCAATGGGCAAGAACCTTAGTAGGACACCTTTCAGATGAAACAGGTCCCAAAGAACCCAGCCCATTTGAAGAGCATTTCTAATGGTTCACACTTTCCCATTACAAGAGATATAGGTGGGAATTGAAGTCCACAAATCTTAAAGTCGCTAAGGTTGAGAAACACTGCTCTAGAGACCCCTTTCCTTAAAAAGCCCACATTCCTTCTCAGGAGCTCATAAGGGTGGGTGGAAGCCAGGCTTCCATCACGAATTTCTGTCCAGTGGCCTTCTTTCAAAGGTCACCTTCGCTTCTCCTCAACCCAGAGATGAAGCCAACTTGTCACTTGGTCAAGGCTCCTCTTGGGTTTTGCTAGCTGGGAAGAAACCCCAAGAATGTTGCCTAGAGGGAACATGTCCCCACAGAAAGTGAGAGAGGCCCCCAAGCTACATGTGCATTTTGTTTAAGTGGCCCAGAAGGTTTCAAAACTGATGTCCTTCCTCAAGTTCCTGCAAGTTTCAAATTGCCTTTGGGAGTCTGAACCTTTGAACCAGCATGGGGTGTCCATGTTGGGCACATTATGTAATGCAGGGAAAGAAGTAATCATCTTCACATTATCTTCCTGTGTATGCATCTGGACAAATACAGGTAGTCCTTGGTTAAAGACTGCCCTGTTTAGTGACTGTTCAAACTTACGACAGCACTGAAAAAACAGCTTTATGACCAGTCCTTGAACTTATGGCCATCTCAGTGTCCCCATGGTCATGTAATCTCTATTTGTGACCTTCCCAGCCAGCTTCCGACAAGCAAAGTCAAAGGGAGCCAGCAGAAAGTTGCAAGTCGCAGTCATGTGCCATCACGCTTAATGACTGCAGCGGAATTGATGTCATAAATCAGGCATGGTCATGTGACATTTCACTTTATGACCGTGTCGCTTGGTGACGGAGCTGCCGGTCCCAATTGTGGTTATGAAGTGAGGACCACCTGGAGAGGTCAAGCCAGCCAAAGTGGCAGTGACAATGGAAGCCTGCCTTTCTCTTGATGTCATCATGTCTGGTCAAGCGTTCACTTTTGACCCCACTGATCTTACAATCCACCCCACAAAACTGAGGTCACCTGCCTCTCCTCCCCCAGGGCCAATCTGAGGAACCTCCATGGGCTCATGAGACATCAGCATTACCTTTTTGAACTGCTGGTGGGTCGATAGCAACCTCTCCCAAGAGATACATTTAAAAAGGCATTTTTACAGTGCCCTCTCTACAAGTCCTTCTCTCTCTCTCTCTGTGGGCATGCATTAGCTCAACCCTTTGGCAAAAAACCCTGCCCTTTTTATTCTCCTATTGCAAACGGCCTGAGGATGATAGAAGAAATCATGGACCATCATGGAGCTGCCAAGGAAGGATCCGGGGGTGTAAATCTGGGGGTCCCCCATTGCAGTTCCAGTAGGAAGCTCACTGAACATGTGGAGTGACACCCCGTATTGACTAAAGAGGTCCTCCCCTAAAAAACACCAGAGAATAAAGTGACTGCCATCGCTTGGGATAAGAGAGGTTCTGAACTGGGGGTCATAATCTGGGGGCCCTTCTTTTGACGGGATCCGTTCTTCCAACCGTGCTGTTAATCACTTGCTGCAAGATTGTCTTCCTCTTCCTGAATGCCTCCCCCGAAGGCTTCTCAGGTTGGACAAAAATAACCGAAAGGTATCCTCCTCACTTCAGTGCTCTGCTAAACCGGGCCCTTTTACCAAAAACACACAACGTTGTTGAGCAATTAAGGACTGGATTGGAACTGGAGAGAGCTCAGTTTGTAGCCTCCTCTTTTGGGGAGTACACCTGGTGATTCTGGGGATGTTTCTCTCTCTCTCTCCATCTAGACTGCCTCACAGAGGAGATCTTGGGGGGATACAGTTAAAGGAGATCACTCCCACCTATTTATTTCCAGGTCAAGTAAGAAAGAACTCAGTAAGAAATCATACACCACTACTTTCTTCCACCTCGATCCACTAGATCAGTGTTTCTCAACCCTGGCAACTTTAAGATGGGTGGACTTCAACTTCCCAGCATGCTGGCTGGGGAATCCTGGGAGTTGAAGTCCACCCATTTTAAAGTTGCCAAGGTTGAGAAACAGTGATCTTCGTTCGAGACCAAAGCTTCAATCATCAACTATTAGGATGACTTCTGGCAGAAAGTCCCAGGCCTGCAGTTAATGTGTTTAGGGTGGGGGGCTTTCTTTTCATGGCTCTTTTTAGTCCAGGCTGTCTTGTTTCACGTTGTCTATGTTTGGAATAGTTTTAGTTCATTTTGTCAGCTGCCCAGAGTCCGCTGGAGTGGGCGGCAATATGAAATACATAAGTAGATGGGATTTGTAGTCCAATGTATCGCAAGGATACCAGAATGGGAAGCTGCCCCAAAGGACTGGGGGTGGGGGTGGGGAATGTAGAACATGGCTGCTGAGAAGGAAGCTGGCAGTGGGGTAAAGAAATTAGGGAAGCGAGTGAAGGGAGAAGATAAAAGTTTGCAGGAGGTGCAGGATCCTTACCTGGATAATACGCCACCGGCACCCTGGGATAGGTCACTGAGATATAAGGAGAGTGATAGCCATTGCAGTGGGGTTGCCGTGACCCACTTCCCTGCTTGCCACTCTCCGTCTTGGGGACCTTGCCAGCCAGCGGCCCCTGCGTGTCCCCGTTTGTCCCCTCCACGGCATAGCGGCGCTTTCGCAGAGGCAAATACATCTCCAGCTTCTTCTCTTCCTGCAGCCCACTCTTGGGTGACGCTGCACCTTGTGGTCTTGGCCGGGGATCAGGTTGACAGAGAGGAGACGCATCCTTGTCCATGGGTCCCAGCAGCCCCGGGGCGCCTGAGGAAATGCCAGGCATCTGCTTGCCAGAGGGAGTCAAAGGCGGGTCTCCCTTGGAGGGGGGGCGCTTGTCTTGGCCCTCGTCTTTCCGCCAGGTCCGCAGGTCCACAGGAAACTCCCCTGCCATGTTCCAGGACGCCTGCAGCGGCCGGCGGGGTGAGCCACTGATTCAACCTGCCTGGGTTCCTTCAGCTCTTGAGGAGGTTGCTTCTAAGTGCCGGGTAGATGGGGGGGCAGCTGCCTCAGCCCCCCATCTTTGCAAACCCAACCTCTCTTTGGACTGTCCAGCTCAGGAGGCCACCAGAAGACTCCCCACTTCCAGCAAAACAGGTTTTCAGCTGATTGGAAGAACCGGGCAGCGGCCCCCCACTCCGAGCATCGTGGGCTGGTTTCCAACTCCGACCCCCTCCGGGAGGGGCGCTGATTTCCCAGGTGGCACCCTGCGAGAAGCCATGCGATGCCCCCGGGACCCTCCAGAGAGCTAGTGGGGTGCCATGTTCCTTTCCTGGGGAGCCAGCCGGCAGCCCCCCGGGTGGGTGGTGGATCAGCCGCTGGAGGGGGGCAGCGCCGCCGCCAAGCTCCCCCCGCCTGATCCCTCGCCTGCTGGATTCCTGGGAAGGGAGTCACCCGTCCAACTCCTCCCGAGCGTCTCGCCTCTGCCTCTGCCAAGTCACCCTTTTGCTTTCGCTGCTTCGGGCCAGGCAGGCAGGCAGGCGGCGGGGGGGGGGGGGGCGTCCTCTGCAGAAGCCGGGAGGTCCCCCTGCCGGAGGGTCGCTGCCGACCTGGGCGCCCCGGGAGCGCAGCGCCTACGAGCCGATCCCCAGCAGCGGCGGTGCCACCCGCTTCGCCCAGCCTCCGCGGCGGTGGCGGCGGTGGCGGAAGGAAGTCGGGACTTCCCCGATCGCTCAGCTGAATAGAGGGACTTTCATAGACGCCTCTTACCGGCCTCCCTTCCCCGAGGGAGTTCCGCCTCCAGCCCCTCCTCCTCCTGGCCGCTTGCCTTCTTCGTTCCCGGCGGCCGCGAGGCGGCGAGGGGAGCCCCGCTCCGGGCGCCGGGGGCGCTTCGCCGAAGGTGCCAGGTGCGCCCTGGGCGCCCCGCCAGCTCCGCGCGGGCAGAGGAGGCGCGGCGCCGGCCGGCCCCGGCCCCAGCCCCGGCCCCAAGCGAACTTCAGCCCCGTCCGCCGGAAACGCCCCACGGGCCGGAGGCGCTGACCGCCTTCCCGCCCGGCTTCCCTTTTCGAAGCCGGGGAAGGAAAGCCGCCTGGCGTCGGGTTGGTCCTCCTCCTCGACGGGTGAGCGGGAGGCGAGCCCCACCTGCGGGCACTCGGCTGCGGCGAGGCGGGGACAGCCCCGGGACCCCTGCGCGGGCCGATCGGGCCCTTCGGGGCTCGGGGAAGGGGGGCCCGTCGAGCCGCCGCTGCGCCCAGCCGGCGCGCACGTGGGGACCGCAGCTGGGGAGCCCGGGCTGCACGGCGGGCAGCTTCGGGGAAGGGCTTTCTCTTCCTTCACCCACGGACTCTTCCCTTCCCGCACCTTTCGCAGCCACCTGGCACGGAGGAGGGCGCGGCTCTCCCTCCCCGTGCCCTCGCCAGAGGCTGGCAGCGGCAGCTCCGGGACCTTCCCGGCGCCCGAGGCGAATCCGCCGCGGGGGAGAAGACGTGGCAAGCTGCCCCTTTCCCTTCCCCATCTAGCCCCGTGGCACAAGCGTGGGGGGGGGGCGTGGGGGAAGGAAGGGGGGCGAGAGGAGTCCGTAGGAACTCGAAAACGGATGCCAGGCCGTCCGGTTCTTTCCGGGGAGGGGGAGGAACAGCGCGATGCTGCGAAGCGCACGCAAGTGGATGCGCGAGTGACGCGCGGCTTGCGGGGGGGGCGGGCAGAGCGGGATTCCCCCCAGAAGCGGATTAAAAGACGGGCGCCCTGCCCGGCGGCTCTGAAACGGCGCCCCCTGGTGGCCGAGCGAGGGACGGCACCCGATATTGGGAGGAAGCGCCCTGGCACTCCAAGCCTGGTTAGAGGGGCTGTTTGGGGGGTGAACCGCGGTGTGTGTGTGGGGGGGAATGGGGCGAGCATGTGCTTCCTAGAGGAGGTAGGGGCTGCTGTATTCCTGGGTGGAAGTCAGTGTCTTGCAAACGTGGCCACTGTAAGATGGGTGGACTGCAACTCCCAGAATTCCCCAGCCAGCACAGCTGGCTGGGGAATTCTGGGAGTTGCAGTCCACCCATCTTACAGTGGCCACGTTTCCGAAACACTGGTGTAAGTGAATGTTCTCCCAACTCTGGCTGGTTGCAGCCCTTGCCATCACATAAACCCTTTTCTCCCAGTCCTACCTTGTGAAAAGTTAGACTTCTCTTCAGCCGTGTAGGAAGAGAGCGGTTGTTAGTCTATGGGGACAAAAAAAGCCAGAGTCTGTTAGCAGCTTTCCCAGCGAACAAAGCTCCTTTTCTGACCAAGTTCTTAAAAGGCAGAAGTTAGTTGGAAAAAGCCCTCGAGGACTCCTCCTGATTTTTTTTAAGCGTAATGAGTTGAACAGGCTCGGGAGGTGTTCAGGGATGCACACAGGGGTGCGCCGGGCGCTCTCGCCTCAAGTTCATAATGCTTTAGGGTTGCCTTGGGGCGGGTAGATGGGATCCGTTGACCCCAGGAAGCCTTCCACTACAAAGAAGACCAGGGCTAGATTTGGGAAGGAGAGAGGTGGACCACCCCCCACTTGTGGGATGTTTGTGAGTTCGTGTGAGTCTTATTTATGGCCCTGATCTGGCCTAATTTCTGGATTTTTGTGTCTCTCTTTCTTGATTTTCCTCCCGCCTTCCCCGGCAGAGAATTTTGTGGAAAACTTGGAGAGCTTTGGGGGACCCCCAGTAAAGGTGTTCTTGGGCATCCATTACCTTTCTTCCCTTAGCATGATCACACTCATCCTGGTTTATTTTTATCTCACTCGCTGCACCGACAGACCTTCTTCACAAGATGGCTGCCAGGGAGGTTAAAAAGCAGCCAGGTTGAGGGCCATAACTGCACATTCCAGTCTCTGCCCCTTTTACTGGGTTTCAATCTTTTTACTGTGCTTCAAACTTGAGGTTGTGGCGAGCATCTTGTCTTTTTTGACCTCTCTTATGGATGCCCTATCTGCATTTTTAATAGTTCACGAGCAGAACATGTGATGTGCATGTAAACAATCTGAGATTTCCAGTTACAAAAGGATCAAATGTGGAAGTGGTGGTGGCTGTCCCCTGACTGTTGGGGATGGTAGCCAGACACTGCCAAACTGATTTTTAAAAATTGCCTGATGGGCATAAATCAGCTTAGTTTGTTCCCAGAATAATTAATCTGCAGCGATGGCCACCCGGGCATTTATAAGGCAGCCAGCGTGGCACAACAGTGAAGGGATTCTAGTAAGAAGACCTGGGTTCTTCTAGTCCCCCCTCAGCCACAGACACTTTCTGGGTGACTTTCTTTCAATCGAGCCTGCCTTACAGGGCTGTTGTTATGGGAGGAAATGGGAGGAGGGAGCACATCATTTGCGCATCCATTTATGTGCAGCTTGCAGCCATGTGTTATTCCCCCCCCGAGAACCAGCTCAGAATCACGTCTTGTTTTGTTTTGAAAAGTGCATGATTGTAAGGAAGAACATCCATCGAACAGCATGGCTTCAGACTGTCTTGCGCATACTCTGTGCCTTGACAACTTGACTTCCACAGGAGTAAAAGATGCAAGCGAAAGACGTCTGACGAATTCGACTCCACCCCAGCCGGTTCAAAAGCTTGTGCCTTTGTGAAATCAAAGGTCACAAGGAATGCCATGATGAGTAAACAACCAAACCAAGATCTATTTATTTCTTGGGCGTTCCAAGAAATCGTGGTCATTGTTTGCTGAAATCACTTCCCTGCATCCATGGGGTGGGGGGCGGGCTGCATTTTGGATTCCCTTTGCGGTGGGTCTCATGCAAATCCTGTTTTTAAGGAAGAGGGAAAGGCGCGTGGGTTGCTGTTCTTGGAATCCTCCTTTGCTCATCGATGGACTTTTAATCTGTTTCCCCAGCAGGCAATCTTGCTTGAACTTGCAGCTGGTTGGGTTTTCGCTCTCCTACGGAGATGGTTGTGTGTTTCATTCAGCTTCTTGCAACTGGAAACTGCGGGTGACTCAGGAATCTGGCTCTTCCTAGGGCTGTGGGAAACTGAGGACGTGAGTCACTTTGCAGCTTACGCAGAGAGCTGAATAAGGGGACCAGAATGGAAGTCAGAAGGTGCATCCTGGGGCATGCTGGTCTGTTGCAACAAAAACCCAAAATGGTCTTGTGGTTCCTTGTGGAGCAACCAGCTCCAGCCTGACTGCAGTTCCAATATGGCAGACTTCCATAACCAACCAGTCTGCTTGGGATTGTAGGAATGGGTGTCCAGGACGGCTGGACATCACCTGGAGGAAGAGGTATGGGCAGGCCAAGCGAGCTGCGGGCCATGCTAGTCTTGCGTTCTATCCCGTATAAGGCAGGCAAAGAGGGTGGAGAAAAACAGGAGGGACAAAAACAGGGTCAGACTCTGAGTGTGGAATTTGAAAGAACCAGATGGGTGAGTCATAACTGTCAACTGCACCGGCCAACTGGTCTTGCACCTATAACATCAGCTCACTATGAAGAAATCAAACATAACCACTGATGGAGAGGAATTAATCACAGAACCTTTAGCTCCTTGTTTGTGTGTGGGGGTGGAAGGAACATAGGAACAAGGTCAGGGAATAAAAACAGTAACGTCAAACACAGATTTCTGGATGACACTCTCGCAAGCGCGCACGTTGCTCTTCCTGCAACGAGCTGCTAAGTGGCCCATCTTGGATTAAAGTACAAGTTCTAGCCAGGTGCTGAAATGGTTATATTCAGAGAAAGAAGTTGATCAGAAACTTTTCAGTGTCTTTTGTGCAGTTGCTCTGCTCTTGCAGGAAATTGAGAA
Organism: Python bivittatus; assembly: GCF_059951505.1. Lineage (NCBI taxonomy): Eukaryota > Metazoa > Chordata > Lepidosauria > Squamata > Pythonidae > Python > Python bivittatus. The sequence continues at coordinate 3,932,299 of NW_028277054.1, forward strand.
TATTTTGGCAAGATTCTAGAGCAGTGTTTCTCAATCTGAGCAACTTGAAGAGGCGTGGACTTCAACTCCCAGAATTCCCCAGCCAGCTGGCTGGGGAATTCTGGGAGTTGAAGTCCACGCCTCTTCAAGTTGCTCAGATTGAGAAACACTGCTTTAGAGGGATAATGGCCAGCAGAGCAGGGGAAACAATGCAGTAATGCCAAACCTGATGAGATATTTTTTTTTCCAGCCTTAGCAAATTCATTTCACTCATTTTCTGTCTAAAGTTCATGAGGAATAGAAACTTGGATAGAAGGAAGCAAGTTGTTTATGTAGATTATTAACCAGTTCCATTGAGACAACGGAACACGCCACCTCTGACCATTAAATGTTTCCCTAAATGTAGCTGGATTATGGATTAGTATTTTTTTTTTCTTCCAGATTCTCCAGTGTCTTTAGGAACGCACAGGAAAGTCCCATTTTTACATGAGATAAAGGTGAAAATAATGCAATACAATACAAATAATACAAAATACAATTTTGGTCCTCCCCCAAGTCTTTGAAAGAAGTGGGAATTGGAACCCCAATGTGTGAAGTGCAATAGGCATTTTTTCCTGTCTTTGAGCTAGGAGGAAAGTACGTTGGTATGAAAAGCGCTGCCCCCACAGCTTCCACCCCATTGCCCCAACAGGCAACTTTTACCATGCCCTGGCAATGGGCTGATCACTGTTACCGTCCACACAAGCTATAATGCAGGATAGATCCAGGACAACAGTGGGTGAAATTCTCACCATCTGTCCGCTGAGCGCCATCTGCTGGCAGGAAAATGGTCCACCGTGGTTGGCAGCAGAGCTGGCATAGGAAAATGGCAGGCTGGGTGGCCACTAAGATGGCAGATGTGGAGAAATCAGCTAGCCTGGGCACGTGGAAGTGGTGATAATTTGTAGTAGTGCCTAGGAATGCTAGCTCTATCAGCCCTTCAAGGTAGACCAGCTTAGGAAACCAAAGACACCAAAGCTAATACTGCTTTTATTATAAGGTTATAGTAACAGAATCTTGCAAGTCTGAATGTGCTTCCCCACTCCCTCCCTTTATCTTCATGAGGACTAGGGAGGGTCCTGCCTGAGACGCTCTCTCACATTGCATTTCTGCCCCGGGACTCAGGTTTCTTTTATCTGACCATTGTCTTGGTTACGGCTCTTCCTGCTGTTCCTTCTTCCCATTAGAGAATATCTCCTTGGGATTTCCTCAAAGCCAGGGAAGTTGGCAGGTGAGAAGGGGCCCTGATGGGCAGGTTAGTCAATTTCAGCCTACTGGTTTGAGTCCTTTGGGGGCTTTGCAAAGAGGAGGGAAAGGAGGGAGCATGCAAGAATATGGGGGGCATCCCCCAGGAACCGAAGAGATTTGAGTTCTCCAGGTAAGCTTCGAGGTGCCAGGAATTCCTTATTTGCCATGCATTGGAGGTGGTGGGGAAAGGCAACCCCTTGTCTCTTGAGAATGATGAACAAGCAAATGAAGCCCCCCCCCCCCCAATTTGCAAGGGTGATTCCTCACATCTCTGAAGGTGAGCCCTTTTAAGATCTGGAAAACATAGAGGGTTAAATCAAGTCCCAGTAGAGCCTCTGGGTACAATGGAGGAGGGAGGCTGCCAGGTGGGCCCTGCCAAAACTTGTAACTTTTTTCCAATGGGAATAATAACCATACAGAAGATCTGCTTTCAGTTTTCCACAGTGTCGATATTCTTATAAATTGCAAGAAAAAAAAAGGAGGAGGGGAGGAGGAGGAAGAGGAAGAGGGGGTTACGTTGGTGAAGTGTCCAGTTGTACTGGCAGCCATTAGCAAACCTGGCCAGTAGGTGGTCCTCCAGGGGCCAGTTGGAGCCCTGCAGATGGCCAAGCTCCAAAGAGTCTGTGCAATGTGGAATGCGCACATGGGAGGTGTTTCCCAGTTTAGGATGGAGAGCATTAGTTTCCTACAATACCTTTGTAGGCCAACTTCAGCCTGGCTTAACAGCAGGCAGCAATCAGATGAGGATTCTGTTGTAAAGAGGTGTCCTCAGCAGGTAGCTACAGGTCTTCACACCGTAGGAACCAGGAGATGTGGATAAGTCCAAAGGAGGAAGGGATGTCTCTATTCTTAAACGTAATTTTGGCAGACAGAGACCTGCATTCCTGCATTCTAATAGCCCCTTTTCAACCGTTCTTCTTGTATTAAAAATAGGGGGTCCTGTGATGGCAGCCGGACATCCTAACACAATTTCAACCCCAGCAAATATTAAAATTCCCACTTTAAAAAAAAATTCATTATTTTTCCCACTTCAAGGTGGGAGCAGGCTGCAAGAGGTGGGGTTAGGTTATTCTAATCTGTCTGGCTCTTCCCTCTCTAACAGCGAAGAGGGGAGCAGTTCCTGCAATTGTTTTCACACCTCCGCCCCCCCCCCAGATCAAATTTCCCAGAAGTTTTGATGTCTGGAAAGTCCCATTGCGCAGTTCCACAACCCGTGCCAGAAAGCAATTGGAAGTGATCATAGTGTGGTGTGGTGTGATGTGGTGTGGGGATTAGCCTGCCTGCCCAACTTTTACTAAAAATCCCGACAGAGGAAAGGAGATTAACGAGGGGATGATCCACTAAGAGGCTAGGTTGGGGTGGATCACTGATCTGCAAAGACCGATTTGAGCAGCTTCCTCAAAAGCCCAAAGCAACGGGTACAGCTTTCAGGTGATGGAAATGAGCTCTTCTCGCTTGCTGTGCTCGAAAATGAAGGTGAGGCGCCAAGATACGAGAACTCTGTTCAAAGGTGGCTATTTTTCCTCTTCCTGCTCTGGGCCATTATGTTATTCCGACCTACAGAAATTAAACTTTCCTGTTCTTTCATTCCCCAATTTCACAACTATTAACGCCACAGAAAAAAAGTAGGTGCGGGACCTTGTCATCTTTGTAAAAACGACGCCGGATCGCAGGGTCGTGGTGTCAGGCTGCCAGCACCGACCCTTTTGCACATCCGTGCAATGTTGTGACGCACACACAAAGGGGGACGGGCTCGTGTCATGACACTGCAATGCTGCTTTTGTCATTCTGTCCCCCCTGCCCTCCTCCCCAACAGATGCTGCTGTTCAAGGCCCTTCCCATCCTCCAGAGTTGGTGCAATTCCTCCCATTCCTGAACCGGGAAAGGCCTGCATAGTCCCCGTTGCTGATTCTGACCCACACTTGACTTCTCTCCAAGTCAATGGGTAACCAAGCATAACATATCCCCCCCCCCCACCAGGTTGGAAGAAGGAAATAAAAATAAGGACTGTATACACTGAAGTCAAAAGCCAAAACACGCTTTGGAGCGACCAATACTTTCATGCAGTCTACAGTGGGGTTTCCCCCCCATTGTTATATTCAGTCCTGGATGAAAAAGCCAAATACTCTTACGCTTAGTAACACTGACATTCTCAATTGCAATTAATAATGATATAATATTTCTTTCTCTTTTCCTTGTTTCCAATAGTCTAAGTGGGTGTTTCTCAACCTTGGCAGCTTGAAGATGTGCGGACTTCAACTCCCACAATTCTGGCTGGCTGGCTGGGGGAATTCTGGGAGTTGAAGTCCACCCATCTTCAAGCTGCCGAGGTTGAAAAACAGTGGTCTAAGTTATCTAAACAATAGAGCGTTAATAATCTTGCACAAGTATGAATCTCCTAATGACCAAGAATTCCAGAAGGGCTGACTAATGTCCTTCATTCAGAACTCAGAATGCTATTAATTTTGGGACTCAAGAATGTAACAAATCTTGTCTTGGGTTAACTAGCAAGTTAAATATAAGTAGTCCCCAGTTTAAGAATGAATTCCATTCCCAAGGTCCCCTTAAGTCGAATCTGTATGTAAGCTGGAACAGTATCATTGTATAATACTGTATAAGTCAGTGTTTTTCGACCTTGGCAACTTTAAGATGAGTGGGCTTCAACTCCCAGAATTCCCTAGCCAGCATGGCTGGCTGGGGAATTCTGGGAGTTGAAGTCTACTCATCTTAAAGTTGCCAAGGTCGAAAAACACTGGTATAAGTAGTATTGTGTAATCAATTTGCACCATTGGGTATTTAACTCAGATTTTGCTACAATAGGCTCCATTCTTAACTATGGGTCGTCCTTAAACCAGACATTCTTAACCCGGGACTACCTGTAAAATCATTCTGCGTGTGGGAAGAATTTTGAATCCTAGCAATAAATAAATGAACATGGGAAAAAAGGGGGCTTTGGAGGACAGATGCTGGTGGTAGGCGCAACGCTTGTCTGCAATTCTTTAAAACAGAGGTGCAAGGCCAGGAAATGGCACACTTGTAAGGAGTTGCAGAGAAGTGTGAGATCTATTGCCCAGCCCTAAACAAGACCACTTTATGCTGGTGCAGCTCAGGATGTGTGAAGCCTGTCTCTCTCCTGGGCTGCAGATCAGAAGAAGGCAAGGTCATGGGCACGGGCACATGGACAAAAAAAGAGCCTGCCAAGGACATGGCGAGGCCATCTGAGGTGCAGATGGGGAAAGGCGATGTGAAACTTTGGTGGGAATCACTTTTGTGACCTCTAGTGGCTGCTGGAGAGATGGTGTTAGGATCTTCAGCAGGCTGAGTTCTTCAGAAGCAGGTTCTAGAGATCTTCGTGAGTTTTCCCTTTATGTTCACTGGCGTGTTTGTAAATAAGGGAGGGGCTGAATAAGACAGACAAGTAAAGAAAACACAGCTATGGTGGTCGTAAGGAACAATGTACAAATGCATCTTAAGGAACTATATTTATTCTGCCAAAGCAAAGTCACAAAAGAGCAACTTTTCGGTTTTCGAGAAGTCTTCATCGCCTCTCAGGGTTCATGCAATACCCCTGACCAGGACATGCAAAGGATTGGCTAGTCTTAGCCATAGTTGGTTTGCTCGGCCCAGCACGTTGTAGGAAAGCAGACTGTTTGGTTACTGTGTGGTTCAAAGTAATGGGTGAATTCACAAAATGGGTTAACTCAGTCACCAGGCTGACTATATTTGTACCCACAACCAGGGTGAAGCTCCAGGATATTCTGACAGAAGAACAAAGCCTTCCAACCATGTTTCTTTAATAATAACAATAATAATAACAATAACAACAATAATAAAAACACTCTGGAGGGCCATTCCTGGAAACTCTGGGGGAGAAATGGGGAGTCGTTATTAAGCCTGCCAAACACATTATGATTAGATTTTTTTATCCCTGCATTTTTTTATAACTCAAGGCAGTGAAGATACCTAATACTGCTGCCTCCTATTTTGCTCACAACAACCTTGTTGAAACTAGCTGAAAAAATTTTAAAAATCCCACATTCAGAATGCCTGTATGTGTTTGTGTAATATGCATGTGTGTGTATTCATGTGTATATGTATGTATATGTGTGTGTGTGTACATACACACACACCATTTAAAAATGATGCCACAACATTAGACCTCTGTGTGCAGGCAGCTGATACCCACCTGGTTTGGCTTTTGTGCTATTGGGTGTATTCACACAAGAGTATTAACCTGGTTCCTGAGTTAACCCATTTTCTAGACTTGCATTAAAAATGGAAGGCTCAGAACTAGCTTAGTGGGCTAGGTTCACACCTCTGGCCGCAACAAAACTTGTTAAAAGTAATTGATCTCGGCCTGTTGTGAAAACGCAGCCAGAAGATTTGTAATTAACCCGGTTATCTGTTGTGTGAATGCAGTCCTACCTCCTATATGGGGAGATTTCCCAGGGAGATTGCAGTCCCAGCCAGTAGGTGGCAGCAGAGGCTGTGGAATCCCCAGGAGTTGGGCAGATGTTTCTCCCCAAAGCAAAGATAGATGAGAATTACGTTGTTCTATAAATACAGTAAAGGAGTTTGTAATCTGTGTGAGGATCTGCTGGAGTGCCTGCAAATATTTCCAGCAATTAATTCAGGCATCAGTACATTAATTGAGCATTAGAGTTGGGCGGCTAATAAATTAAAAAAATAATTAAATTAAATTAAACATTTTCTGTCTGGATGAGGTCTAACTCTTCCGTTCGGCTAAAGAAGGACAACCCGTGAGCCATAGGAAGCCCCTAGAAAGGGGAGTCCCAACTGTGCGATCGAAGCCCCCCCCCTTTTTATGTGCATCATGACACCCCTCTTCTGCGTGAAACTGGGGGAGAAGCTTGTCCTGTCCTTCACACAGTCAAGTACCTTGGACTGGATAATTTCAGAGGGCAAAGAGAAAATAAACATGTTTTGTGCTAGAGGCACCTTCCGCACCATGGCTGTCATCCAGTTCTGGGTGTTGCGGGGGAGAGGTGGGACACATGAAATGCCCTGTAGTTTCCCCGCCGCCCCAGTCACGCTCTGGGCATCCGCCTCCCCCAAAAAAGCTGCTTAGTCCTTCACCTGGATGAAAATAGTCACTCAACGGAGTGCTGTTTTTTTTTTTTTTTAATTGAGCTCAGATTTTGAGTCCCAGAAAGATTTTGAGTCCTGGTTTGTTTAATCCTGGTTCACTGAGTAAACCACCATTATCTAGGTTCACACCTTTCTTTCTTGTTCACTCTGGATGTTGGAAAGAAATTGGGTAAATGGCCTGGGGTCTATGTCTCTGTTCATCAGCATGACTCTCCAAAACCTAAACAGAACAGAACCAGATTTGGGAGAGAAACAGGCCAGAGAAAGATCAGGTTCAAAAATGGGTCAGAGCAGGTTGGGGGCTGCCAAAAAAAAAATCCTGCACAATTCCCCCATTGCTTCCCTATGGAAGAGGGCGTGGGGCAGCGGCTCACCGTGCTGCGGACACCTCCATTGTAAGCCCCTGCGTCTTCCTTCCCAGCCATGTGACCCAGAGCAAAGCTATTAAGAATTCCAGATGCCATGCTCCATATGTGAGAGATAAGGAAGTAGGGTTAAGTGTTACGGTTATCAAATAGTGGCAGATGGAGAAGAAGTTGTCTCCTTGTGTGAGACAATGTAAATAAAAATTAATTTGGGGCAATCTTTATCAGTATATTACAATTAGCTGAAACCTTGAGCAATTACCATAAACATGCAATGGATGAGGTGGGAGGGACCAGGAAGAAATCACAGAGCGGCTGGAAAGACTGTACACCCAGAGTACCTTAGCCAATGGGGAAAAGGGGAGGGACTTGCGATCGGGAATGTATATAATTATGCTGGAGGTTGTATTTGGGTGTGGCTTCCGGCTTGCACCCTGTGAAGCTCACCAGCCTTTGCAAACGCTTCTTAATCTTTTTACTTTTGGTTAACCCAGAGATTTGTGTCGCTTGTTTCGCACACATAGGCTGTCCCAAAGTTGTCTTGTCTTGGGTTGTATTGTATTGTATTTTACTTATTTTATTTTTTCTATTTATAATAACATATCGATGTTTATCATGCCAGAGACCAGAGACATGTACTTATTTTAGGGTTTGCACTATCATTCCCCTCTGGGGAGAGAAATCCTAAAGCAAAATTCCTCCTTTCTCACAGCAACAGGAGGTAACAAAAGACTCGCTTTAGTTCTTTGGGCTGTTGGGAAACAGTTTCCTTTCTGAGAGCCAAACACTTGATCTCCTTTCTTGCTCAACATTTGGTTCCAGTATTTTCCTGCTTAAAATGTATTTTTTCTCCACTGTTGCCTTGGGCAACCTCCCCTTTTCCTGGAGAAACCACCCCACTTTTGACCCCCTTCGTGACATCATGTAGTAGTGGAGAAACTTAGGGGGCTTTGCCAAATGCAGGTTTTGTTCACCGGTCCTATGACGTGGTCAGGACCGCTGTGATCATTCTTCAACTTTGCACCATGTGCTTGGTGTGGTTATGAAAGTCACCTACTGGGGTTTTGCAGAATCCTACGGCTAAACTGGGCTAAAGCAGGCTGGGGTGTTCTTGTGCAGCAAGACACAGCCCCTGTCTTCACATGTTTGATGAATGTGACGCCATCATGTGCTTTGGGCATGGCGAGTTGTGTGAACACCTTGATTAAACTGCAATTTTGAGAATTGGGGGGGAAGGAGGAGAGACTGAAAAACCATCTATAGCTGCTTTCCATCAAGAGACATATCCGGAAGGTGGAAAGCATTAAACCAAGTTGCCAAACAATGTGGATTTGTGTAAAAAGGGAACAAGGTTGCCAAAGTTTTAGCCAGATGTTGGGGTCTTCAGCAGCTTCAATGCAGGGGCTACTACTGACACATAATCATTTCTCCTGGTCATAAAAAAAGTTTCTCCTGCTATTTCCTATAGATTCTGCTGCTGTTAAAACAAACCAGGATGAAGACAATGGCAGCTAGAGAGGCCTTTCTGCATTTTTTTGAGGTGCAGAGTAGCCACGCTATAGTGGGAAGGTGGCTATGGCTGTGCCAAAACATGATTACACCATAGGTTAATGTAAGGGCTTTGCTAAGTTTTTTCTCTTTTTTTTAATGGGGAAAACAGAGAAAAAAGTCAATATTGACTAAGCAACTTGAGCTACACTAAACAAAAAATCTGGGAAATTCCCTGAATGGGTTTGGGGAAAAAGGAGTCCCAGAACAAGGTATGAAAAGAGGGAACCCCAAAATACCAACAGGATCCTCTTCTGTCATAGATGCGGGACGAGTTACCAATTTTGAGGGTCTGGTCTAGATTGGTGCCCAACCCGAAGTCATTCAGAAAGGCTCACCAGCCAGTGGGTCATGTGACAAACCCCAAACCCTGGTTCCTTTGACCCATGGATCATGTGAATGGAGCCAAGCCAAGCTCTCCCAGGCAATTCTGGCCAGGCCATGCTCAAATTTTGGCCGGCAGCCCCCTGCTGCCCAGGACAGGGGGATCAAAGCCAAAGTCTCACAGAGCTGCTAGCAAAGAGTTGGGAAATGGGTTTTCTTTCCAAGAACATGGAGTTCTCTATCTGTTACCCAACCCTTGATTCCAGTATTCTCCTATCTCTCTTTCCCGCATTTAGCATTTGGCAGGACTTACCTGGAAACGGCCACCCCTGAAAAGAGTGTATATAAGGCTAAAAAGCACATTTTTGAGCCCAAAACAAAGCTCATCTGTCTCGGTGCCTCCTGTCTTCAGCACCTTCTATCCCACCATGCGCTGGATCGGTCTACTCCTGGCAGGTGAGAAGGGCAGGGGAGGAGAGAAAGCCACAGCACAACTGAGCATGCAGAAGATTCAAAGGGTCTGGAACAGCAACCCCTCAAATTATATCTTGGGTGGGAATTCTGGGGCTCTAGACGTATCACAGCGGGGAGGCAGGTTGGGGAAGCCTATTTTGAAGGATGTGGAGTGGAGGACTTGAGGCCATGGCTCACTTTCCATCCATGCCCCATGGCACCATGCCAATTTCTCTCATGCTCTTGCATGTTGCTCAGTTGCTCTTCATTGTGCTCAGAAGCTGACTGAGAAATGGGAGTAGAATGCAGGACACAGAGTGATGGTGAACACTCAGTGAACTCTGGAACGTCATCCTAAAAGCTGCTCCTCTCCTCTGGTGACTCAAGGGCCATGGGGCAGATCTGTCAGAGACACTCATTCAGTCCTGCATCTTGCTTAGCATGGGGTGAGGTAAGGGTGGGAGGTGGGTGAACAAAGCTTTCCCAGTGTTGCATTTGGGTATCGAATGAAACTACCTGTTGAAACATTGCTAGTCAAGACACTGACTGAGTCACAGGAGCAATGCTTGGAAAAAGTTGGTAGCTCCATAGGATTGTCTCCTTGTCTCTCTCTCTCCTTCCTTCCTTCCTTCCTTCCTTCCTTCCTTCCTTCCTTCCTTCCTTCCTTCCTTCCTTCCTTCCTTCCTTCCTTCCTTCCCGGGAGGCCAAAGGGGGCCCTGGGATGTGCATGTCAGAATAGTATATATCTAAAGCAATCTTCCCCAACTATACCTCCCATCATCCCTGCAGTCAGGAAGTAATAGCAAATCTTTTAACTGATTTCTGCTGCTTTTCCTCTAATAATGATTGAACTTTCCAATGTTTGTGGAAGGTTGTGATAAGTTTGTTTTTTTTAAAAAGCCCAATTAAGCTGCTGCTAAGAGCAGAAGAGCAGCCCAAATCATTTTCCTCCCAATCAGTTGGCAACCTCAAGTAAAGTGTGCTGTGAAACTGCATTCATCTTATGATGCTTAGAATGCAAATACTTCTGCTCTGGAAAAGACCCACATGCTCTGTGGATTCAGAAGGGTGAACAAATGTTGACGTTCTGCTCATCTCTTCATTAAGCTCCAGGCTAGATTAGAGTTAATGAAGACTTCTGGTACGCTCAGAAACTTGCACTTCTTGTTAATTTGTTTGGTCCTAATAAAGTTATAATCCGGCTAGAAGTTTGGGTGGATAGTGGTTTTTTCCCACCAAGGACCAAGATGGCTATGATGGTAATTGATTGTGTATGGAGTGTTTTGTTGAGTGATAGAAGCAGTGTTAGACTCTTCATGTTTACTTACTTTCCAGTTCTGGCTTTAGCCTCCAGCTTCCAAACATCTGAAACCATCCGCATTGTCCAACTCCCACCTAACCCTCGTGTTGGGCAAACGGTCATCCTAAATTTGGAAGATGTCCAATTTCCTACCATGTGCTTCTGGTTCCGAGGCAGCAATCAGAGCAAGGATAGACAGATCTTGCGCGTTGAATTTGATGCAGTCACTCTAAGAGGGCCAGCCTACACAGGACGGGAAGATGTACGGAGAGGATGTTCCTTAATGTTCCGAAATGTGCAGGCCTCCGATTCTGGGCCATACACCGTCTCCTTGATGGAATTGCGGGGAGACGCATTTGAAAGTGCAGTGGGACGCCTGCAAGTTTCCAGTAAGTGCTCAAGGATGGTGGCTGTGAAGATATGGGAGAAAAATTCAATTGGGGTGGGTGGGTAGGGGGTGGAACTAAGGGCCAATTGACAGGTGAAAGGGAAGAACTCCAGCATCAGGGACAGGATATGCCTGAAGTTTCAGGTCCAAACCTCTCTTTCCCTTTTCAAAGAATCATTGGTCCCTAATATAAGGATGTGTATGGGTATAGATTTTTACCTTGTCAAATTTCTTTGAAGGATTCCCTCTGCCCCTTTTAGTGAGGTTTTAGCCTTTCTTAGATGATACAATATCACTCTACTTGCAATGCACAGACTTCCCCAGTCTAGAAGTATCCATTGGAGAATAATTTCCAATATCCCCAAGCTATCTTGGGATCAGAGACACCTGCTAGGCATGTGTGTGTGTGTGTGTGTGTCAAAAAAGGCGAGATGGTGGCTGGGACTGTGGAGTATCCCATGTTCAGAAAGGTTTCAAGGTACTACTCAAACAATTGTAAAAACCCAGGGAGGCTGGACAATTCAAATTTTGCAAGCACATCCCAAAGAGCTATTTAAATTACTAAGTAAAAACGATTTACATTTTAAAATTATTATTAGAAGTTGGAAGGAAGGAAGGAAGGAAGGAAGGAAGGAAGGAAGGAAGGAAGGAAGGAAGGAAGGAAGGAAGGGCTAGAATCTATGAATCTATACCAAAAGGGAAATCTAAAGAAATAATAATATGAATATTGTCATTTACTTTGCAGACTAAAGATGTTTTGAAGAAACGTCTGTCCAGTTTTGCATTTTTATTTTTGGAATGGAAACAAAGCTGCAATTCATCTGCCATGGGGGAATCCAAAGAAGGAACAGCTATTCGGTTTCTCTGTGTTCCCTTCATCACTCCTTGCCTTCACACACTTACCTATAACAGCTGACCATTAAAATTTCTTTTGGCCAAACAGACATGTCCCCTATAAACAGCTTTGTCTGAAACAGCTCTCCTCTGAATTTTGCATTTTGTTGCAAAGCGGTTCTCAGAAACATAATCAAAATTCACTGGTAGGTTTGCTGAAATAGAAGTGTGTGTTTTGTGAGATGCATTCCCCCCCCCCCCGGATTATTCTGAACTGCCAAACGCTTGCTCAAAATGCCCCCCCCCAGCCAGATGATTTATATGAGGTAGCTAGTAGCCACCAGCCATCGAAGCCTATTAAGTGAGTGAGTAAGTCAACATGTGGCATTAGAGCAGTATTTCTCAACCTCAGCAACTTTAAGCCGTGTGGACTTCAACTCCCAGAATTCCCTAGCCAGCATGCTGGCTGGGGAATTCTGGGAGTTGAAGTCCACACGGCTTAAAGTTGCTGTGGTTGAGAAACCCTGCATTAGAGAAAGAGACTCTTATGGACACCCTTTCATACAATTGGTCCTCACCATCAAATGTAGGGGACCACAGCTTCCATCATGGGCATTGTAGTCCAACACATCTGGAATGCAGCAGATTGGAAAACCCCCACAGGCCTTCTGTACAGGTGGAGTAGAGAGGCTATGAGAGTTGAGCATCCATTCCTTTGCTCTGGAATGTCCAAATTAAACAAACCTATTAGACTCTCGATGATCACACAACCACAGGATCGGACTCGGGTGATGTAGCAAGTGGGATATATTAAATTGCCGGGTCTTTCTCAGCACTCGTAATGCGTGCCTTGAGCAGGCCAAACTGGTTTGTCAGTCCTGGTTCAACTGGTTTTTCTCTCCATTGCTTGACAGCATCTGCATTCTCATACAGTCAGAGGGCAGCGGATTCCTTCATCGATCTTCTCCTGCTCCTGTCTCCACCCGGGGTTAAATATCGGCTTGTTACGCTGGTTTAAAAGCACACAGGGGAGGGAAATGGTTTCAACCACTCCTCCCTTGGTTCTCAATCTATTTGGATAAAAAGCAGTGTCCCAAAAAGGGCCAAAGTACCAATATATTGATTTGTTAGATTTATACGTCCTATTTTTCCTTTTGAGGGCCTAATGAACCTCATTCCTCATTGACTCATGATTGGACTCCATCATAACCACCCTTACATCTTGGTTTACAAAACTACAAATCAGGGTTGGGGTGCTCGATCGCGACCTTTTCATCCTTCCCTCCTCTGGGAAAAGCCTTTTAGGAATACATCTCCTAGAGGCACCTATGGTTTGTTCTTGGGTTTAAAAAACTGACACCTCCATGCAGGCTTTGGCACAGCATCTAAGCTACTTCTCACTTCCAGCTTCTCTTCTCTCCCAGAGAACGAGCAAGGGTGTCTCTGGGCATGTGCAGAATTTTAGCGTTTTTAGCCGGTGCACTTTCAGTTTTAGTCCGGTGACTAGAACAGGGCTGATGAAGCACCGAGAGCACCCTGGGTCAGTTAAGGCGGTGAGCTTTGCTCGGCAAGACGGTCGACGCGGCCGAATTATTACCTCAGGCGCCGTCGGACTCCCCCGGATGTCTTCGATCGATTCGCTCGGCTTTCGTTTGTCGGACCTCAGTGGGTTTACCCGGATGTCTCCCATCGATTCGCTCGGGGTTCGTGGGTCACGCCTCGGCTTTCCCACCTGCTCTTGGGCGCGGTTTAGAGCCGGGGGCTCTTCCTCCTCCTCACTCTCCGGCGGGTGTTGCGTCGGGCGGCGCTCCTCTGCCCTCCCCCCCTGCCTTCCTCGCCGGCTTCGCGGTTTTTTCAGTGGGTTTCGGTTTTGCTGCGCCTTTTAGGGTTGGCCTCTTGGGACAACCGGGGGCGAAGTGCCCCTGCGGGTGGGTTTGTAACCCGCGCCGCCGCTTGTTGCCGGGCGGCGCTCGGTGCCTTCCGCTGCGGCTCCGGCGCTCGCGATTTAACTTTAGCCAGTTGCGTCTCCAGCACGGAGGCGTGGGTGACCCACCCCGCCAAGGTCCGGACCGCCGCCGGCTGCGGCAGCTCGTGGTTCAGCCCCGCCTGGAACAGCTGCGCGAGGAACCGCTCCGGCCAGTCCGGGAGCTTTGGCTTGGACGCCAAAGAGTGCTCGGGGACGGGGCTTCAGCCCCCTGGTCTTCTCCGCTGCTTGAGTTCGGGCGCGCCGGTCCTCGAACCGGTTGGGACCCCCCAGCTCCGGCGCCCCCGCTTCGTTCAGGTCGTTCACCCATCCCGCCGCTGCTCCACGAGAAGCCGGGACACGCACAGCACCCTCCAGGCACCGCTTGCAAGGAGGTGTCCCCGTGCAAATCCGCACCTGGTTCAAGCTGCCCCGGGTCGCCGCTGTACTTTTCCTCCAGCCCCCATCTCTTCAGCGGGTCCCCCTCCTCCCGGTAGAGTCGCGGGGCCCGGGGTCCCTGGGCTGCCGGCCTCTGGAGCCTCGCTCCTCGGTGCCCAGTTGGGGGTCGCCCCGGAGGAAGAGGAGGGGGAAGGGTCGGTGGGCCCAGGACGACGGGCGGAGTCATCGGACCGGGTCCAGTGGGTTGTAAGCCAAGCGGTGTCACGGGTGCAGGCTTGGCCAGGGCACCAGACTGCTCAAGAAGTTTTATATGCTCCCTTAAAGCACGAATTTCACCCTCTAGCTCCTGCACCCATTGACCCCCATCCCACAGTGCTGTGGACCCCGTCACTCCTCCCATGGCTCTTGACCACCTGGGATGGTCAGGTATCTCCAGGGTTCCTTCAGAAGCATCCCAAAAACTCAGGTTGCTCTGCGGACCCCATCGCTGAGCCAGACGCCTGGCTGGGTCTTTCTGCCTGACGACAAATTGTGCCTTGATGGGCTGAGGAGGGATGCACATCTCCTCGACCTCTATCCGAGGGGAGTGTGCCAACTCGCCTCCCCCAACCACTCCAAGGTCCAACCCAGCAATGTCCACTTCCAGTTGCAGCAACTCCCGGTCCTCCTTGGGCGGTTGTTTGGACGACTGCCTCTCCTGCTCCTCTGAGGCCATCTTTTTGCTGGAGTTTCCTCGATGAGTTGTGCTCTTGGGTAAAGTCCAGTATTCAGAGAGTTTTAGCAAAATGTCAAGTCTACAATGTCCAAATCCCAATCCAGAAGAATTCTCATGAAACCAGGCCTGGTTCAGATAAAAACTCCTTTATTGAATAGTACGTGCAGCTCTAAGCGAAGCATTGCTAAAACTAAAGCCTGTGTAACTTTCCCTCTACTTTTACCCCCTCTCTCCCCCTTCTTCTTTGGCACCAGATTTCTTTCTCACCAAGTCATGGCCTTGTGATTCCTCACCCTGATAACACCTCTCCTTCCTGGCCTTCGAGATGGCACCGGCTCTGTCGTCTTTCACTCCCCCCCTTGTTACAAATGGCAGAATCAAAGCAAGCAAACCCAGCATTTATTACCCTCAATAAATCAGTCCTCTTTCGACTATTCCTTCAATTGCTGCAGGTTCTGACAGCGTTTCTCTCTCCTAGAGTCTCTGAGTAACTTGGCTCCCCTGCCATGCTTGAGCATGGGAAAAAAAACCTTCCAATCACATTCAAACACTCTAAAGCATGCCTACACCACCAATGTGTCATTTCTTATGAATCATTCCTCACGCAAAGTTCAAGGGGAGCCCTTTAGAAAACCTAGTTGGGACCATGATGTCCCAGGCCAGGGGACAAGATCTCTCCAAAGTGATATAAAATAAGGAGGCCTTGCTTCATGGATTACTGATTGACATTGGTCCAGGAAGATCAACACACACTAACCAGATCAGAAAAGTGCTAACCGACATGTATATTCAGTGTGCTAAGTTTGGTGAGGGTAACTTGGTTAGAAGACGTTTGTCTGCTTTTTGGTAAGGCAATGTGTGTAAATCCAAGCCATTTGTTTAATTTATGGTGAAATACATGACGTGAACCCAGAAAATAGGTGTATTCAGTATAACCAGATTACTTAAGGATGTTATGCACACACAAGCAGTGTGACTTGCATCTGTGCCTTTAAGTGTTTTGTGAGTTGGGAACCAAACAGCCTGTCTAGTGCATGCAGGCTGAAAGATTTCTGCTCATCTGGAGGGCCTCAAGTTTGGGAAGACTCTAATGCAGTGTTTCTCCACCTTGGCAGCTTGAAGATGGGTGGACTTCAACTCCCAGAATTCCCCTCCCAGCAGAATTCTGGGAGTTGAAGTCCACCCATCTTCAAGCTGCCAAGGTGGAGAAACGGTGCTCTAATGAATAACTGTAGATGGAGCTGGTATCAAAGGAAAGTACTAAGACACACTGACCCCTGCAGAACATCATTTATGGTTCAGTGGGAACACCTACATTCTGGTTTGAAAAACAGCTGCTAAATAATTTGGGGTCCCAGTCTCAAGCTCTCATTTCCAACATAACCATGAGGGATGGATGAGTGCCCAGGCAGCTGCCCTCTTGACCTCCACCTGCCATATACTCTCTTCACACAACCCAGTTGTCTCAGCCATTGCCTTAATCCATTGCCATGTTTTGCGAGATGGGCAGCTATATAACTATGACGAAATAAATAAATAATACTTTCTTTGCATTTGCATCAAGCAGAAAAACATATTGTATGCCGATAGACTGGATTCCAACAGTACACTAAACCACCATCCAAACTAGCTGAGATTAAACCGGCTAAGCTGAACCTATTACACAAACACAGTGACCGTGTTGGTAACTATGCTTGGAACTACATGAATGCAGACTTGATGGCTTCCTTGTTTTTTTGGCTTGGAAGAAGCACAGAGCAGAGCAGATATTTTGAAGGGTGAAAGGTGGAGAGTCTCCAGGGCTGTGTTGAGCTAATGCAAACATTCCGGGGCTACTTCAAATACTGCAAAAGCTTTACAGCAGTGTTTCCCAACCTTGGCAACTTTAAGATGTGTGGACTTCAACTCCCAGAATTCCCCAGCCAGCATGGCTGGCTGGAGAATTCTGGGAGTTGAAGTCCATCTATCTTAAAGTTGCCAAGGTTGAGAAACACTGCTTTACAGTAATCCTGTCCACTCTGTAGTTTGGACTGCAGATTGCTGCAACTGACCCCTTTAATACCAGTACCCTCATCTCAGCCTGAGCATAAGCTACCTCTTGGGTGTGAAGCAGAAATCCAAGTAGGGCAGCTATTGCAAGTTATGGAGATCTGCCTGTTAAGTTGCCTAAAGATACCTGTGGATGTGTTCACACATGCTTAATTAGGTCACATTAAGCCCTAGCAGCTGCCTTTGCAAATTGGGCAAAGGATGGGGCTAAACTTGCTAATTTAGGTTTTCTTGAGGCTTAGCATGTTTGGTGGTATAAATCCTTCTCCTGTCTCCTCGGCTGGTTTCTGCTCCAAGGTCTTGGGGCAGTTGAGTAAGTCGGTTAAGTGTATTGTGCAAATGGAGGCAGCAGCAGCAGGTCTCCAAGCCACAGACTTCTTCATGCATCCAAATGAATGTAGCTGCCCCGCCTGTAGCTGTCAGCCTGCAATCCAGCTGGTTTGGTTGGTAAGACTCAGGAATTTGTAGGTGAGAAGCACAAAGGAAAGGAAGGAGGCTGGAGAGAGATGAAGATGGAAAACAGCTGATGGAGGTAGGGAGGTGGAGGACTCTCTGGAGACTCTAGCTCCTTTGCCGAAGGTGAGAAAGCCGGGCTGTTTTCTAGGAGTAGAGTTGAGTGGGAATTGGAAGTTTCTATGGGATTCTGAAAGCCTCACTTTGAGCATCGTTGTTTGGAAGGAAACTCTAGTAAGGACGGGAGAGATCTTGGATTCGGTTTCTAGGGGAAGGAGAGTGGTTGCGGGGTTAGAACAAAAATGGTCTGTCCTCCCCCAGACATCAGCAGTTGAGGACCACCCTCTTACTCCAATCTTCCTCCTCTCAAATTGCCCATCCCTAGCCCTTTGTGTATATTCCTAACCAAATTATCCTTCCTTAGACATAGGAAAAGTTTGGGGTAGAGTTTCACAGTAGGATGCCCACTGCTCTGGGCATTGGAAAGTAGAGAGGAGCTTGAGAACTAGGTGACTGATTGGTTATGTGCTCCCAAATAGGTGTCAGCTCTTAGTGATCCCATAGCTGAATTTTCTCCAGGACCATCTGTTCCCATCCTGGTCCTTCAGATCTTCCAGTGGTGCACCCATGGCTACTGTAATTTAATCCATCTACCTTGCTGCTGGTCATCCTCTTCTTCTTTTTCCTTTCACCTTTCCCAGCATCATGGACTTCTTAAGAAAGCTAGGTGGGAGCTAGGAGGTTGGGGAAGATCTTGAGATCCATGCCCAAAGTTGGAGATTTCTCACCTCCCTGGACCCTGGCCTTTGGCCCATGTCAGGGAGGGGACCCTGAATTACCTGGCCTCTTGGTGGGGATAATTGGGCTTTTAATATTCCAGGACATTCTTGGCAGCCAGTGAGTCAGGCTTCAGTGAGTTTGACGCCAGTTCTCGCATTCCCTACTTGCAGTCTTGCATCCTCAAGAGGCTGATCAGGACTTGGAAGACGCATCAGCTTGGCTTCTGGCATCACTGAGAGATCAGATTTAGTTTTGGGAGCCACTAAGAATTTCTTCCCATAGAATGGAACAAGGCTGGAATCCAAGAGTTTGACTGGCAAGGCCACAGCTTTTTCAAGCTTCAATTCATCTTCTGTCTTGGACAGGCATTTTTGGGATTTGCTTCCAGCAAGGAGAATGCCAAAGCAGAACATGGGAGAGCTTTTTTATAAGCACTTTTCCTGGGCAGGTGAGTTGTAGACCTGGGAAGAAGGATGGGAAGTCTTCATGGGAAATTGCCTGGTCGTGATTTGTGATGAACTCAGCCAAGGTTTTGTGGTGTGGAATTGATTAGCTGTTGGAGATTTCAGTTAGCTCTTGGCAAGATAGTTAAAGCAAGCTGAGAAACTGGAAAACCCCTATTAATAAGTGAAAGCATTTTGCTCATTTATTTCAAGACAGAGACAATGTTGGATTCCTTTCTATGTATCTAACTGCTCTCTTGTTAATCCTTTCCATAAATTCTGAGTGCAAGGAGTACAGAAATAAGTCATAACAGCCATCTGGAAAATTGGCAGTTGCCAAATGAGTCTAAAAACACCTACCTTGCTTGCTCCTGTGCCCTTTCAGGTTGCATGATTGGCAGAAATTGAAGTCCAAGGACTTTCCCGTGATGAAGAGCATGACAAGAAGCTTGTCTCCAGCAGTTTAAGCTGCTGTTAAAGGCAGCTGGTAGACAACCTGGTTGCTTGAGAAGATGGTGGGATAGGGTGGGGAATTTTGCTCTGCCAGATATTACTGAACTACCAGGACTCCCAGCCATCATGGCTGATGATGAGGGATATTGGGAGTTGTCGTTTAGTGGTATCTGGAGGGTCACTGGTTCTTGATCCCTGAAATGGGAAGGGCCTCTTCTGGTTGAGAGACATTTGAGTGAAATGGGATTGCAACCAGAAGATGTGGTAGGAAGATAATGTGCCAAGCCAAGACACTTTCTTTGTTCTCCTGACAGCCTGTTTCTTGGGCCTGTGGATTACTCTGGTCCAAGCAAGGATCAAGATTGTATCCATTCCGGAGACCCCTGTCGAAGGCCAGAACGTCACTTTCTCTGTGGAAAATGTTCAGGGTGACATCCGCGAGGTCAGCTGGTTCCGAGGGATGGCCTCTCAGGGGTCCACAAGGGTCTTTAGCTACTTTCCTGGAAATGGTCGTCCGCAGCGCAACGGGGTCCAGTTTACCAACAGAGAATTTGGTTTCCCCAATGGGTCTCTTCTCATCACTGGAATCAGGCCCAGTGACGCTGGCCGATACAACGTCATAATCCTCCTCCGGCCCAAAGAAATTCTCAATGCCTCCACTGACCTTCAGTTGGCTAGTGAGTATTTGGTCCTCTGGTTCTTGATCTAGTCCCCCTTTTTGCACCCTCTGTGCTTGTCCCAGGTCAAATCCCCAAATGCAAAAGGTGGCTGAAAAGGAACAATTGTCAACACTTTGCTTCAGTGTGTTGGTTCTAACCTTCTCCAACCTGGTGCTTGCAGGATGTTTCCCAGGCTGGCTGAGAATCAAGAGACATTCTCCAACAGGGTGCCAGGTTGGGGAAAACAACCGTCACTGTCCTGGCTCTGAACTAAAGTAGGCTGTTTTGCAACATTTGGGCTCATCCCTGAAAAAATATTAATTCACTGAAGGTGGCCCATTTGTGTGTGTGTGTGTGTTTCTAAAGCAACTGCTTTTGTGTAATTTCTTACAAAGAGGTGATATTTTAGACAGCATTCTACGCATGCATTACCTAAAACTGAAAAAAAAGAGATTTCTTTTCCTCCCTTTTCTCAAGACAATCATCTGAGTTATATACAAATGGATGCAAGTTTAGTTCATCTTCAATTAATAGCATTCACCCTTGATTAAGTGATAAAGCAGAAGCCCAGATTGGAAGCCTTGGGGGCTACTGAGGAAAAGTGCTGCTTTTCTGGGGATCCAAGCAAAAGACAACTGGGACCTTCCTCCCAGGAGGGTCATGGGGTCAAAAAAGTCAAGATGGTGGCCAAAACAGTGTCACTGAAGCCCCAGTCCTTTTTAATGCAGTCACGACCCCCCTGCTCCATCTTGATTGTGAAGCAGAGCAATGGTGCCATGAAAGCGTCTTAACAAGCCCCATCCTTAAGAATCTTATCTCCAAATCATTTTAACATGTCAACCTCCCATATTTTATGTCTTGTATTTTAGTTGTTATTAACCATTTTTTAAAAAGTTATTTCTTTTTTTTTTTTTAAGCTAGCTCAAGTGGTAGGGAAATTGGGTGTGGCTGGTAAGAAATGAAAACAGCTCCTGTAACATCTTCGATCTCCTTTCCAGCAAACTTGTAAGGGTTCAGAGAATCCTGGGAGATACCTTGGGAACTTGAGTTTCTCAGGATAAGAAGGCCAAATCTGTCAACAATCAAGGAATTGGCAGTTTGCGCTAAGCCCCTGAAACTCAAAACAAGGTGTCCATCTATTTATGGAAAAAGTGAGAGAAAGGCACACTGGGCTGAAACTGCAGAAAGTTCAAGCAGAGGCTGAATCCTCATCTTGTTAGAGGGCAATTCTTTGTTCTTCCGTCTACTACAATGTTTCTCAACCTTAGCAACTTTAAGATGGATGGACTTCAACTCCTAGAACATCTTAAAGCATGTGGGAATTGAAGTCCACTCCTCTTAAAGCATGCTCCCTGGGGAATTCTGGGAGTTGAAGTCCACCCATCTTTAAGCATGCTGGCTGGGGAATTCTGGGAATTGAACTCTATCTTAAAGTTGCTGAGGTTGAGAAACACTGGTCTCAAGTGCAATAAAAATTCTCAGCTAACAGTAACATGGTGAGTATCCAGGAAATTTTAGCTGAGTTCCAGTCAGTGAAAGGAAGGTGGCCTGAGTGTGATCTGTAGCAACTCAAAACCTCACTGGCTATTATGAGGTCAGGAATGCTTGATGCTGACCCTTCTGTCCTTATTTCTATTCTAGCACCATCTCTGACAACAGCAACCACAGCAACCACAGCGACAATAGCAACCCCACCCATTAAGGAACTGCCTCCAAGGCCTTCGATGGTGGGCTGGATCGTGGCTGGTGTGTTGGTTGGGATTTTGCTCTGTGGTGCCTTAGGAGCTGTTATGGTTTACCGGTTTGTTTTACAGAAGTCGGAACCAGGAACAGGGTATGAGTTTCAGAGTTCCTCCCCCTCCCCATTCAGTAATTATTCACATCAGGTCTCTAAATGCTGAATTTTGAAATTACAGCGTAGTTTGACAACTGTGGCTCTGATTCAGGTTGGAGAGAGAGAATTCTTTATTTCAGTTTCGATGAAAGAAAGAGCCCTCCTTATGATGTGCCCATAAGTGTAAGTGTGCAAAGGTTAGAAGTGTTGACCGATCCTCATTCTTATCCAACCCAATCTCGTTTTAGGGTAGCAGGAAAATTGGATCTAAGAGCAAAAAAGCCACCTGCGTCTAAACATGGTAAGCGTGCTATGATGTTTGTGAACCTTGGGACCCAGCTTCTTCCACCAAAAGATCTGAAGTATCATTTGAAGGGCTTGACAGGAATATCTTTTTCAATTAGGCTGGCACCCCAAAATGCCTTTTCCCCAAAAGCTAAACATGACCTCAAACTGGGCTTAGCTGCTGGGGATGAGGTGGACTCAAACATGCTGTTTTCTGGGCAATAGATCAGAAGAAGCTTATATATTTTATAGCTTCCAGTATATTTTCAATGTCTCAGTCTAGTTTTAGCCCTGGAATTCTTGAGTGGTCTCCCCTTCAGTTATTCACCAGACTGGATCCTGTTTAGGTTCCAAGCGCAGGGAAGTTCAGCCTCCATTGCTACCCCTTGAAACACTTTTCTGCCAAGTGAAGTCCATTTCACTCTGGGATTTTTGATGGATTCCTAAGGACCCAGAAAGGAATCAGCTAAATTTACGACATTCCTAACATTCCCCAAACGGTTCATATGCAGAAGCAGTTGGTTAACAAGGCAGGATGTGTTCAGACGGATTCAGCCCCCTTATTCCCACTTGCTGACACTCTCCACATGGGCTAGTGATGAAATGACACTGTTTTCTTCTGTTTTGCAGATGATAAGGAACCCATTTATGAGGTGATGGATTCTCCGGTGGAAACTCCAAAAGGTCCCCTCCCAATCTCTGGCCCTCTTCCGGTGAGTTTCCACCTGTCTTCTCCTTGGTTTCTTCTGAGGTGGAACAGTGAAGACGATTGATGGATCAGGAGATGGGCAGAGCCAAAATGGGCTGGATTCTTGAGTTGGTAAACTCATGTGAGCAGAAGATGGGTCTATGTTTCCTAGGGAGATCCTTGGAAGAATCCCTAGGTCTGAGGGACTTTTTCCATTGCTTTTATATTTGTCTCTCTTTGCAGCCTCTTCCAGGGACCTGCCTCAAGTTGGACTCAAACTATATGGTATGTGCCAAATTGGGTGATTTTCCTAAGCAGACCTTTCATGTGGTTTAATTTATAAGCACAACCCCATTTTGGTCAAAGGTTGATGTGTTGTAAGAAATCTTTCAGCCAGCCTTCCAACAGATGCCCAGTTAAAATTTAATGTTGTTGTTTGATGCTGTTAAAAGTATTGTCGCAGGATATAAGCTGTTCTAAGTAAAGCTGCCTTTTGCAATTGACTTATCATCATCATCATCATCATCATCATCATCATTTATTGGTGTATTTCTTTTTTTTAGGATTTGCTCTACAAAGCAGATTCCGTTTACTCTGAAATCAAGAGGTGATGATGCAGCTGAAAGATTGTTGTCTTCCTGATTCCTGGCTCATCTCTCATCCGCAATAATGACCCATCCCAGGATATTGGGATGAAAACAAAGTAATCCATATATTTCTACCTTTATGGGATCAAGGATTCTTTCTCTGCTAGACTGTGAATACAGCAAATAACTTTAACCTATTGTTAAGTTCAGATCTTAGTGAGTCCAAGACTGTCTCGTGATGGAATGGAGTCAAATGGAATTGAGTGGTCACTTGGCTCTCATCTTTCACCCAAAATGTGGGCCATAATTTAGAAGATCTAGAGGGATGGAAGAAGAAATGGACAGCTAGGGCCATCACTCAATATTGACTTGATCATGCAATTGTTCTGAAAAGTCCAAGGACCCCAAATAATTCATATATAGAGAAAAGCCCTGTTTTCTCTGGATGTGTGTGCAGAGCCATCAGCTTTGAGGTAGATTGTCAACCTGGAAGATTAGCTGCTCCAAGACAGCCAGATTTGGTGGAAGACTTCCTGTCTGAGGATTTCAGCAACTCTAATTTTCTATCTCCAAGGGCAAGAGCATTTAATTCCGTCTCACATCTGCAGTGTTGATGTTCTCCCCATTTTTCTACATCATCTTGTTACAACAACATCATGTCTAAACTGGTTTATTTTCATTCTATTGTTTGGGGGTGTTGTTTTTGTTTTAAATAAAGGGCCGCCCTTTTCTAAGGGTGGAGCACTTATCTCAACTGCCTGTAGCATCCCTCTAAAGAAGATGCAAAGATAAGGGAAACGCTGTTCGTGCTGGGAAATTTCCATGGTGGGTCAAATGGTAAGAAATGGTAACAGGGTCACAAGGTGGAACCAAATCATGTTTGTGATCTAGGTAAAAGAGGAAGTTCTCACATTTCAACTGAGAAAATAACTCACAATGAAAAGGAGAGGAAAGCAGAGGTTGTACGGCCTCCAGATTCAAGTATAAAAGAGAGCCCATCATACTTTCACAGAAATAAGTTCCAGTGGATTTAATGGAACTTATTCCCAGGGCATCCTTCCTCAACCTGATGTCCTTCACGTGTGCTGTTCTGCCTAGCATGGCTCAAGTTCAACTCCTTGGGAGCTTAGAAAAGGCAAGCACATTGCCTCTTGTTCAGGACATGCAACGTGCTATGTGATCTTACTGACATCCTTCTATTATAGAGTTTCACTGCAAACCCTTTAGGGCAGAGCCCTGAAACTTCTTTTTCTCACTGGTGGAACTGGTATGATGGGGAATGTTCACAAACCTCCTAGCTACTCAGAGAGTGCAAGACTTGAGAGACCAGAAAGACAATTCTTAAATTGGGGTAGAGCTGTGATTGACACCCATATCCATATGGCAAGACTAGATAACAGGGAAATTAATCAGCATTCAAGATTATGAAATAAAAGGACCATAGATGGAGGCTCTGAGGAAGAAGTGTCAAGACGTAGAATCCCGAGAAAGATGTAGAGTTAACTGATGTTACTCATGAGGTCTAGAAAGTTGAAAGACTTGAGCTAGGGATATTGGAGAAGATTGCTAAAGGAGTCATAGAGGCCCACATAGGTCAAGAAAAACATGGACTCGGGTGTCTGCAGGGTATGGTTACAGGGACAATATGTCCTTTATTATAAAGGACAGTGCTTTATTTCTGAAAGCTGTCCTTTAGATTTATTTATTTCTCAAAAACTCACTTTTGTCCTTTCTGGTGGTCATTTCACTTTTACTGTACAAAGGGTACCACTTCATGCCCAGTCTTTCACATTCGTGTGAAAAATATGGAAGTTGGATTTTTGTATAAAATAAATTCACCTGTCCTGCTTGCTTTTAGATATTTTTAGTAGAATATGCGTTTTTGTAAAGTTTTTCTTGGTCTGGCTTTTGAACTTCCCTTGTAAAGCCAAGCTACCAACATAAACAATTACATTTTTTAAAATCCTTATGAACCTCTTTCAGAATTGCCCCTTTTTCAGGTTTGTCCTTGATGTTTTCCAAGAAAATAGGGTCACCGAGGTAAGATTTAAAAAATCAAGATGGCAGTTGTGCATGAAAAGCAGGTGGAGCTTCGATGGTGCTCTTGTGCCTCCATCTTGACTTTTTTGACCATACGCTGCAGACCCATCTACATGGCTCCTTGAGAGCCTTTGAAGGTGGAATGATTGTTGTGGGAAAAAAAGAAAAAGAGGGAGGGAGAGAGGGAGAACTGAATGGCATTCTGCAGAACAGGGCATGGCTTGTTGTGAATCACTGAACCATTCCACCCTGAAGATCAAGCCACCATTTTCTACTTATTAATCTTGATCCCGGATTGAACCTTTCCCTACATTCAGCTGGCACGCTCCGGAGCATTTGCTCTGCATTGATTAGCAGGCTGGCTAATGATCAATGCCTAGAATTAGAAAACTTCCCGAAAGCAACCCGTCCCACTCCTTTGCTCCCCTGGGGCATCCTCCAAACTGGAAATCATCCAACGTGGGCCACATAATTACTTTGCCAGTTCTCAGACGTTTGGAATGCATGCTTGCTCTGCTCCCTTTTAAGAGCAGGTTGGCAACAGGCAGAAATGACCTAGGTGCAGCTTGTTCTCAGGCATGGAAAAGGGGAGGAAACTCTTCTCGCCCACCTCATCATCAAGAAATTGGGTCCGCCTGTTCTTAAAGGCGCCACCGAGGGCCAGCCCAAAGCAGAAAAGTTGGTAGTCCTCTGAAGACATCCAGATCCTGGATGTTACCTCTTCCATAGTCTGAACTTAATTGAAAGGGAGCTTTACATTTAAAATTTTTAGATTTAGGTTTTGCAGGAGATCAAAGGAAAGTCTGAGAATATGAGTTGTTCGTTCGTTTCATTGAACACAGGGTTTCTCAACCTTGGCCAGTTGTGTGGACTTCAACTCCCAGGATTCCCCAGCCAGCATATTGCTACTCATCAGCTATTCAAGGCTGCTAACTAAATGTCATATAGAAACAGCTGTTGGATCAGTGGGCACCTTAGAAATCTTCTAAAGAAATAAAATAGGGGCTGCAAAACCCTGAACAGTGGCTGACAGAAAATGAACGCAGAATTTTTGCAGACCGGATCTGGTAGCCTGAACTTCCATATATAAAATATTAAAATAAGCAACATGATAGTGTTGGAATATTTTCCTTGTATGTTTACAATACGTTTAAATGAAGGATTGATGAAAGATTGGATAGGCAGTAGTAATGCCATTTTATAGAAGGAAAAAGCTGGTTCCTGCCATTATAAATAAACGAGCACATCATGCAGCAAAACCTATGTAAAGGAAGACATATATCTTATGTATAGGAAGACATATGTATAGGAAAGATAAAACGCCCATTTATATAGACTGGTGTTTCTCAACCTTGGCCACTTTAAGATGTGTGGACTTCAACTCCCAGAATTCCCCAGCCAGCAAGCTGGCTGGGGAATTCTGGGAGTTGAAGTCCACACATCTTAAAGTGGCCAAGGTTGAGAAACACTGATATAGACATTATGGTTAACTATAGATAAGGAAACATCTGCTTTAACAGACTATGAAAGGAAGGAAAGATTGCACAGGAGGAGGATGTTCATGCTGATAGAGCATGAACTATTGGAATAAGCTAATGTATTCCATTCTATTGATAATGATTGGCTAAGTCTTTAAACTAAAAACCTATAGAAGGGAGACAGAAGAACAGTTCATCATGGCGGCCACCCAGTGCTCCTTGACCACGTTGGGTTGAATACATATATTTTCTTTGACCTCCACGGATTGTCTGGCATGTTTTACTGGATTCTCAGCTTGGGCACGAACCACGGGAAAAGAAGGAGTCTGATCCTTCGGAGAAAAGCAAAAGTTTCACTCACCGCTCAGTTTGCAACCAACGGCTCGCAAAACAGCCAAAGGTCTTCCTAGTTGCCCTTGTGGCAATCTGTTTGGGCCAGCACATTTTTCTTTCTAGCCTTAGGATGGTCAGCTTGCAACCTTAAAACTTCCCGTCCTTGTGCTGCTTCTGTGGCCTTTGCAAAAACATTGCAAAACATTGTGACCATCTGGCATTGCGTGCTTCAATCACATGTATTGGCCAGCGGGTCGCTGGTTTTTTGAGCCAGTGCTTCTAATATCCTGGAGTTCTTAATAAGTAGGAATCAGAAATTATTTAGAAAGCACTAAAACTCTCATGTTGGAGCTCAAACATCAACTCATTATAGAATAGAATAGAATAGAATAGAATAGAATAGAATAGAATAGAATAGAATAGAATAGAATAGAATAGAATAGAATGAAAAATCATGTGTTCTTCTGTCTGTTTTTACTAATCCCTCTCTCACTGTCTGGACAGGGCCAGGAGAGAGGCAAAAGGATCAAGGAAGGGTTAATACAGGTGGGAATTGGGGGCTGAAGTACAACTTCCAACAGTCTTAGGCTATGTTGGCAGAGGCTGCTGGGAGTTGTAGTTTAATATCCTCTGGAGGCCCCAAATGCTTTCTCCCACAAAAAGTATGCAGTCCAATATAGAAATGTTCATTAAACGACTGAAAAAAGGTTTCATAGGCAATTGGTTAATTCAAGTGATACATCACATTTTATTCTGAGCAATGTTAGACTGTAGAAAGAGCATTTTTCTACAGGTAGTCTCCAGTTTAAGAACGAGTTCTGTTCCCCAGGTCTGTCCTTAAGTCGAATTAGTATGTAAGCCAGAACAGTATTATTGTATAATACTGTATAAGTAGAATTCTGTAATGAACTCCAGCCATTGTGTATTTA
The DNA here is from genome assembly GCF_059951505.1 of Python bivittatus. Taxonomy (NCBI): domain Eukaryota; kingdom Metazoa; phylum Chordata; class Lepidosauria; order Squamata; family Pythonidae; genus Python; species Python bivittatus. Next base: position 3,959,974 of record NW_028277054.1, read on the forward strand.
ACCTGAATCACTGTGTATTTAACTTGAATTTTGCTACAATAGGCTCTGTTCTTAACCATGGGTTGTCTGTAACCTGGGTGTTCTTAACCTGAGGACTATCTGTATTTTGCTCAAAACTGGATTACATGCATTGACTGCCAAAAAAATAAGTCATGTACAGGTGCTTAATACAAAATACAATGTATGTTTACAACATAGATAGCTTTTTTCCATCTTTTACAGGTAGGTTGCAAACATTCTCAAGTTTTAAAGCTTACGTTTTGTTCATATAAACAGAAACAAAGAAAACGAATATACAGCTTTGGTTGAAGTTTAGCTTCAAAAGAAATCAACCGCATCAGATCAAGCTTAATACCCAAACAGAGAGCTGTTCCGCTTTACACATACGGACGCAGCATAACTTGTGTGTCCCTTCTCTGCAAAGGAATCTGTGGAAAGATTTAGAAAGGAGAAAGCAATATGTTGCTGAGACAATATTATCCAGGCCAAATAGGACAGCGATCTCTGTCCTACCTAAACAAATGAAATAATGCTATTTTATTAATGTTAGATTATGATTAAAATTTAAAATGTGTTTGCAGTTAAAATTAGTGTTATTATAACGAATAAGAACACGTGTTTTTGGTCATCATAAAAAATAGGATTGCAAAATCAAGCCCACGCACATCCTAAAAGAAAAGTGGCTATTTCTTGCATCACAGTGCAGTACAAGAACTGGGATTTATCATTAATAAACAGTAAGAGGCCCAGTTGTGACTTTTCAACAATTCCTCGGGCCTGAAAAAAGGAGATGGATTTGCAGTCCTCAGACGTAAAGAGCATTTTCTGTGGTTGCCCGCAGAGGAAGTTTCTGTTAAAGTGATCCAGGAAGATTTTATTGCTGGCTTGTTTACTGACAACTTTAAGAGGGTGCTAATCGCTTTAAAGGTTGTTTATTTTTGCAATTTGGAAAGGAGGAAAGTCTGCCACCTGGTGGCCATTCCAGGATCTGTTCTGCCACTTATTAAGAGTTGAGCTCACAACTCCTAGTAACTTTATGTCCATCTACAGGTAGTCCTCGTTTAGTGACTGCCTCATTTAGCAGTTACGACGGTGATGAAAAAGTAACTTTGCAACCAATCCTCACCTTTATGACCTTCGCAGGTCTGTAAAACCGTGTTTCTCAAAATCAGCAACTTTAAGACGTATGGACTTCAACTCCCAGAATTCATGGCTGGCTTCTGGGAGTTTGAAGTCCATACATCTTAAAGTTGCTGAGACTGAGAAACACTGCTATAAAGCAAAGAAAAGCTGGAGTAAGACTGTAAGCACAGTTGTGGTTTCACTTAGCGATCACTTCGCTTTACAATCAAGTTGCTGGTCCCAATGGTGGTCGCTAAACAAGGACTACCTGTTTTCTCCTGGGCAATGAGAAAAAGTAGGTGCTGCTGTGGTCTTCTTCCAAGCCGGAACATCTAGGAGACAGGGGTCAAAAAATTCAAGATTGCAGCATTGGCTGGGCCATCAAGGTCCTGTCTTTTTTAAATGTACATCGTGCACATGTTTACAAAAGAGACAAGATTTCAATTATATGGTTGTTGCTGCCATCTTGACTTTTTGGACACGCTCATGAATGACTCTGCTTCCACAATTTTTTTTTACTTTCCAGTCTAGCCTGTAGTTGTGAACATTCCAAGCATGAACTTTATCCAGCCCAGCTGAACCTTTCAAGATCAATCCAATTTGGCTTGACACCCCTCCTGTCTGGTTTCTTGCTGTGAAATATAATTATATAAGAGTTTAAGAGAATGATTCCTTTTGGGAAAGGGAACTCAATGGCTTAGATCAGCTGGGGATCCCCAAAATCTGCCCTGTTACCCCAAAGAGTGTCTGGCCCAGAATCATATGAATTTCCATGGTCGTGGAAGGGCTGGAAGCTGGATCTCTCTGGTCTTAGTCCAACATCTGAACCACTAAACCACACAAGAAGAAGTTCCTGGAGTTCTTGGAATGCTAACCTCTTCTGAAGGACATGATTTTCATCCCTCTCATGGCTTACAGTCCATTCTTCAGATATTTGGCTGTCTAGGCAAAATCAAGTCTTACCCTTCCAGGATCCCATCAACCTACCTTTCAAAAGGGAAAGAACTGCTTCCAATTTAGCATTCAGGAAAGAATGATGAGAACATGCCTATCGAAAAAGAAGAAATGTCACTTCCTATTTCACATGTCCTTATTCCCCCCTTGCTTCAAGTTGCTGAAGATCATTTTAGCCTCAGAAAAAGCTGAGGATGAGTGAGTGTTGTTTCTAAAAGAATGCAAAAGAAGGATGAACAAACTTGACTCCTCAAATCCCTCCTCTGATGCTCCCCAAGAAGAAATACTTGAGAACTCTGGTTACCTCCATGGTTATCTTGAAGTTTCTTTGTTTTCAAGGAAGAGCGTTATGTGCAGAGTGGAGGGATTACTATTTCAAGCAATCCTTCTCCCACCAAAAATTATTATAAAAATTACACCCCCCCCCCAAAGTTCTTTAAACTACATATTCTTTGGGCCAAGGCAAAATTGGGATCTTATTTAGAAAGCCTACAGATGGACAAGTCACCCAGGGAAATTGGCCACCCATTAGATTGACTCAGAATATAGACCAATTATTTCCCCAAATTTGAAAAACATCTTGGATCATTTCTGAGTCAACTGAGATCTAACTCCCCCCCTGCATTCCCACGCCATGCATTTGACAATCAAGAGTTGCAAGAAGCCTGGGATAGTTTTGTGGGAAAGCAAGGGAAGGAAGGAAGGAAGGAAGGAAGGAAGGAAGGAAGGAAGGAAGGAAGGAAGGAAGGAAGGAAGGAAGGAAGGAAGGAAGGAAGGAAGGAAGAAGGATAACTTTTTTCCCCAGAGCTGGGAAATAATTCATTTGGAAGCTCACCTTCTAGTGTCTCATGTGTCTAGATTCAAACCCATTCATCAAGGAGTGGACCTACTTACAGAAGAGCAGTGAGAAGAGGGAGAGTGTGCTGGTCCAGGCAAGGGATCCAAACAAAGCTGCAGCAATGATTCCTGCACTGTATTTCAAGGAGGCTGAGCCAGAACCCGGACTTTGCCCTGAAAAGACAAATCGGTTTCAGGAGAGTTTGCAGGAACAGCCCCTAATTTAGCCCTGATATTGACCAATCTAAGATGCACATGTGGATTTCTGCACCCCCAACCTTGCTACTGATTACAGGTATTATGAGATACAGTATTTATTACAGGTATTATGAGATACTTGTCATTTTGCTGGAAAATATTCACCAAGCAAACCAAGTCTGGTTTTTAACATGGAATGAAAGAGGAATTCCCATCTGTGACTTGGGCCAATTCTGTCTCTCTGCTGGGGTTTGTAGAAGAACTTACTTTCACAGAGAAAAGAGTCAACTGGCATTGATTAGATGTATTGGACCACAAACCCCATCAGCCTGCTAGCTGGATTGGATGGGAGCTACAGTCTTGAAGTTTTCTTTTGGACTTTGATTTTGTTTTTTTAAGGAAAGGTCTACCAAACCATTATTGGTTGTATAAGTCAGCGGATGGATCACTGGATCTAATGCTTTTTCCCAGAGGTTGATCATTCTTGGAATTAAAGAATTTGGAATCCAGAAACTAGATATGAGCATTAGAAAGAAAAAATAACAGTGAACACAGTCCTTCCAAATAAGAATCTACCTTTTGTTAACCACAGCTTTTCTTCATTTCAGGAGATGCATCATTAAACAAGTGGGGCAGGAAATATATATAATCCATTGCAAAGAACCACAACTGAAGTTTCAGTTTTATCTCTTTGCCCATCCTTGGGGTATTAGAGGCCATTTCAGAAGGGGACCTTTTCACGGGTTTGCTGCTAAAATTCCTTTTTCTACACCAGCCTTCAAAGTATGGCTATGTTCTTGTTCATTATTTTTCATCTGAGCACCTCCAAGAGGAGCCTTCCCCAAGCTGGATACCCTTGAGATGTGTGGACTTCAACTCTCAGCATCTTCAGCAGTGATCACACTGGCAGGAGATTTCTGGAAGCTGAAGCCCACCCATCTGCTGGGCATCCGGGTTGGATTAGAGAAGGCTGCTTGGCATGTAGACTAGAGTTATGATTGAGATTTTTGGTTTCTTTGCCTGCTTCTCCTGTGCCACTCTGCTCCTTGCTGGAGAAAGAAGGCCTTCTCAATGTTTTTCTCTATATATTTGTAATAAACCAGTTTCTTTGCTTCATTAGCAACCAAGGATTGGTCTTGGCAGGTCTTCTTCCGACAAACTGTGATGTTTATCTTTGCGATTTTCTTCTACTAGGAAGCTGGCTAGTGGGCAGGAAAAGCAACCCACTCACCCCCACCCCATTGTCCTATTTCCTGGAAATGGCAACAGTAGCTGGCTGGGGAATTCTGGGAATTGAAGTCCATACATCTTAATGTTGCTAAGATTGAGAAGCGCTGCTCTTGAGGAAGACACAGCCCCACCTTCCTTTGATCAAGGAAGTTCCTACAGCTTCTCAATTCTGTGCTGTAGGAACTTCTCCTTTTCTATACTGCAGGGCTTATACAGGCTGTTGACTTTCAAGAAATTCTGGATCTTTCACTTAGTCGGGCATCCCTTCTCTTGGTTCATTTCAAAGTTTAATTTTAATGCTCCAACCAAGGTCCCCAGATACCAAAATCCAGCTGGAGCTATTGGGAGAGAACATGTTGATCTCTAATCACAGGAAGCCCATCCTAAACACTAATCTTCTGTAGTGGTAGATGATCCCACAGGCATTCTTAGAAAATAAATACAGGGGATGGGTGCAGCCCAGTTCTTTGTTTGGAAGTAAATCCACATGCTCAGAAAAACAACAAAGTTAGGGTGGCAGAGAACATGCTCCCCAATTTACCAGCTGTTTGGCTACATTGGGGAATTCTGGGAGTTGAAGTCCACTCATCTTAAAGTGGCCAAGTTTGGACAACACTGGGCTACACCTATCATAGCAGCCATTTTGTGATAAAAACACCTTCCCCCTTGGCAGCCATTTTGAGAAAGCTTCCACCCACAACAAGCCCTCAGAATTTCAAACAGGTCCAATGGCTCAGAACAGCTGCCTATTCTGTATTTTGTCAGTTTCCCTTATATGCAGATAAATGCAAATTTAACTATTATTAGCTAGCTTTGGGACAGGTAATTATCTAGGGCCACCACCTTAGCTCCATTCCAGCATAAGCTCTGTTGAGCTAAGCGGCAGTATTTTTCTGCAGATATTACAACTGTAATTATGAGGAAGCATTTCTTTAGTATATTTATATATTTATCTTTAGGTTGAAGGCATGGAATGCTCCTCTTTGCTTTCCTCATTGCTCTCCAAGCTCCCTGTCTTAGGATTCTCTTGAACTACTTGAGAATAAGGTTGCTTTGGGGTAACTGGTATTGCTACAGAGATTTAAAAGCCAGCGGTTGTACAAGGTAACTTAGTTGTTGGCCCACGTCAAGCTGGGAACATACTTTTCGTACTACTGTACATCCACCTTGTTAGAGATTTGTTTTGGAACGCTACAGCGTTGAGTTGGTGACTCAAGTTGCCTCAAAGCCTCATTCAAAACTAAATCTCTAACAAAACATGGTCTCGGCAGTGGGGTTTGAATGAGCAGTTCAGTTCAGTGAGCAGAAAAAGCAGTACACACCAGGTTGTTGTTTGGCTGTTCCACCATCTTGTGTTCTGGCTTGTAACACCACCTGGCCTCTATAGAACTTTGGTTCCACACTAGTCCCCTTCCCTGGACTGGGGTTTTGGTCTGAAGAAACTTCAATCTCAACAATGTAGTTTCCAAAATCATTTGCGGTCAGCTGGGTGATATGCAAGGAGCAATCATCCTCTTGTACTGTCTTCTGTCGGTCCTGCTGTTTCTTGGACTCTGACTCAGAATTGTAGATTTTTTCTTTCGCTCCAGATTTGGTTATTCGGCTCCAATCACACCCCACAATGTCTTTTTGTGGCATCCCTGGAATCAACGTGATGTTCTGGCCAACAGAGGGGTTTGCTGGTATGATCTGGATAGTAATTTGGAAAACGACTGCAAACAAAGTAAGAAGATCATCACATTGTCTCATGATCAAAGAAACAAGTGCTCTTGTTTTTGAGCCAGGCAAAGAACCACATTTATTCTTGTGGTTTGCAACACTTGGATTGTTGTAATTTAAGCTTCTTTTAAAGGCAGATGCCAAGATTGTGCTTGCCCACTCTCATAAACTAGCAGCCTTCTTTCAAAACACACCAAGAACTAAACTTTCCACCCAACAGATCTTGTCTTTCTTACTTCCTATTGTGTGATTGCCATTTTAAAAAACTGTCTCTGCTTCAGTGCCTTTAAGGAGCACAGAATATTAGCAAGAAGAAAGATTTCCTGGACAGTGGGGTAGAAATTCAGCTTCTAATTTTTTGGTGGGCTACAATGAAAGATGTACTGTAATGGCAAGGACAATTTAAAAAAAGAAAGAAAGGAAGGAAGAAAGGAAGAAAGAAAGAAAGAAAACCTAATAGCTCCAGTGGTTGTTTTTGCTGCTAAAATAGGAATATAAAAAAATGGTCAAACCCTCAAGCAGCTTCAGGAAACAGATTGAATCAATAGTGCACGGGCAAAATTGATATTGCAGCTGTGAATGAAACTTAGCTGAAAACTTTTCACACTTTTTCAGGCCAAGGAGCATGTTGATTTTTAAAAATCCTGAACTTCTGATCAAGAGGCAAAGCATTAATGGCAGAAAATTGGGTACATCCAAGTAAATGTTTTGTTTTACTTAGTTTCTCTCAGAACTTCATGAAGTTCTCAAGGAACTCTGTGGTCCCGGAAAAACTCTGATCTACATCTTAGAGATTTTCAAACATAGCAGTGCATTAATAAGAAACAGCTAGATTTCTGCCTGTTAGATAACCTTAAAGGTACACATTGATCCCAGTGTTTGCAAACATGCTTAACCAGGTCAGTTAAACATCTAGCAACAGCATCTACCTTACGTTTGGACAGTATGAACCTTGAGTTGTTCTTTTAGGGTTAGCAAATGCAAGCCAGGGGAGATGGGCAGCGTACACATTTAATAAGCAAATAAATAAATAACCCTGCTTGTTTAATTGGTGCTATAATATATTTTATGAACCTCCAAAAGCTTAGAATGCAAGTTAGGCATGGTTGGGTGAATGCAGCCTGCAAGATAGCATTTAAAACTTACTAGAAATGTTTAGAACAATGGAACCCGTATAGGTTTGAGTTGCTTCATCTTTTGTATCTAGCTTCTTTGCGGGGTCAGCAGTTATGGTTACCATATAGTTTCCTGTAGCTGACTGTGTCAGATTTCTGATATCCAAGGAACAATTCTGATGTACAGTTATTGTCTGTACAGCATCAGCCTTGATAGTTTTTGACCCGGAACTTTCTTGGGGGGGAAAAGTAACTTTGTTCCCAGAGGGCGGCGTCCACTCGCATGTCTCAAACTGGTCCGGGACACCCTTCAGAACCAGCAGGACATTTTCACCCTGTTTAGGGTTTGAGGGTTTAGGAATGACAGTTAAACGTTTCTGGGCTGGTACCAACTGCAATAAGCAGCATAGGATGCAACCTGCGAAGAAGGGGAAACAACCAAAGTTATTCCATTCTGTTTTCCACAGCTCGGGTTAAGCACACCATGCCCCAGATAGAAACTCTCTATCCAGACCTCTGCATGAAGGACTATAATCTGAGAAGGGGGCTTTACATCTGGATGCTCTGTGTGTTCAGCATGGTCCATTCTGCTGGATTTCTCCTTCTACCCCAACTCTGGAGTTCTGACATATGACTGCCTTTCATTGCTTGAGTCAGGAGAACAAGTGATGGTCTCTCACTTGAGTGGAGGCACAAATACCCTAAGCCAGTGTTGTCCAAACTTGGCCACTTTAAGATGAGTGGACTTCAACTCCCAGAGCTGAATGGCTGGGAGAATTCTGGGAGTTGAAGTCCACTCATCTTAAAGTGGCCAGGTTTGGACAACACTGCCCTAAGCCAACCAAGTTATTTGGGGCATAAATGAGGCACTCCCCAAACAAAAAATATATCAGCTATTTGTCCCTTCTCTTACAGTACCTAACAAGGTAGTAAAAAGTATCTTAAGTGTAGACTGCATGTGCCTCCTATCTGGTGATATGTGGGAAGAGTATATTGGTCTGCAACATAGCTTCTAGATTAGACATCCTAGCTAGCTTGTGTTGAATTGAGCGAGGATGTGTAGAACTGACCAGTACTATAATGAGCAGGGAATGCAACAAATGGCATATGGATAATTCTACTTTATTTGCTTCTCTTGCAAAAAAGAGAGCCAGTTTGGTGCAGGGCTTAAGGCACCAGGCTAGAAACCAGGAAACCTTGAGTTCTAGTTCTGCCTTAGGCATGAAGCCAGCTGGGTGACCTGGGGCCAGTTCCTCTCTCTCAGCCCTAGGAAGAAGGCAGGGGCAAACCACTTCTGAAATCTTGCCAAGAAAACTGCAGGGACTAGATTTAATTAGGTTTCCCTTTCTTTTGTCTAATGTCTTAATTTTTTTTCCTCACTCTTTGCTCACTCTTTTTTGTGCTGTGTATAATGTTGCTTACCCTGATAGCATGATGGATGTGTGTGCAATATGGTAGAGAGGTAGCTTATTAAAAAAAAAAAAACCATGTTATTACCTACCTTTTCACAACACTAAAAATTTGCCATCCAAGGCAGCTGCTTCATTCTGTCTAATGGTTGCTGAGTTTCCTCCAAATTTTTCCTTTTAACCATATACAAATATATACCAATTTCACAGATGCACTAATCCAGCAAAAATCATTCTGATAGACTAAGATGTCTTTAATCAATAGACAGCCTTTACACACACAAAAGAATGATTAAAAATGGGCAGTGTCATCTTGCACCCAAGACGTTATAGAAAAAAGAAATAATGTTCTCTGTTTTGACTGACCTGCTAGAAGAATCGCTTTTTGAGATCCCTGATGGTTCCTGAATGGATCCATGGATTCTTGGTCCTCCAGGTAAAGTCAGTGGAATTGGTAAGACCACAAGTAATAGAATCTTCTTCTTCTCCTGAGATCTCTCTGGTTAGCGCCCTTTGATGTTGATGTGATAAGGCCCCTGGCTCTTCTGCTTTTGTCGAGCAGAGGGCCGGAAGGAAGGAAGAGCCGTTACACAAGGCAGGCAGGGTGATGCTACAGCGATCACAAACACTTCCTCTCACTCTTCTGTTGTTTTGGACAGTTACACCATCTAAAATGACTAAGGTAGAATTTCTGCTTCATTCTGTCTAATGGTTGCTGAGTTTCTTCCAATTTTTTCCTTTTAACCATATACAAATATATACCAATGAGAGAGAGGGACTGGCCCAAAGTCACCCAGCTGGCTTCGTGCCTAAGGTAGGACTAAAACTCATGGTCTCCTGGCTTCTAGCCTGGTGCCTTAACATCACCCCCCACCCCATGAGGAGACAGCTGGAAATCTAGGAGCTCTAATCTTGTATTTCAGGGTTTTCTCAGAGATCCCCAAACAGTTTACATTTTCTGGATTAATAATGATTTGGTTTGAACCTTGATTTTGTGAAGGTACTTGCTTTGGTCCCTTTGCAGAAGGAAAGAGGGAAGTGTAACCCACTGAGTAATTTGCTTTGGGAGGGGTGGAGACACATGGTTTATGGGCCAAAATAGACATCTAAACCACTTAATATGGAGGAATTCTGCCAATTTCTTCTCCCATACAATCTTCTCTAGGTTAATTGTATTGTTTTCTCCATCCTGCTTTGCCTCCAGCACAGGCTGAGGAAGGACAGAGCCTGTGTGTGCTTGTTGCCTCTTCTCTAAGATTACAATGAAGAGAATAACTCAGTGTGTTGTGGGAATCCAACCATTGTCTTAATATGTCATGTGAACTAGGCCATTATATAAACCACAAAGTGGGTTACCTTTAGAGGTATAATGTTTTCTGTGAATGTGGCAGTTGGGTTTTGTTAACCCAAGTTTAGATTCAACATGTTGTATGAATCCAGCGGGAATATAATGTAGAAGGTTGAAAGTCATAACCATGGCTCTGTTCATTTAGGGTCTGGCCACTCTCAGTACTAGAAAGACTCCCCCAACAGATCTGGACAATGTCTCCTTAATCCTTTTGTTGAGGAACCTGACCCGCTTTTCTCCACGTATCTTTCAGGAAAGAGCCACCTGCCTGAACACTCTTCTTTTGTCAACTGACCAGGAATGAAACCATCAGTTCTTGTGCCCTTAATGAAGTTTAGATGAAAATCCTGGTTCATGAGTACTTTGAGATAAACAGAACACTTTGTATAAGAGGGTCCTGACTGGACATAAGACACCAGTAAAGCTGAGCTCATCCTTACTTATCCCCTAGTACAGGTTTCTCAACCTTGGCTACCTTAAGCTGTGTGGACCTCAACTCCCAGAGGCTGGGGAATTCTGGGAGTTGAAGTCCACACTTCTTAAAATGGCCAAGGTCGAGAAAGACCACCCTGGTAGAACACAACCATGCTTTCTCATCTCTTCTTGGCCTCTTTGCCAGTTGCACAATTGCAGCTGGTGTCCGTGTGGCAACATGTGGCTATGAGCTTTGCGGACAAGATTGGGAAAGGCATTTGCTGTTAGCGAGTTTGTTTCCCCATCATCATCCCCCTCATCTCAACCACAACTGATGAAAGTCAGGAAAACAACGAGATGGAAGGGCTAGGCAGGTGACAGAAATAAGTTGGGTCATCTGGTCTCCCGCTGGAAAGGATTCTCCACCAAGTGGTCATGTCGGAATGTGTCATCATCATGTTGTTTTTTTAATCCACTCTTAAAAGGGGCAAGGTTTATATCATCAGGCATTCTGTTTCACAACTATTTTCAACATGGAAAAAGATGGTCATTTAGGTTCATCTGAGAAAAACATCGTTTCTGTCAAACTTTTCTTAGAGTCTCAACTGGAAAACAGTAAATCCACAGAACAAGCACCTGAGCTCTTCAATTAATAGCTGTTATTAGAATGAAGATTAAGGTCCCCACACAACAGTCCTAGCAAGGACTCTACTTTCAAATGAGACCCCCATAGATAGGCAGAATTTTAATAAGCATCAGCCCTTTTAACAATGTGAGAACTCTCATTCTGTTCCCACAAACATACAGTATTCATTCTATTCGCCCCCCTTGCCCATCCCTAGAGTTACAGTATACCCTAGATATACCCAGTTGTCCTAGATTTTAATGTGCATTGAATTATTTATCCCTTGTCTGAAGCATGAAGGAACCGTCATACAAGTTCTCATCAGCCCAAGTAGTTTTTCTTCTGCCCAATAAGTCTTTCCACTTCATGAAAGTGAAAAATGTGCCATAGAGTAAAAGGAGAATTTCCACCCAGGTCTCTTGGTAGATACTTTTTCCATTGGATTTTAGAACTGTGTGTTCTGTTTCCAGATCCCAACAAATCAGTCCGGGTGACCATTACAGAGCCCTCCAAGGATGTTCTAACAACCGCTAGGATCTCATTTTCAAGGAGGTAGCCTCCAGTCCCAGTTACTTCTGCTATTCCTTTATCCTAACCATCCAGTTGAACTGAAAAGCACAAAAGCAAATTGTATAATCCTGGGTGACTAAGTTTATATTGCAAACAGGATAAATCTACAACATGAACGTTGCCCAACGTTGTGCTGCTTAGTTCAGGATAATATGCAGGATTGCTTCATCCCCATTTCCTTTTTGCTGCATCTTCCTCCAGGTTCCCTCTCCTCCTCTTCCTCTTCTCTCTAGGTGTTAGTCACTGATGGTCAGGGAAAATGGTCCTCCTGCACTCCTGTTTTTGCCACCTGGGCTTGAGTCAGGATGTTCGATGATTGCAAGGAAAGTGCACAGAGAAGGACAAGTTCGTTTTAACTCCAGGAGAGCAGTAAAATGACGAGAGGGGAAGTTTAATTCATCTACCCTATACCCTTTCCCCAACTCCAATTTTTTTTTTTTTTTTGGTCTCATCAGTCATCATGAAGGTGAGATATGAATCAGATAGCTTGTTGACTGGTCCAAGTGAAATGTGATGGTATTTTTTGTGGCTGAATCAGGGTCCACGTCAAATATCGGAGTGGTGCAAACCCCAGAATGCATGACTATGTGTTCTGAAATAGACACCTTGTTCTAGAATGGTCCTGCAAAACACTGGTTTTCCTAGCCATTCCACTTCTGTCTCCTTTTCCATTCCCCCTGCCTCAACAGGCAATGAAGGGGGATGAAAAATAGGAGGGAGGATGGATCCCTTCCTCCATTGCAGGGATACTGACCCCAACTGAGATATAACAGACTTGGGATACCAGCAACTCAGCTTCCTAGCCATCTTTGGGGGCCATACAACTTACCAGGACAATGGTGATTCAGGTAGGTTGTTATTACCTGGAGGTAAGACATTTGCCCAGGTAACCAGCTGACTTGGTCAATTGTATTGTGCAATGGAGCTAAATTATGCCAGTGAATAGGCTATGGAGGTTCTTATGCCTCAGGGGTGGTTTTAGAAGGCCATTCCCAAGGCCTGTACCACAACAGGGGGCCTCCTGCACACCTGAGGAACTCTCAGCCTTCTTGCCTTTCTTCATTACTGTTACTTTTCATCTCTTTCTCCAGAAAGAAGGAGAAGGAACATCAGTTATGCTTCCTTTGCCCTCAGCATCTGGGTGGATGGGGATCAGAGCAAGAGGGCATGTGGATAGGTGGGATCTTGTAATCTGAAGGTGGGATCATCCCAAGGATATATCAAAACCCAGACCCTCTCTCTGGTTAAAGAAGAAACCCACAGAAGTGGATTCTGGAAGATTTTATTTTCATGAGGAGATCCAACAAATTCTTTTTATCTCCAGATCTGGGTGGGTGTCCTGGTGCATAAGTTGCATTGGGATATCCTTGATTGTTTTATTGAGCTGTCCAAGTAGGGGGCAGATTTCTCTTTAGGATGAATATGTAGTTCATAAAGTCCACAGGGATGGCAGATGTTTTTCCGTACTGGCAATCTTCTGGATGTGGTCTCTATTTTGGACCACAAAGAGCTGTTCTAGAATCAGGTCATGGAAACTGGAAGCAGAGGTATCTACAGCCATCAGTAACCACGAAGGTTGCAAAATGACCATACGTGTGTCATGGTATCACAACCCAAACTCTGGCCTTTCATAGTTCTGTTCCGACAGCAGATGCAAATGCATAAGTCACAAGGTTGGTGTTGTGTTGTCACAACACACATTTTGTCACTTCTCTCTTTTGCTCACTGCTAATGCCTATGATTGTGGGCCTTCTGGTTTTTAATTTTACTTCCAAGGGACAAGGCTGTAATTCAGCAGGTTGTGTCTGCAGACAATTGTGGGTTGAATCCCAATAACTCCAGTTTGAAAAAGAGGAACGGGTAGTAATTTCTCTAGATTAGGAGGGGGTTCTAGTTTTTCTTCAAATGAGGGTATGCGAACAGCCTCTTGTAGATTGATACTGAGTTCTGGTCAGGGTTACAGCGTATAAGTTTCAGTAGAATGCCTAAGGAAAGAAGAGCAAGGGGGAAGCTAAGGAATACTGAGAATAAATACCTTTGGTCTGCATTTCTACATCACTAGAACAGATCAGGGGCTTAATTTTTGGAGTTTGTGGGCAGGTTTGGAATTTTAGGAGCGTTTGGGGGACAGTCTCCCAACATGATTTCAAGGAGAGGCTTGCCTGTTTATAATACGGCAGCTGTGAGGCACGTGGAATTGAAAATCTTTGAAGATGCACAGTATTTGAAGACTGGGCTCCATAGACAGTATGACATCAAAAGCATCAACCTGCATGCAATCACATCTTTGGGTACTACTCTGTTCTCTGCCTTATCTTCCTGGTAGCATCATCATTATTATTATGGTTAAAATGCCCAAGGAGCAAAAGGCAAACCGTTGAGTTAGCACCAATCTCTCTACCTTTCCAAAGGCACTCTACCACTCTACTTTATCTTTGCCTTTTTCTCAGTAGTTGGATATATTTCCAATGAAAGCTACCACGTTTATTTTCTAAAAGTGCCTTTAGGGCAGTGTTTCTCAACCTCAGCAACTTTAATATGTGTGGACTCCAACTCCCAGAATTCCCCAGCTTTCTAACAGGCTAATTTTCCAATAAAGATAATAATAATACCGTTAACACCATCAAACAACAATATCTGCCTATTCCAGGTCCTTGGGAAGGACTCAATAGGTGGATAAAAATGCCAAATCCAGTCTAAACATCTGGCTGACTGGGCAACTAACCATAATAACAATGATGATGCTACCAGGAAGATAAGGCAGAGAACAGAGTAGTACCCAAAGATGTGATTGCATGCAGGTTGATGCTTTTGATACCATACCGTCTATGGAGCCCAGTCTTCAAATACTGTGCATCTTCAAAGATTTTCAATTTCATTATATCTCCTTTCTTGGTAAGCCTTTCATCCAGGGGTGTCCACAGATTAGGTGAAAAAAGTTAAGATGGTGGCTGCAACTGCACAATTGAAGCCCTACTTCTTTGTAACATATATTGCAACCCATGTAAAAAAGAGATGGGTTTTGGTGGAATGATCTGGGCCACCACCTTGACTTTTTTGACACCTCTTCTAGCCTCCACCATGACTGTTTTGAGAAACTACAGGCTAATTTGACCAAAAGCAACTAGCCAGGATGAAATTATGGTAAAATAAATAAATAGAAATGTCCATGCCTCTTAGAAAATTGACAGAAACAAGCTTCCATCCCTTTACCCCATTGTTAGTAGCTGGAGAATGGGACTGCAAACATAGAGACAAGTTTTGGATTCAGCTTAACCGTAATAAATTGTAATATGAAAAATAAATCACATTCTCGGCTTTTAAATCAACGAGGGGCTAATGTAGGCTCTCAATATTTAATTATTCCTGTCCTAGTCTTGTCATTTGCAGTGACTTTTTAAATACTTGGGGCAGGTAGAGTTTCTCCTTTCAGTTTTAGGAAAGATTTTAAAAAAAATGACAAATAACAGAAATTACCTTGGAGTGTAATGTAGGCTCCAGTATGAAAACGCACCTACAAGAACCATGAATCCCAGCAGACATCCGACAACTATTCCTGCTGTTTTCCGTCCCACAAGCCTGATGTTCATCTTTTGCTGGATTTCTGAAGCTTCTAAAAAAAACCCAACATGAACAGGGTGGTTGGGTTATAGCTGTAGACCAGTCATCAAGCATTTAAAATAAAGAGAAACAGAGAGATCTGCCACTCCAGATTAAAAGACACTACAACCCAACTTGATGGTTCCTCCTGGGTTCTTAAAGTGCTTTAAACAGCTGTGGATCCACAAATAATACAACTGGGTAGCTCTGGGCTGTGTTTCTAGCAACACCTGGTTTCTGGTCAGTTAATGGATAATTTAAGTGATGTGACTTGGCGCATCCTGTATTGTCCCAAGAGGGGGAATTACCTACAAAACCCAGAGGGCCCTACAGAATATATAGCAAGGATTGTGTCTCTAGAACAGTGTTTCTCAACCTTGGCAGCTTTAAGATGTATGGACTTCAACTCCCAGAATTCCCCAGCCAGCCACACTGGGGACCATCTCTGAGCTGGGAATCTCAGGCCCTGATCATCAGTCTGTCTTCTTTTTTGATTTCATACCTTCTTCACCACCTGGTTTATAGTGGTCACGTGGCATGTTTTCCTCTAAATTTTCCAGGTCAGTGAAGCACAAACTAAAAGGAAGGACCAGCCTTGACTGTATTTCCTGTTTTGGTTGGACTTTTGCTGGTGCGGGGAGGGGAATCCTTCCTTGGATTGCAGTATTTTCAGACAAAGTCAAATATATTTGATATTTGGGTACAGGAGAGCCCAGCTTGTTACGTCTACAGCTCTTCATTTCACATGAAGGCATGCCCCCTTTGAGGGCTTCCTGAGATCAGAGAACCTTGGTAAAAGGTTGAGAAGCTGGCAGGGAGATGCAACAAGAAACAGAAACAGTCTCACAGCCCCAGGGGACGTGGTGTTGCTCTGCCTTTTTCAGGAGCTGAGTTTCAGAGTCAGCTTTCATGACTATCTGTCCATTAAAAGCTTGGGCAAGGATCAAATTGGAAAGTTGAATCAGAATGGGTCTTACAGTATACCTTTGTGCCCCAGACTGAATGATAGAATGAGGATTCGGTACATGGGAGAAAGGGGTCAAGATAATGTTGCACCTTTCTTGAATGTTATGCCTTCCAAAAATATTGGACTCTAGTCATCCCTAACCAGTGCAGCCTTCCTGGTAAATGTGGTTCAACACTTTCAAAGGTGATGTTCTATGGGATATGAAAGGATCCATTAGCTAGTTACCTGTGATCCGTAAGAACACTTCACCTTCTTCGTATGCATTCGGGACAGATCCTTCCTTCAGTATTGCATAGAAACCGGTGTCCGTGAATGTTAAATTAGTGATGTGCAGGGAGCAATCCAGTTGTATATGCTCACGCCCTGTATAAGCATTGCTGTAATTAACTCTAAAATTTGGTGATGCTTGATACATCAAGATTTCATTCTTCTTCTCGATTGGACCTCGGTACCACCAGCAGACAGAGACATCTTGCATGCTTCCTATTGGGATTAAAGTGACGTTCCTCCCTACCAAAAGTGTATGTGGTTCTATTCTGACTGCAATAGAAATGTTCACAGCTCGAGTCACCAGGAAGCAAGATGTACCTAGGAGGTAGCCTGTGGGAGGGTTCAGAGAGAGAGACATTGATTTCAAAGAAGATATTGACTTTTAATCTATCCTCCCATTGATTGCCGATTCATGTTAAAGGCTGTGACCCCTTACAGCTACTTAAATTCTAAAATTTTCTACTACTTAGCCAAGTCACCCGATTCAAAGTTCCCTGCAGAGAACAGACATCCAAGGAACCCTCCATTAGAAGACTGGAACACTGTCATCATCAACTTGTTAAAGCAGCTTAAAATCTCAACTCTTTTATCTTGCAATTTCTTATATTATTTACCATCTACCAACCGTCCTGTCCTTCCTTGTCAATCCCTACAACCTGTTTTAAGCCAACACTTTCTTCATTTGCATTTCTACTTTATGAGAGTTACCACTGCTTTAGCTTGGCCTTGCTATGAAATAATATATTTATTTTGGACTGTAAGAAACTCTGGAATGGTATGCATTAAGATGACTGTTTAGTAGGATTCAAATATATATTTCTCATACAACTGAGGCCCCAGTTTTAATCCTCACCAGCTTGAAGTAAGAATGGACAAAATCATGAAGACTCATTGCTGCTCCAGCCTAGGTGAATTGAAGGTCTAACTTACTTTCCTAATAATTTGTATAACCCCAAGAAAAGGAGATTTTACCTGAATGTTAGAGCTGTCAAAAAATGACAATATTGTTGTATCATAAATTCAGAATTTAGGAGGTACAGCTTTAGTTGAGCATCTGTAGAACTTAAGTCAGTTCTTTATAGAAGAACATCAGAAAAGTCTTACAGGATCAGGCCAAGGGCCCTTATAAACAGGTATTCTGGGCCACATGGTGTTCAACCAGATACTTCCAGGACACTCACAAGCATGGTTGTCCTCTTCCATCTCTCTCCCTAGCAAGTGGTATTTAAGGTAAGCTTGTCAGTGATCCAGGAGGTTATATAATACCGTCAAGCTTACTAGCCATTAATAGCATAATTCTCCATGACTATTGAGTCTCCTCTTCAAACTGGTTAAATTGGGGTCCATCACCCCTTTGGATAACAGTGAGTTCTTTGGCTTAATTAGGCATTCTGTGATGACATATTTCTTTTTCCTGGCTGCCAATCTCTCCACATTTAATTTCCAGGAAGAACCCTCCAAACTGAACACTGAAAACAAGGGAAGCAAAAAAGAGTCTCCAACCACCAGTTCTACATGATTTTGTAGGCCTCTATCCTGTCTTCCCTTCCCCTTGGTGCAAGACTGTGGGGAGTCTGGGAATGGGGCAGAGACCCCAGGCACCAACAATCCAGAGACTCCGGGCAAGTCAGTTGATAGCATGTCTCCTAAAGAGCAACTTGATCCAGGTGGAGAGAAATCTGGGAACAAGCGTTTGGAGCCATTCAGAGAGACTTCACTTCAGTTACCCCTTAGAAATTCCTCTTGTAGTTTCCAAGACTCTATACATACCCCTAATTCTAGCATTAAAGACATCTTACTAAAATCTGTGTCATTCTGGCTTCCTTGATCTTACCCAGCGGAGTGGAGTTTAATACTCTTCTTTGCTCTGGGCCAGTGTTTCTCAACCTTGGCAACTTTAAAATGTGTGGACTTCCACTCCCAGAATTCCCCAGCCAGCCTTCCTCACATCTTAACGTGGCTAAGATTGAGAAACACCACTCTAAACTGAAGTCTTTCCTGGTAAGGACGCTGCTGTATGGCCCCTATTCATTTAGATTGCCCGTTTCTGCAGAGTGTCTTTCTCCAGACCACAGCCTGCAACCCCACTCCTCTGAATTCTTCTCTTGTACACGCACACGTTGCCAAATGTCAACTCCCCCCCAAAGTCCCATTCTTTTACCTGCCAAGAACATTGCTGCCCAGAGCCATTTTTGCCCCAAGGACTGCCTAGTTTCCAAGCAGCCTCTCCTTGATGTTTCCACCTTTCTCAAGAACTGGAGCATCTTATACATGATGGAGAATTATTTTTAAACGTGCCTCCCCTTGCCAAATTGTCTGGGAGGCTCAGCTGAGTCTGCCTACTCTCTGTCCCAGGATCTTTTCTGCCTTACTGGCAGCATCTTCCCTCCCCACTTGAGGGCACCCTGGTAACAAGAAGAGGTAATAAAGCCAAGGTGTGAGCTAAGATGACCTGGGGGAGGCTCTATTTTGGGGAGGGGTCCAAATATGAAGATTTGAACACTGACCTCTGATAGGTCGCAGGGATTTGGATTTAGATTTAGTTAAAGGGCTTAAGGCACCTATTTTTTTCTCTTAAAATTCTTCCCAGCCATGAAAAATCAATCCAGTTTGGAAGGTTTATTAGGTTATAGTGAAATAACCAACAAGCTGAATTGGCAGGGGCATGTGGGTAGAAACCAGAGCAGAATGTACATGTTTCCAGTATACGTATTCATTGGACTAATTTTAATTCAATTAATAAACAATAGCCCAACAATATTACATCATAAACAGGCACACATTTGTTCTTCAAGATGATTGCTCCCTGGTTTCTTGGCCTGTAAAGGCGAGGGGGGAGAGATCTACTTTCAGAATTGCAAGATTCTTTTACTGAAGCCTTACCATCAAGTAGTGTTGCTGGTGATTCTTGTCTGGATTACCTCTAAGGGCTGACATCAATCTTGCAAGTCTGAAAGTACATCTCTCCGTTCACGCCTTTACAGCCCGAGAAACTAAGGAGGGTCCCCTCTGAGACATTTGCCACACCCCCATTTCTTCTGCGGGCTCAGCTGCCTCTTATCTGACCATTGCCCAGTCTGAAGCTCTTCCTCCTGTCTCCCAAGGACATTCTCATAGACCATTACAGTTGGGCTGTGATTGACTGTCCAGGTACACAAGTTTTAAGTTGAAGTCTTTCCTTGTAAGGAAGCTATCCGTTGCACTGGAAAAGGGTATTATTGAACCAGAAAATGTTATCTAGTTTATTTCTGCTTTCCGGTATTGGGGGTTAATGTCCTAAATATGCATCCTTCAAAGTTTATGGAGGATGATAATTTCATGAAATGGAATGATTTTCTCAAATGGAGATTACTAAGTGTATTTAAGCATGCCTACAATTCCCGGAATTCATGTTTTGGGGAAAATCCGGCTTAGGATTAGGATTATGAAGCTTCCTATAACGTTTGAGAAAGCTGGGTATATACAAAGTAAGGGCAAACCGTTTTTGTTTCAGAAAGTTACACATACGAAGAAATGTTGCTTTTCTTACATAATTTTTTTCATTTGGAAACATTTGATGGAAGTGGTTAATATATCTGCCAATCCACCTTGACTTTATGTTCTCTTAAGTCCACCCTCCAGTGAAATACACGATCTCCTTCTGTTCTTTTACAGCAACGGGAGACAAATCAATTAATGTTTTTAGTTGTTTTTACGTTTTCTCTAGTTTTGCACACCACCCAGAGTCCACTGGAGTTGGGCAGCCAATACATTTAAATAAATAAATCAGTAGGAACCTATCTTGCCATATATTTCAGTACCAGTTTGATGTCAAAAGCATGTCTTCATTGATATTTTGAAAGGAACTAAAATAGTATTCACATTAGTTGAAACACTATCTCCACTCTTGGTGTAGTGGTTAAGGGTGCTGGACTACAATCTGGGAGACAGTTCTAGTTCTGCCTTAAGTGAGGAAGTCCCTCACTTTCAGCCCTAGGAAGAAGGGACTAGGCAAACCGCTTCCAAGAAAATGGCATGTAGTAACCAGGAGTCAAGATTCACTCAAAGGGCCGTAACAGCAACAGCCTATTTCTATAACATTCTGTAAAATCATGCTATGAGGAACTAGTCCTAACTCCCTGGCAAAAAAGTTTGGGTCCAGTCAGAGGTGGGCAGTGATGTCCTTTATTTCGTAAAAGGTGATAGATTCTTTTGCCCCTGAGGACCATGGAGGATTTAGAAATGTCGAATTTCGGAGTCATCAGAATGTCCCTCATTATTTTGCCTTAGTTCCCTGTAGATGGTATCTTTCTTGGCGATGGAGGGTAGGTGAGCAAATGGCCTCTGGGGCTGGTTGCTGATGTTTAGACTTGAATGTGACCAATATTCCAGGCTACAGTAATCTTCTTCATTTTCTTCTTCATTATCTGGAAGACAACCAGTCTAAAATCAGTGTGTCAAGATCTAAATAACCTGATTCATCAGGCTGATTCAAAAGCTCCAAAACTGAGATGTAGGCATGGATCCAAAACCCAGTTCAGGAATTGGTCTCTTCCATCCACTGCCATTG
The DNA here is from genome assembly GCF_059951505.1 of Python bivittatus. Classification (NCBI taxonomy): domain Eukaryota; kingdom Metazoa; phylum Chordata; class Lepidosauria; order Squamata; family Pythonidae; genus Python; species Python bivittatus. Next base: position 3,980,901 of record NW_028277054.1, read on the forward strand.
GAAATCATTAAGTAGGCATCACATTTTTCTGTCTGATATAGTTGGATGGTGTTCACAGGAATAATAATTCCTTATGGGTAGATGAAATCTGCCAAGCTTCGAAGAAATAGAAGTGAAAGGTTTTAGTTTAGGAGCTATTCAGTTCTGATGTTTCTATGCAAAGATATGGCCAATTACTTTTTGTTTCTTTGTGAGACTGGATGAACTTTACAGACACCTTTGTTTTTTCTGGATCAATCAGGCTTAATAAGTTTTAGATTAATTGATTCAGATATAAATATATATCTTTTCTAACCCTAGAAAAGCATAGACATTATTGTGGGGACTTGTATTCTCTGAGATGAGTTCTCATCTTCATGTTGCATTACCATGCTCATAACATCATCAGTGCATTGCTATGAAAACGACATACAGCAAAGCTTGGAAATCTGACAGATTTCAGAAAATTAGGATAGGTCCTAATCTTGGATTCCACCTGAAAGTAGGAGATGGAATCACATGGACTCAGTAGTAGTATAGTGATTAATAGTTGAATGACATTGGCACCTCAGTGTCATGATCAAATCTACTAATAGTACTTACGGAAGACTGACATTGAGGACACTCTGCTGACTCAGCATTCAATCCCTTGCCCTGTGTGGGGAGAAAAAGGGGGACTTAAGAGGTATATTTGATCAGGCTCAAATTATCGTACTCATTACGCAAAGACCCAGCTCTCTGGAAAAGGTCCTAATGCTGGGAAAGGTGGAAGGGAAGAGAACAAGAGGACAACCAGCAGCAAGAGGGATGGACTCAGTTACAGCAGTGTTGGGGGGCATCATTGGGAGACCTATTGGGAAGTTAGGGATAGATCATCATGGAGAAAATCTATCTCTGTGGTCATTAGGTGTTGAAAACAAATGGCACATAATCAATCAATCAATGAATAAGAGGTATATGTGGAATGGGAATTCTTCAACAGCTTAGCAGCATTTCCACTTTCTTTCCTTCAAGTCTCTTTCCAATGGCTGGTACCGAACAAAATCAGACCAAACAGCTACTGAAGACTTCTTTTTCCAGAGAAGGAAGTAAAGGAAGTGACTAGATTCCTACTAACAACAAAAAGGTGGGAATGGAATTTGTGCCCTGGCAACCTTCATTATCTAATGCTAACATTATCTAATGCTTTTTCCTGGTGAAGAAGATCCAATGGCTAGCTATGAAAGCTGAGTCCAACCAGAGGATTCAGGATTGCCTGAATACTGTATATTTTCTTCATATCTTCATATCATACCATAACTTCAGGATTGCCTGAATATTGTATATTTTCCAACCTGGCACACCTCATGGGGCAGGGGCATAGAGAGTAGAAAACAACTCCCCCCAAATGTACTGTCCTTGGGTTAGCCAGTCACAATTTGTGCAAGTGTGATTAGGAATGGAATCATGAGCTGTAGATCCACCAGGTCCACTTGGAGTTTTCAGATCAGCTGAGTATGCACTCCTGCTATGGTAATTAAGAGCTTGCAATGGAAACTTCTATCAGTTCCACCTCCTATAATTGTACTTACTCATGTTTAATGCTTTGGGCGCTTAATTTCTGTTGACTTCCCATCCTGCTTTCTATCCTATGAGGGGTAATGGAAAGATGGATTTTCAGAGATGTATGTTCAAAAGAACCCCCCCCCAACACACGAGAAGCCTCTCCCCTCTTCTTGTTCTCATCCTTTCCCAAGAAGCACCCTTGAGCAGGCCTCCTTGTACAACCTAAAGATCGGGCCAAAAGTACTGTATGCCTTATCCAGAATCCCATTTCCCCGGTGAGTAAGCATAGTACTAATCCTCTTTGGTTGTATTAACGATTGATTGATTTCAATGATTTATATGATTGCCCAACTCACAAATCACAACTCTAGATGGCTTACCTAGGGTTAAAGACTTAAAAGCAACCCAACCCATAACATACAGAGATTAGGTATCTAAAATGAGACTTGAAAGATGATGAAATGGTTACAACAATCTCTACTGCAGTGTTTCTCAACCTTGTCAACTTTAAGGAGTGTGGACTTCAACTCCCAGAATTCCCCAGCCAGAATTCTGGGAGTTGAAGTCCACACTCCTTAAAGTTGACAAGGTTGAGAAACAGTGCTCTACTCTAGTTAATTCTCAATTGCTCTCTCCTATTTACAGGAAGCCACTGAATCTCAAGCATCCCCCCTTTGCATATTCCCACCTCCCACATCTTTATAGCCCCACTTTCAGTGAAGTTGAAGCACTTTATGGCCCATGACCAAACAACCAATTTAGATGAATTATTTTCACTCCTAGTTTTGCCATTCATGTATAGGGTTATTGTGTTTGTCGCAGGTAAAGAGCCATGCCTCTCTCTCCTTTCATTTGAAAAATCAGACTTGCCTGCTCACAGACCCCTTTGAAGACTCATTCCTCTGTCTCCATCCAGAGTCACTGGACCACATGGATTCCCACCCAAGAAAAACGGAATCTTGGGACACTTATGCACCATATTTCAGGCCTGGTACTTACTTGGCTTGAGGAAGCTGCTCAGTTCCCAGCTCTGTAGCATTTCTAGGCCTTAGAACAGGAGAAAACACACACACACACACACACAGAATGAAAAACTTGTTTTGTGCCTCTACGATTAATATGTGTCTATGGCTTCCCTGTCCTACTTTTTTTTGTGTACTTAAAACTCTGTCCCAGCAGTTTTTTTCAGCACATAAAAATGTGTGGGATTCTGCCATTGTTGGACCGTTGTTGCCCTCTGACACTGGCAGGAAGCTGGCCTGCACCTCATCTTGACCTGAAGCTGGTTTTCGGTGTCCTCACCCCAGCTAGGTGGCCTGTGGGAAGGTGGCTGGGCTGGTGGAAACCAGGTCCAGCTGGCTCCCTTGACCTCTGCTGTATGGGTCTACATTTCATCTGGTAAGGTTAGGAGAAGCCCTAAGGACAGTCTGCCTTACATTAACATCTGAATAATTGTAGCATGTTTTTATTTTGCAACCCTGGTTCAACCTGGACATCTTCCACTCTAGGACATGTTTAAGAGAAAGAAGGCATTCTGGGGGAGATGGGCAGCATATAAATTTAATAATAAAATAAATTAAAATTAAAATTAAAAAATGTCTTGGTTTCAGGAGAGAAGGGAGCATAACTAACTAAAGAAGAGGGGTTATTTATTTATTTTAATTTTGGGGGTAACAAAGCCATCTTTAATCCTAAACAAAAAGAAACTTAAAAAACTAAATATACAAACTAAGGAGGAAAAGGGGAAAAAAATCTTATATTTTATATTTATCCATAGTCCCTGGTTTACCAATGAATTCACTACTATAATATGAACAATGCAAAGTATTATGGTAAGATATCACAGAATCTCTGCCATAATAACACATATCGCTGCATCCTTTGGTTGATAGAACATATTGCCATTGCCGAAACAGATAGATCACCCATTTCCGACAATCATTCCTTGACATCTGGAATCATATCACATTTCCAATTTGTTAATATAATTCTTTTTGCCCCCCCTTCCATGCTCGGTGCAATCCCAATTCCTGACAACTAACTAAAGAAGAGTTGTGTAGCTCACTATGTACAGAACAACACTGGGAAACGCTCTTCCTTGTTTCTATATCGTCCTCTTTTTTAGCAAGTTCAAATATTCAAAATTCAGACATGGAATCACACAAACTCCCCACCTTTTTCAGTCAGTGGCTTAGAGGTTGCACTTTTCTTTAAAAAAAAAAAAGTTTACGAGAAGTGACATTTAGTCTTCTTTCTAAAAGAGACGTAAGGAAAAAGAGGAATCGAGTGTTACCTTCTAACACGGCCCACGGTACGGTAGAGTACCAGCATGACCATGAATGCAAACCCAGTGCCGCTGGACACTATGATCCCTAAAATGGCCATAGGAGATAATTCGGTTCGCCCGACGTGGAATCTTTTGTCTGGCAAGAGAGAGAAAAGTCATGCAGAACTTCTACATTGTCAGGTTCAGCCCAAAGAACTCCACGAGACAGTCCAGATACAGTTCTGTTGTGTTTATTAGCTTCAGCCTCTCAGACAGAATCTCTCCAGACTGAATCTACACTTCCCAAGCCAGCCAGCCAAAACACTGTGAATTCCTTAGGGTGGTACCAGTCTCATCCTCTTCACCTTCCCACGCTCCTGCTGGGGGCTAAGGAAATGCTTATCTCCCCGAGCGCGGCCTTCATCAAACCATTCCAAACCATTCCATCACAGACATGGAGCTATCATGCTTCGTCCTGGATTAGCTCATACAGCCATCAGATCATTTTGGACCTGTGGTGCCCCATCTAGGCCCCCTGGCGCCTTGGATATGTGACTCCCCATGCTTCCACATACATTTTCTTTCGTGATTTCCTTTGTTTATATTTTATTTATTTTATGATACTAGTAACCTGCCCCAACACAAGGTTGCTGGGTAGCATACAAGGTCCCTGTATCAACCCCAGTTCTGAAAATGACATTGCTGCTGAATCAGGAGCATCCGGGGGGTGGGGGTTCAACACAGTCAGGATGTCAGTGGTGACCATGCAAAACCCAGACCCTTTTGTTTTGCATGCGTGGCAGGCCCAACATACATTTTTTTAAAAGGGCAAGGCTTTGACTGCATAATTTTACTCACCATCTTGATTTTTTTTTTATATTAAAGGTCACTTTAAATATAAGAGAAGGGGAAATTTTAATAAATACCTGGGGGATTATTTATTTCAATAAATATCTGGATTATTTATTTCAATAAATACCTGGAAGATTATTTGTTTTAATAAATATATTAATTATTTATTTTAATAAATACATGGGGGATTATTTATTTTAATAAATACCTGGAGGATTATTTATTGAAATAAATACATTAATTATTTATTTTAATAAATACCTGGAGGATTATTTATTTCAATAAATACCTGGAGGATTATTTATTTCAATAAATACATTAATTATTCATTTTAATAAATACCTGGAGGATTATTTATTTTAATAAATACATGGAGAGATATTAATTGCATTAACTGCATTTCACTTATATTTACATTTAATTATGACAAGTGACCCAAAGCGGAGTATCCATTACCTCTGACTACTAAAGTTGTCATCCCCACTTCAGATCGGTTACCGCCTCTCTTATAGATAGCGTAGAAATCAGAGTCTGTGACTAAAAGATTTGTGATATAGAGGGAACAATCTGATCTTATACTCTCCCGGTGGCGGGAAGCAATGCCATATGTCACAGACTTATTCTTTATTTGATAGGCTAAGATCTCAAAAAAGTTATCTTTCTCCCCGCGGTACCAGTGGCAGGCCTCAATGTTTTCCTTCATTCCTCCTGGAATTAATGCGACGTCCCAGCCAATGTCGGGTTCCCAGGGATCCACCTTCACCTCGATGGAAACATTGATAGCTGCTTCAGCCAACAGGAAGCCAGGAGGTTTTAAGACGTGGTCTGGGTGGGAAGGGTGGAAGAAAAAAAGAAACAGGGCCACTTTGAGAAGATGCCAACCCCAGGAGAGCAGCGGATGGAGACGGGCAGCTTTGTAGGGTCACAATCAAGAATCAGCAAAGGGGTAGCCACACTCAGCTTTAGAGAGGAAGGGAAATGTTATAGTATACCAATCACAATTTAAAAAAAAGAAGACATGACTGTATCATATTACCACACCATTTCAGAAAGACAACTGTAGCTTCATTGCAGCAGCGCACAGGAGTTTCAGCTACAGCAGTGTTTCTCAACCTTGGCTGCTTGAAGATGTGTGGACTTCAACTCCCAGAATTCCCCAGCCAGCCATGGGGAATTCTGGGGGTTGAAGTCTACACATCTTCAAGCAGCCAAGGTTGAGAAACACTGAACTACAGTATTCAGTCTGTTCCCCTGGATCTTCTTCCATCACAACATTACTCTCTGGGAATCTCGCTCCCACCCCCAGTTCCTAGTTTCTTACTTGCTAGAAGCAGCATAAGCCAATAATTTTGATACATAGAGGGGGTCCTCAGCGCTGGGCAGTAGGCATATGATATTCCTGCCATCCTTGGAGATGGTTGGGCCTTGGACCTCCTGAAAGACTGTCTTGGTGCCCACCTTGATGTCTGTGTTCCTCCCATATTCTTGGCCCCCACCCCAGGCTTTCCTCCCCCTAGGAGTGGGACGCTTCACTGCCAGGTCCACTCCCATAGCCATTGTGAACTCACAGGTCACAGAAAGAGGTCATAAAGCAAAAGCTGAGCTGAGGATCATGGTGGGAAGGGTCATTTGGGTTCATCCAAGGAAACCTTATAAAAAATAATGAAGGGCATTATTTTGATACACAATTTTATATTCTATATATACACAATTTTATATTTTATATATATACAGTATATATATGCTTCACATAATGTTTAACCATACCTGTAACAGTGCACTCTATTTTATTTCTAAAGGGTTAACTTGCTTTTGCTTTGTAAAGAGCACTGGTTTCTTCTTCCCCCCCCTTATCTCTTTGCTGAATGCCCGATTGTCTTCGAATAAGCAATTAGCCGAGTACAAGTTGTTTGTTTTACCAAGCTTTTGCAACAGTTGTGGGGCCCTGCATTCTAGAGAGAGATAAGAAAAATCTTGTATGCCATTCTCTTGGTAACCAGAAGAAAAAGTTACATTTAAGTTTACCTTCCTAAGAACCACCTTTCACTTGCTCAGACCGTCCCAAAAATCCCTTGTATGGGTGTGAGGGGATGTACTATCTGATTACAGATTTAAATGTCTATAAAGCCTTTGATGTTAGTTTTGTGAGGTGTGATTTCATCAACATCTCTTCTGAATGTGTTGATTGGGGTCACCCAGCTGTGTCTTGATCAAAATACATCTGTTATCTTAAAGAAGCCTCGTCTCAAGTCTTTTTATTTGGCTTTATTGAGACTTGGGAAATAAAAGGTGCCATACAATAATATTTCTGCCCAAGAATGTACGTGTGTGTGTGTGAAAGGAGGTTGCTGCGGGAGTCTGGCCTTCCAGATGTGTTCAGATTTCATGTCCAGCTAAGTAAAAAATTGTAATATGTCTTTTTGACGTGTAAAGCTATAAGAAACAGGCTTCTCTCCACCCAAGAATGAACTTTTAACCTTCAAACGTTCTTGCTGATCAGTAAAAACACATTGGGACAACCAACCAGTGCTTGATTTCAAGAGCATTTTGGATTATTGTTATTATTATACACAACAACGTGAAATCACAGCTGCCAGTTCTTTAGCTGGTGTTGGTCTTCATTCGCATCGACTTCTTCCCAAGAATCCAGGACGTCGTAATGTATCGGTGTAGTATATGCATGGATCCAAGCAGTGTGACCTTTTGTAATTGACAGATGGAAAATTTGTCAATATGCAGATTTTCTAAGTGCTATCCAAGGCTTTTTGGCACGGCACTCAGTGTGCTGATAACCAGTGGGACCACCACTGCCGGTTTATGCCGTAATCTTTCATGTTCAATTTTCAGATCTTGATACTTTGTGATTGTCTCCAATTCTTGTCTTCTATTCTACTATCCCCTGGTATTGCCACCTCGATTATCCACACTTTCTTCTTTTCAAACACAGTTAAATCTGGGGTGTTATGTGCCAAAACTTTATCAGTTTGTTGTCAGAAATCCCACAATATTTTAACCTGCTCATTTTCAACTACTTTTTCAACTATATGTTCCCACCAATTTTTCATTGCTGGCAAATGATAATTTTTATAGATGTTCCATTGCGGCAACTGTGTTAAACGGTCATTGTTTATAATCAGTTTGTGCAATCTTCTTGCAAGAGCTGAGTATATTATCTACTGTTTCTTCTGTTTCTTTGCACAGTCTCAACTTTGAAACATTTGATGATTTTTCAATTCTAGCCTTGATTGCATTAGTCCAAATAGCTTGCTCTTGAGCAGCCAAAATCAAACCTTCCATTTCTTTTTTTAATGTTCCAATTGTAAGCCATTGTCAGGTTTTATCTTTATCAATTTTCCCCTCAGTCTTTTGTAGAAATAGACTATGGAATCCTTTTCCTTGCCAGCATTTGTGTCTTTATTACATTATTTCAATATTCATGTTTTGTTTCCTGCACGTTGAGTAAGTTGCAATTTTTAGCTTGCTTCAGTGCTTGTTCTTAACTGTCTTTTACATAATCAGCCAACGCATGCTTTTCTTCTTCAACAGTTTGTTGGACTTGAAGTCAACTTCAACCTCCGTTTTTGCGGGGCAGGTATAATCTATCAATATCACTATGGGGATGTAATGCATAGTGAAGAGTCATGAGTTTTCTTGTTTCTCAGTCCAAACGGTCCAGTTCAGCTTGTGTCCAGTTAATAATTCCAGCAATGTGTCGTATAACAGGTATGGCCCAGGTATTGGTGGCTTTGATGGTGTTTCCACCATTCAATTTTGTCTTTAACAATTTTCTCACTCTTTGGATGTGTTCTTTACAAATCACATTTTTAACTTGTTCATGCCTGATGTTATCCAACTGTAAAATGCCCAGATACTTCTAGGCATCATCCTGATGGCTCCTGATGGTTTGGCCATTCGGCCTTTCAATTCCATTACTGTTTGCGATTTTACTCCAATTTATTGCTATGTAGGTCAAATTCCACTGCTATATCTACACTAAACATTTTTACAGTATGTCAATAACTGGATTTTTGATTTTCTATAAAGCCTATCCATATAAGGCAAATGTGAGATGATGATATTATTATTATTATTATTATTATTATTATTATTATTATTATTATTATTATTATTATTCCAGTTCACTTCATTTACTCCCAAATGTTTTCTACTTCCTCAAGTCATATCATGCCCACTCTAATATGCCTAACTATTGGTTTACATCAGTTGTTGCATTCTTGAAGGTCATAGGATATATTGAGTATGAAATAGAGAAATTTTGTTTAATTTCTCCAAGGATTCTTGGGAATCCACTTACCAAATGGGGAAAAAAATCAATGGGTTGCCCTTTTCCGCATCCTGAGACACAGTGATCTGATTTTGCACATATAGATGAACAGATCCTATTGGACCTGTTTGCCATCATTGTAGCATGGAAGGCTCAGAGGATAACAGTCAAGAAAAGTTACCCTGTGCAGAAGACAGCAAAGGACAATCTCTCTCCCTTTTTCTTTTGGAACTCTTGATTCAGGACAGTTTAGTTCATGTGCCTTATAAATTAGCAAGGATGTTGCAACCTGATTTTGAACAGAGTGCACTTCAATTATGGAGCACTCCAGCTATCAAGCATTCCAACATTTCTAAACTCTGTGCTAAACAGAGCAGAAGCAGGAAGAATAATTTCAATACTGTTCCTTCTAAAAGACCTCTCTCCTCCCCCCTTCCCCCCTTGGGCTAAAAAGTTACTTGGAGCTGGTCTTAAATGTTCAGTGCAAAGGAGAGCATAGCAGAAAGCTTAAAGATCTGACGATCATAACAGTTCTTAGGATCTTCTCAGTTGCTCCCTGGTATGCCACTTGAATAAATTTATAATAGCAATGCTTCTCATATGAGGGAACCCAGCTTCACAAGCCAAAGTGGACAGCTGTGGAATGGATCCAACACTGGTTCTCCCCTTTCCAGGTTTGGCACTTTATGAGCCAATGCTGTTCTGGGATCATAGGATTGTCCCCATCCATCAAAATGACTTCATTTACTCTTAGTACAGCTCAAAAACAATGCTATTGGGCATAACATAATTGCACCGTGCCATCCATTTTGGGACAAAGATCCAGGTTAAGCCTAGAAAGGACTAGATGTTTCCAAATGTATAAAAAAACCCATTTCCAGTGTGAATTTCCTGTGTTTCAGTCCTGCAGGGACTGGAAGACTCAGAGGCATTTTGAAAGCTGGGTCCTCAAACTGGCTGGCAAAAAATGAATGATGCCAGGAGTAGACACTGCAATGGTTTAATTTCATCAGTGCATAGCGTTGGTGGCTTTTTTCGGACCCTAGTGGGATCAGGATGGCTGTGAGAATTGATTGTTCATTTGTGTGTGTGTGTGGGGGGGGAATGTCATGAGTTGTGAGTTGGTTCTTGTACAGACCAAAAGGGATCCATTTTTGTTCTTGAAAGCTGAATATCTGGGTACAGTCTGTTCTGTTTACCTGAAAGAGAGTCAATCAAGAATCAGAAACGGCAGCCAGAAATGAACTATCTACCTTCTGCCATCTTTGGTATCTCAGGAAAAGCAACATCTCTTTACAATGGGGGAAATTCCTGCCATAGAACTTCCTTGCTGAACTGGCTTAGATACCCAAATGTAGAAATGGAATCTGAGAGATGCCGTTCCCAAATTCTAACGTCTAATGCTTTCTAAACTCAGAACATGCTGACTTCCATAGAACACAACAGCTGAGTTACTTAACTTTCATAAATGCTTGATGCATTAACCCATCAGGGGGATTGCACGATACACTGAATTCTAACAAAAGAGTCACAAGTCAAGCCACACACACACAAAAGATAACCAAGGTTAAAATTAACAGTTCTTGACCAAGTGATACAAATACTGGTCCTAGATTTGTATCTGATCTGGTTAAGCTTGATGTGTGGACATAGTCTGTATGTGACCCTCTCAATGTTCCTCATATCTCCCAACATTCCTCATGACTGGCTGGTTGGCTGAGGCTACTGGGATTTGTAGTTCAGCGACTGCTAGAGAGTTAGGTATTGTGCAACTATAAATTTAAAAAATATATGTGTAAAGCCCCTTTTAAAAATTGGAGCTTTTTTGCTTAACATCAGACAAACATACCACCCCCCACCCCAAAACATCCCAGATACAGAAGAAGCAAAATATTCACTAGTATAAAATATTATAGCTCTCTATTCCATCTGTAAAATAAAACAAATCTAAGGTTGTACTTTTGGCTTTGTGGATCACTTGTCTGGTAAAAGTACTATATTAATATTGAGCCATAACAACATTAATAATTTAAAGAAAATAATTAAATTTGAATCTGTATATCCAAATAAAACAGCAAAAATGGCACACTTTTATAACATAAAACTGTTTAAGTGAAAATAAGAAAATTCAAAGCCATATTTTTAATGTGAAGGACAAACCAGCATGTTTTTGCATAATGCTTGAAATGTGAGTTTCATTTTGAAGGCAGCCTTTCTTGTTGACCAGAGTCAGAAGAAAAGAGAAAAGGGTTCTCCTAATCTTAAATCAGCTTCTCTTCAATTACTGCAGCTTGCAAAACACTGGCAGGCTGGGAGCTGCTTTGCGTTCTCCCTCTCCCAATGCAGCTGCACTGAAGTCCTCTCTACCCTTCCTACATGCACCAATGCAAGAACAAGCTTCTATTGTTTCAGAAGGGCAAGTACAGGTGACACCTAGGCTGTTGAGAAGGTGTCAGCCCTTTGAGATTGTCCAGACCAGGAAACCAAAACCATGAATACTAATACTACCTTGATTTTAAGATTATAGTACTAGAATCTTGCAAGTCTGAAAATGCTTCCCCCTCCCCTGCCTTTATATTCCAGAGAACTAGGGATGGTCAACTCTGAGATGCTTCATCCATCCCCATTCCTGCTTTGGACTTTCTCTTATCAGACTGTTGTCTTGGCTGCAGATCTTCCTCCTGTCTCAAAGGTTATTCTCACAGCCCATTACATCAGGTGACTTCTATCCATGTTTTGCCTCAAAAATGGTATTTTTTTGGACTTCTGGGGAAGAAATGGTGAATTGAAGATGGCTGTGCTGAGAGTGAAGCAGACTATCACAGCGGAATGAAGAGCCAACAAGTGGACTGGCTCTTTGGGATTTCTCTCCAGATAAGGAGAGGACTTGGGATCGCCCACAGTATTTGCTCCTCGCGAAGAAACTCTGGTGGGTTTAGAGCCCTGGGAGACAAGGGAATGCCATCTTCACCCAAACTGCGGTTGCCACCTTTATGGACACAGCGTTCACATACTTCCTTTTCTAACCACTTTTGGAAATTGCTTGTTAACTGCTTTTTAGATATTAGGAACCTTTGGAACAACACGTTTTATAGAACCGGATGAGTTTCCTTTAATCAAGTTTAGTATGCTAGGTGAATCATCTGCTAAGTTTAGGAATGGCCTGGCTAACTATATTGTATGAACGTAGTGGTATGTTCTAAAGAATGAGAATTCACAGACTGAGTTTTTCATTTCATAGGTCTAGTACTTACCGTCCTTTCCGTGGTACATTTTTTGGGCCTTTTTTGGCACCACCTTTCTTCCCTCGAGGTTTTGTCTTATCCTTTATAGATATTTTCCTACAAACACACACACAAAGAGAGAAACACAAAATTACTAATAGAGATGTTGCAATGGAGCCAACTTTGCCCTTAGTTCTAAACTAAATCTGCATACACCTTCCATGGAAGTAATCAGCAACATTTCCTAACTCCAAACACAGTAGATGCCTTGAAAGGAGAGTGGAAAAGATACAATATTTTGGATGGTCTTCTTCAAGCCTGGCTCCTTGGCTATATAGAGCTTAGACGTGTACCACTTATTAAAAGTGTTTTAATTAAGTTGTGGTTCAGCAGCTTCTGAGTAGTCAATGTTGCTCGTGTAGAGTCTGCTGGGAACTGTCCATGGACCTACTTCTAAAGCCATGAAAGAGTATGATTGATTGACCCAAAGTCACATAGCTGGCTTTCATGGAGATGGGGCAGAGTGTAATGGTATGTAGGAATTATCTTGGGAGTTGGGGGAAAGAGATGCTGCCTAGCAAATGATCAGATAAGAGAGCCTGAAGCTGCATAACAGGAAGAGAAAGAAACTCAGAAAGGAACATCCCTAACTTACCAGGCTGTAGAAGAGACGGTGGGAGATTTGTACTTTCAGACCTGCAAGATTCTGTTAATGTAGCCTTACAATAAAGTAGAATTAGCTCATCTGGTCGTGTTTCCTGTCTGGTCTACCTGGGAAGGCTAACAGAGAGGACTAGAATCCAGGTCTCCCCACTCCCAGTCTAGTGCCTTAACCACTATACTGGGTTTTATTCTTAGCTGGGTTCTATTCTTAGGCTCCCTCTTGTTCTAACATCATTCAAAGGGCAACCTGATAGTGTAAACAGCTTTGATACTCCTTCTCTGGAGAGAAGTCAGGGAACTGACAATGACTGGGGACAAGGGCAATAGAGTCAGGATAGAGATCAACAAGGGGAACAGCAGAAGGAAGAGTGATCTGTTGACTTAAAGGTAGGTGGGAACTCAGCAATGCAAAAAAGTCTATGATTAGCTCAGACTATTCAATCTCAAGCTATCAACCCTTTGAGGTAGTCCAAACAAAAAGCATAACAAGGAGTAGTAGCTCTATAATTAACAGAATCTTGCAAGTCTGAAAGTACATCTCTCCCGCCCTACCATTTGCAGCCCAAGAAACTAGGGAGTGTCTCTTCTGAGATGTTTGCCACACTCTTATTTCTTCTGCGGGCTCAGCTGCCTCTTATCGGACCATTGCTTAGTCTGCAGCTCTTCCTCCTGTCTTCCAAGGTCATTCCCACATACCATTACACAAACCTAGGTGGGGTACGATAGCACGTGGCTAAAGGGCATTTAGTAAGTTCTTTAATTTAAATTACATCATATTCATCTGCATCACTAGATGCCAATTTACTCCCAAAATTGGAAGGAGACTCCAGGACTTCTGATGTACCACCCTCTTCCCTGATGTATGCAGAGTCCAATGACCAACACTGTTCTGCATAAACAAGAGCATTCAACAACTATTAATTAGATGACAACTTACTTTGGTTGTGGTGTTGATGATGGTGATGGTGCTACGTGGCTGGTGGTTGGGACAGGTTCGGAAATACTACTAAAGAACGAGAAAAAGAAATATTGTGAGAAGCTTGTTCAGTTCATCCTATCCCTTTTTCTCCTTTTGGGATATGCCCTGGTATGAGATGTATTCTTTAAAAAAAATAGTTGGAGCAATTTTAGTCTCCTCTTTAGATAAAAAAGATCCTCAGAGCAGCTTACAAATGTCCGAAAAACATTTAATCTTTACCCAGTGTTCTTGATTAGAATTCTCTCCCTCCATCTTGAACTGTTTTCATTTAGACTACTTTTTATACAAAATCCTGGGAAAGTTGATTAAGACAGAGAAGAAGCAGACTAGTCAGAAAGAGGAAGAACTGGGGAGGCAGGGAAAAGGAAGAAAACCCCACCATGAAACCAACACAAAACATATGTAGATGATATTGTGATGAATGGCTCCCTAAAGCATACCTAAGACTCTTCAAACAGTGGAACTTTCATTCATAGAGTTCTGGTGACCCCAGTTCAGAGACAGAGATTTTTCAATAACACTGACACCTCTTTCCTGGGACAGCCACTATTTTCTAAGGTGGCTTCAAATTCCAGGTTCTTCAAGAAAGATTTATAATCGGCTTCCAGAAAAGGAGTCATTTCTCTTTTTACCAGTTACTCTGCTTACGTAAACTGGTGCTTCCTTAATTTCACTGTTGTTTCTTATGTGACTATTTCAACTGTTCTGCTGCTTTGATATTTATATAGTTTTGTGTGTATGGGGGTGTGTGTTTCAAAGATTAAGCACATATTTTGAAAAACTGGACTCTAAATATTACCTTCGAGGAGAACTGAGCATCTGATAAGAAGTCAGGCCTACAAGGGTTGAGACCACAAGAAATGAAGCCACCACAATTCCTATGATAGTTCTTCCAGAAAGACGTTTGGCTGCCTTGGGAGTTGGTCCTTTTTTGAAACAATAAACAATGCTTTGAAAACCAATACTAAAGTCAATAACAACAAAAAGCAGCCAATAAAATAACTCCTATCCAGCAAAGGGCCTTTGCACACCTTTGTATTGTGCACCATTGCGCCTGTTCCTGGATCAGAGGGACCTACTCACGGTCGCTCATGCCCTGGTCATCTCCCAGCTAGACTACTGCAATGCGCTCTACCAGTGAACCAGGGGCATTGGGGAGGGCTCAAAAAGGTTAAAATGGCATTGTAACTGCACAATCAAAGCCCATCCCTTTAGTGAAGCGGTGCAATGCATGTAAAAAACAGTGATTTGCACCAGTCACGGAGGCCATCTTGACTTTTTTGACTCTCCCTGCAGGCAACTCTGCAATGAACCAGATCTATTTTCTGCCAGACCCTATCCTACAGGATAAAAAAGATTACCTCTGACACGCAGATATAATTTCCCCACTTCAGTCAAAGTTTCCTTCTGTATCTCTACTTTATATAAGCCATCATCCTTGTTAGTCACATTTTTGATGTACAGGGAGCAATCTGAGCTAACAAATTCCCGTTCTGTGTAGCCTTCTTTGAAGTTCAGTAAAGATCGTGGGGGTGGTTGATAGGTCAGAATTGGCTTAGTGTAGGCATCGTCCCCTCGAAACCAGGTGCAAGCGATAATGGTGCTCGTGTCTCCTCCCAGGACAAAAGTGATGTGTTCTCCTGCCTCAGGAGTCTCTGGCTGCAATGTAATCTTAATAGAAACAGGTGGAACAGCAGGAGGGCCTGTGGAGGGGGAAGTTGGAGGCCTGCGGGAAGGGGGAGGGGCAGTGGGTCGTCTTGTGGGAACAGGACGGCGAGTGGGAGGCCTGGGGGAGGGGGCGCCTTGTGGTAACAGGAGGGCGAGGGACGGGAGGAGGACGGGGACGGGCAGTGGGTCGCTTTGTGGTAACAGGACGGCGAGTGGGAGGCCTGGGGGAGGGGGCGCCTAGTGGTAACAGGAGGGCGAGGGACGGGAGGAGGTCGGGGACGGGCAGTGGGTCGCTTTGCGGTAACAGGACGGCGAGTGAAAGGCCTGGGAGGACGGGGGCGGGGGCGGGGGCGGGGGCGGGGACGGGCCTGGGCATGGGGAGGGGGATGCTTTGTGGTAACAGGAGGGTGAGTGGAAGGCCTGGGGGGAGAGGGAAGAGGAGGAGGACGGTGAGTGGTAGGGGGACGCTTAGTAGTAACAGGAGTGAGAGGATGAGGAGTTGGATGTTTAGGGATAGGAGGAGTGGGAGGAAGAGTTTTGGGGGTAACTGAAGCAAGAGGAGCTTGAACCAGCTGGAGGCAAGAACTCAAGACATACGCTGGGTGGGGAGAAAAGAAACCAATATTTAGTTCGGCAAGAATCTAATATCAAGGAAGAAATGTAACTTTTGCAGCTTGCCAATCAAAGCAAAAGAAGTATCTTCCAAGCTCAGGTCCCTGAGGAAAGGAGCTAAAGGAGTTGTTCTAGAAGGATGCTCTTCTTCTTGCACCATTATCTAGGAACTTACAAGGCATAGTTTGCCTTGAAGCTGTTGTGGAACTCAGGCTAGCTCTTAACAAAAAGCTTGGCTCTCCAATCCAGTTTAAGATCCAACCTATCTTCATTTCCCCAAGCCCATTATTGGCTCAGCTCCCTCATTCCAATGGAGTCCCTATCTCTTACCTGCTAGGAACCAAATCAGCCAAGATCGTTCACATCCAGAGATGGTGACCACTGTCAAGAGGTGTCTGGGTAGTATTCCTGCCACTCTTGGGGATGGGTAGGTCTTAGACATGGTAGGGGATTTTCTTTATGCACAGCTGGATGTCTGGATTTTCTCCATGTATTTCCCCACCAGGTTCTCAGAACCCTAAGCCGAGTCCACCTATTAGTCACCCATCCCCAGTCTATCCTCTGTAGTCTGGTTCATTGGCAGGAATTCCCATCTCCCTTTTCCAGGTAACAGGAAGAGGTCATAAAGCAAATATGTGAGTCATGGTGAGCAAGGGATTCTGGAGAGGATCCCTCTGAGACAAGCAAATGATAAAAATCTACCTTTCCCCAAAGCTGTAGCTATGCTGAGCCAATGGGAAGGTTTGTGGGCTTTAAATCCCTCTTCTTTGGAAAACTTACCCTCTGAATTAGGATTTTAAAACAAATTTAAGTTTTGTTTGCTCCTTGTGGAATAGTAAGGAAAAATTTTCCAGGGAAGATACTTTCCAGCTGCTGAGTAAGAGATAAATTGCTTCCATCTTCCAGTTCTAATTCTACCTTCTCCAACATGCATTTTCTAATAGTTGATTGACTATAACCATGGAATTATAGTCCAAAATATTGGAATGAGCCAGATGGTGGAAAACTATCCTGGGCCTAAAATCTGAAAATCGAATGGTAGTAAAGTTGAAGCCAATCAAAAAAAATGTCACCAACTTGGAGCTATCTGAATTCATGAGCGAGATGCTTTTTCACACAGTTTCCCACCAATTCTCATCATAAAATGAAAATGTCCCTTTCTTCATGTTTGCGGTTAAGAAGGTGGTAACGAATCAGCTACAAAGGATGCTAGGTGAAACAGATTATCTAGATCCTTTCCAGACAGGATACAGATCTGGAGAGAAAGGGCGATGGTCATACTGGTCAATGAATTTGGTCAGGATCTTTTTTTCCCCCCTCATTTTAATACATTGTTATAATCTTAATGCATTATATTATTTCAATACAATGATATTTCTGCAGTATGAATTAAAGTTATTAACCCTGTGTAGATAATTTGCAATACGGGAAATAGAGAAAAAAGAAAGATATATTCTATCAGTATGAATTACAATTTAGAATATCGTTATTACAAGCATTACATTGTTTGACTTTTTCATACAAAATGGAGTATAACAGTAGAGAGAAAAACCAGCTGCAGATTCCTTCAAAACGTTTGTTATATGATATAAAAGATTCAGTCTTTTCTAAACAACTAGAGGCCACTTCCCTCCAAACCTTCCCACCTAGGGGAGTCCCATGGCCATCGTGAGTAAAGGGAATGGTCCGGAAACCAGATACAGTGGTACCTCTACTTATGAACGCCTCTACTTACGAAGTTTTTGAGATACGATCAGCTCCGGCCCCAAAAATTTACCTCTACTTACGAACTCGCCTCGACTTACGAGCCATTTTCCGCCCGTTCCACGTGGTCCACGGCCATTTTTCCACCCGTGCCATGTGGTCCGCGGCCATTTTTCCGCCCGTGCCATGTGGTCCGCGCCCATTTTCCGCCTGTTCCATGTGGTCCGCGGCCATTTTTCCGCCTGTGCCATGTGGTCCACGGCTGTTTTTCCGCCCCTGACACGTGGTCCGTGGCCATTTTTTCCGCCCTGACGCGTGGTCAGCGGCCGTTTTTCCGCCCCTAACGTGTGGTCTATGGACGCCGGAATGGATTAACGGTGATTACATTGAACCTTATGGGAAAATTTACTTCGACTTGCGACCAACTTGACTTGCGATCACAGTCACAGAACGGATTAAGTTCGTAAGTAGAGGTATCACTGTACTTTGGCCGCATACTCTGATATGCAGTTCTCAGGTTCACCATATGGAACAAGTATATAGAGCAGTGTTTCTCAACCTTGGGAACTTTAAGATGGGTGGACTTCAACTCCCAGAATTGAATACTGTTTGCTTAGTATTAACGTTTCTATTGTATGATTGCTCTCTATCTGTGTGTGTAGATGTGTGTGTTTGTGTGTGTGGAGAGAGAGTGAGTGCAGGAGCAATGTCTTTTTCCCCCATGGAAATGACTGGTCTACCATGCTTCAGCAAAGAAATAAAATAACAGGCATGCAGAACTTATCATGGCCTAGATTCTACGCAGTTGGTTGTTATTTCCCACATTGTTAGCCTTCCAGCCTGAGGAGGGATCAGAAGTATTATGAGTAGCACTAGAACATGGAAAGCCGCACCACAGCTGTCACAGAGTCAGAAATGGACACTGAACTTTATTTCGTCAGGAGATAGGATGCTATTTTGCTGCCCCTGGGATTTTAGAGGTTAAAAATGTGGGTGTTCAAGCAGCTTTTAGATGGTCTTTGCTTCCCAGATGGATGGAACTCCTTGGACTGAAAGCTGCAAATTCCATGGTGCTGGTTGAATTAGGATCTCCTCTCTTTTTTTTTAACCTGAAAAAAAAAAAAGTAAAATCAGAACATAGCAATCAGAAATAGAAGCATTCTGATCCTGCAAGACCAACCTTTCAAAACCATAGGAGGTGATTTTTCTAAACAATTAGGGGCCATTTCCCTCCAAACTTTCCCACCTAGGGAAGTCCCATGGCCATCGTGAGTAAAGGGAATGGTCTGGAAACCAAATACTTTGGGCGCGTACTCTGATATGCAGTTCTCAGGTTCACCATATGGAACAAGTATGGCTAGCTGGAGAATTCTGGTAGTTAAAGTCCACCCATCCTAAAGTTCCCAAGGTTGAGAAACACTGATATAGAGAATCAAAGAATCTCATTTCTATCTCCAGAAGGTTTTGAGAAGAGTGAGATGGGCGGTGACAAATTTGAAATATAAATAAATATAGGTGTCTTATGTTTGGCTTGATGACTCAGAGGGGCATACTGATAATAGCCTAATTATTTCTTCACCAATGGCTATGGGGGCCTTCTATTACATTCTTAGTCAATGTATGTAGATTTTAAGAAAGATAAGCACCAGTATTCTGAAAAACTGATCCATCACACGTTATTCCTAGTTGCTGGGGCCTCCTTCAGATTCCATGGCATGGGTGTTTCCTATCTGTTGATTTCCCCCCTTCTTTGCCAACCTATGGGAAAAAATGATTAATGGAGATACAGTATAAACTAGACAGGAATTCCCACAAATGGCCAGCACATTCTTTCCTGCCCTACCTTCGTTTTTCCCAAAGTTCCTCTCTGTTCTCCCATCCATTCTTGAGACAGTATGGGGTATGGTTGATTTGTTAAAGTATTTAAACTGATAGTTATTTCATTTGGGAAGGGGGAAAAAACAGCTTTAATGTAAAACCTGCCTATGGAAATTGTGGGTTCTCCAACTCTGGAGGATTTTAAGAAGAGGCTGGATGGCTACCTCTCATGGATGGCCACCTCTCATGGATGGTGTAACTGATTTTCCTGCACATGGCAGAGGGTTGGACTAGATGATCCTTGGGGTCCCAGTCCACTCTAGAATTCTGTGACTTTATGACTAAAAGGTCCAAACACTCATATTCTTACTTACATTCACTGATATATGGGTTCCTAATACTCCTCTTCATGGACTGAAAGCTGAATATCTAAAAACCTAATACATCGGTACATGCCTAGGCAGAAGAACTACGATATAGCTGTCCTAATCTACTTTTACAAATGGATGATAAGCTTGTAGTCTTGATATAAAGTTCCAATAAAGAGACTTCAGTCAAGTAAGCTAACCTATATATGCCAATATTGTAAAGACTAGCAAAGTGGAATTCATCTCTCCACGTCTAAAAGAGGACATGGGTTAATATCGCACACTAAATTTCTGCTGATCTGAGTGATATGAAGGTACATAGAAAAGGCGACTTGTTCCTTCCACACTTAGTCCATCATGTGGAATGAAACCAGGCATTATTTGAAAGGCATGTTACAGAGGTATTTTGTTGGAAATGGGGTGATATTACTAGGTACTTCACCCCAGTAGAGGCTAACAGTTCTTAACTTAGTACCATGAATATTAATGCTATAGGGAAATCCAGGCACTCTAATACTTGGACAGCACTGTATCCCATGGAAAAGTGATGGACATCTCATAAGGTTGGAGAGATCCTAAAGGTTCTTTTGTTGTTGTTTTTCTAGGACTTTGGGAAATTTGGGATTGATTCTTGGGTTTCATTTTGAGAATTACTATGCCAGGAAGATGGTCTGGATTTTACGTGTGGTGGAAGATTGTGCTGTTGGTAGCCAAGAGGCTTCGCTTCAAAAAAAAAAAAAACAGAATTCGTGTACTACAGGTAGGTCACAATTAATGCGAGTTCAAATAGTGTGAAATTCGATTTAGTGCAAGTTATAAATTGATACCAGGCCGCATAAATAAGAACCAAAATTCAGTTGGTGCGAGGCTAGCACACGCACCGTTGCAGTTAGGGTTTTAGACACTAATCGTCATTTGTGCAAGATGGAGAAAAGGAAGTTTCCATTCAAAGAAAGCTCAAAAAAGAGTCACTTGTTGAGATGGGTGGCTATAGAAATCCAATCAATAAATAATACATAAAAAAATAAAAAAAAGAAGAGGCTTATTTTGAAGAACTACAGCAGAATACAGGAGATAGCAGGTATATTTTGGGTATAGGTTTATCCTCTTTTGCTGCTACACAGTATTTCTTTAATCAACATATAAAAAAATTATGCTTAAAAATTTTAATGGCCTATTTCTGTCAAGCTGGAACCAATTCCCCTATCTTCCCTAGAAGTATCACTTCGAAGAGTGCGAATTTGAATAGTGCAACCATTTCATGGGATTCATTAACCGTGCTGATCGAGACCTACCTGTATATTTGTACATAACACAAAGTTATATTTGTGACTCCATGTTCCTTGCAGAGGGGTGGAGAGGGAGAGAGGGAGAAAGAATTTCTTAGTTATTTCAGATATAAGAGAAGGGCATCACATAATTCCAAACGATGGAGTATACAGCAGGCTGTCCTGAATAAAGGAAATTTAGCTTTTCTTTTCCTAAATTCTTCTAAGTTGGTCTAAGAAGTTCTAGGAGATTGGATTTCCCTGTCCACCACACCACCATTGTCCTACCAGCTTTCACATTGTCAGGCCTGGAAGGAAAAGCTCGTTTTCTGAAAGAAGATCATTGAAGGTCTATCTCCCACTTCTGGTACTTACGTGTCTTTGGACTGATGACTGCCTCCAGATTGTGTTTCACCCCTAAGGAGGGAAGGAAAAGAAGAAAGAGAGAGGGTGTTGATTCTAGGAAATGCCTTTTGAATTTCTCGGGCCAATTGGTTGAACCACCTCTCCAAATTTCTCCAAGAGAAATCATTCAAGAATTTCTCAAGGGCAATTAAATAATGAAAAACAGGATGTCCACACCTTGGCTTCCTTGTTGCTAAATAGTGCAAGGACACTTATTATGTACAAAATTCTCTTTCCTTTGACATGATTTGTAAAGCAAATTCTCTTTCTTCAAACACAATGAAAACTGGTAGAAGAAAGATGGTAGAAGAAATTGCTTTCCCTATCCAGCACTAGTGGATTTCCAATTTCCCAAACTATGGCAAATGGCTGGGGAATTCTGGGAGCTGAAATCCACCCATCTTAAAGTTGCCAAGTTTGAAAAACACTGGTATAGATTACAAAAAGATCATCCATTTCTTCTCCCCTACTATAAAACTTTCCCATGATCTTCCTAGCTTGACAGTCTTGGCTTCTGTACTGCATACCCTTTTGTCCATTTTGTGTCCATTTTTCTGATTTTTCTCACTTTTCCCTTTCTTTGCCTTTTCCAAAATCTTAAAATCAAATCAACTTAAAGTAAAAAATAAAGAGTGAGTCAACGTTACCTGGAAGGGATTCCTGTAGTCTGATAAATCACTAAGCCTATAACCAGCATGGTCCCAACAAGACATCCAGCAATAATGCCAGCAATGGTTCCTGCACCCAGACCTCTCCCATTCTTTGATGGCTTCTTCTCTGAAGACACAAGAGAAACCTTCTGAGAAGTGGAGCCAAAATGCTTTACTATGATTTTTCTCAAGTACAGTAGCACATGTTAAATACTTTCATCCCAGACCAAGTATTAATCAATGTTGTTTTTGTTGTTTGATTTGGCTTTCACAAACATCAAGCTCGTATTTGACTCATCTCTCTTCCTCCTCACTGCCAGGGTCCCAGATTTGCTTGTGACTTAGTCAAATCCTGACATTAGGTATCTTGCCAAGCTTCCCTCTGTTGCAGTGTTTCTCAACCTTGGGAACTTTAAGATGGGTGGACTTCAACTCCCAGAATTTTGGGAGTTGAAGTCCACCCATCTTAAAGTTCCCAAGGTTGAGAAACACTGCTCTGTTGGAATGGGCAAGTCAATGGAGGTTTAACTCGGCCCACATTGATCCCAAGTAGCTAGCAAACTTCTTTCTGGAGCTTTCAGGAGGACCCTAGGAGGCCAGAAGCATGGTTAAAACACTGCTTCTCCAACAGTCAAAGCATGAGAAAGAGGAACCAGTTTTCCTTCAATCCAGAGGTGTCTGGGGGAAAAGAACTTGGTTTTGTCTCCTTTTAATGAAACTAGTAGATCGATATGAAAGAAGACAGTTAAATCACACTTTACTGCAAGGATGGGCAAATCTATCAATTTCAAATTCTCTCCATTGCCAGATCAGACAAGATTGCTAAGTCAGGTGAGATAATGGAAGTTCTCTTTTTGATGTTTCTAGAACAATTTACCTGATTTTGGTGGTCTTAAAGTTAGCAGGAGAAGGATTTTTTCCCTCTGAAGTAGAAATAATCTGCATTTTTCTGGAACAGATTCTTAGCAGGTTCAGAACACGATTTTACTAAGCCTACTCTTAGTGGCAATAGGCCTTCTATCCCCAGCTTGAATAGCAGAATCTAAAAGGTAAACTCCATCAGCCAAAATCAACGATCCGCTTTTAATCACAAATGCGAGAAAGGTATGGAAAATGGTGCCTTTTCAATTGATTCATGAATTGAATTAAGAACTACGTGGTCCACATACTGCTCTAAAACAGTTCAGATGTTGCATTTCCCTTTCATTAGTCTTTAACCATTTCTTAAGGCAAGGGGAATTATTCTTTGATTCAAACCAAACCAGGTTTGAGTTACACAATCCCTGTTATTTCTCACTAATGAAGGGATGGCAAACCATATACTATTGGGTGAAAAAGGAGATTATGTTTCTCCAGAAAGGCGTGAACTTGGGGGGGAAGGGTGTTGAAAAAAGAGTTTTTTCACTATGCCTTTCCTGCGTTGTGCATATTTTATAGTGCAGCTTTTGATTAATTACTTTTCATGTTAAGAAGGGTGCAATAAACAAAAAAAGGCTGGATATGTAATGACTACATAATATTCTGTCAAAAAATATGGGCAAACTCTGGTAGCCACCTTTTCCAGCTAACAAATTGATCTCACATGCAACGTGCCTCTTCATAACCAACTTACCTTTTCCACCCTTCCCATCTTTTTCCCCACCTCACCCCAATTTAAATCCTATATCAGTCTAGTCACTCTGTGCATCTGATGAAGTGGGCTGCCACTCACAGAAGCTTCCACCTTTGAATAAGATTCATCAGACAGAAGGGGTGCTGCCAAACTCCTTCTGATTTTTTGCCACCAAAGAATAACACAACTCTTGTCCTACAATAATACTGTGCCCTAGTTAGCAGCAACCCCCGCTGACCTTGTTTGGTTCAGAAGCTAAGCAGGGTCAAGCTTGTTTGGTATTTGGATTGGAGACCATTAAAGAGTACCATGATAGAAACTAGGTTGGAGAATCAAAAAATATCCTGGGAAAAAAACAAGCAAACTGCATGGTCATGTTCATGGAGTCATCAGGAGTGAAGCTCAACCAATCCAGGTTTCTGGATGTCTGCTTAATTGTTCCTGGCCTAAACAAGTCCAATAATTCAAGGAGCAGCTGAACCAGAATGAAAACTGGAAAAAACAGTAAATGGATGAATTTACCTCTGGAGACCAGTAAGAACGTTTCCCCTAGTAGGGTTTTTGTAGGGGTGGTCTGGAGTATTCCATAGGTGGCCATATCAAGATAATCAACTTGAGCAATTTTTAGGATACAGTCTTCCCTTGTGGAGTGCCTTTTATTGTAGCCTGCTTTGTGATTGACTGTATTATTTGATGGATAATAAACCAAGATTTCAGAGTAGGTTGTATTTTCCCCCCTGTACCACAAACAGGAGATGGTGTCATTGGTGGGTTTTTCTGGAAATAGGAAGACATCCTGCCCTTCCAAAGGATACTCTGGGTCCATAAAAATTTCAAAGTCAGGTTTCCTCAAAGCGTGGGTGAACATAAAGTAGGAAATCACGAGATGAGCTAGGAGGAAAAGAAATCCAACATTCACTTCTTTAAAAAAAAGCCAGATGCCAGACGAGAATACCAAAGAGGAGAGAATCCCCACTTTAGGCTCCTGAAGACATCCAAACCTACCCCCTTAGGCGATCAAGGAGCATTTTATATTCTTTTCATATTACTCAAACTATCATGATTGTCTTATCATCTTAAAATGTCAGGTGCATGGCTAATTGCAAGCAGCTATCTGATAAGCTGTGCCAGTACATGCTAGTCCAGTGCTTCTCAATCTTGGCAACTTCCCCTGGCTGGGGAACTCTGGGAGTTGAAGTCCACACATCTTCAAGTTGCCAAGGTTGAGAAACACTGCCTTAGACATTCTCAAGTGTCCTTCTAGATTTCATGCCCCACACCATTGCTACCCCAGACCCCTGCTCCCCACAGAATCCCAGTCAGACCTTCTAGAAGCCAGACCAGGCACGATTTTCCATGCTCTGATGGAGTCCAGTTGTTGGGCAGTGTCCCCATGATGTTACTAGCAGTCCTGGGGCAAAAGGGCCTGTGACATGCTGGGAGATCATCAAAGTGTCCAGCCAAGTGCCTCAGTTCCCCTTTTGCTTTTTGCCCACAGGGGAGGCAGAGGAGGCCACACCAGCTTTCCCCAGCCTGCTTCACTGCCAGCTCCTCCCACCATTCCTTTATGAGCTCCCAAGTAAGAGGAGGAAGTCATAAAGCAGGTGACTGAGCCATTGTGAGGAATAAGTGACTATTGTTCCTTTCACACTGTCAGATTCTCCATTCAGTGATGCTGTAGGATAGGGCTCCTCCTGGATACCTTCCCCAAGATGGAGATTGTAATGGAAGGCATGCGAGAGGAGGATACTGGAATGAAAGATCAAGGCCATCAGGAGGGAGGGAGTACATTCCAGGGGAGGGTACCAGGCAAGCACTTTCTCAGCCCACAGCAAGACTGTGAGAAGAAGAAGAAGCTGAGGCTAGCCCCTCCCTAGAGTCTCACGGGGCATATCCACTAGTTGCTTTAGTATAGATTTACTCTGGCAAGATTCTGTCTTTAGGGTTAAGCTATTAAAGGAACTATACTAGACTGGACTGCCTCACCGTTGTTCTTGGGCTGGGCCTGACAGAAATGGAGAAACCATAGCTGGAATTCAGTTGAAGACCCAACTGGAAAACAAATTCTTCCATTCATTTCTATCCCTTCTCCAAATCAATATCTCTCACAACCTAGTAAAATTCCTTCAAAGTTAGTTATAGATGTAGTTTATTTCTTGGTTTTAGCTGGAGGTATATGGTCCAAACAAGTTAAATATGTTCCTACCTAACAAAAAAGGAAGACTAGTGTAGAACAGCTAAAGGCAGATTTACTTTTGGTATGTAGCTCGATAATTAAATATGTTGAACATTTCTCTTTTTCATGCACATATATATGTCACCCCCTTACCCCATGTTACATTTTTAGCACTACAAAAAATGATGGTTGGTGTTCTTGGCACCAAACAGTCTAGATTATTGTCTCTCAACCTTGACAACTTGAAGAGGTATGGACTTCAACTCCCAGAATTCCCCATGAAATTGAAGTCCACCCATGCTGGCTGAGGAATTCTGGGAGTTGAAGTCTACACCTTTTCAAGTTGCCAAGGTTGAAAAACACTGGTCTAGATCACTTCTGTACTTATACTTCTGTAATTATGTATGTATTTACTTATTTGTTTCCCAGCTGAAAAATAATCATAGAAGGGTTTAGCCGAAGCCAGTTGCCATCATAAACCCCACAATACACAATGCAGCACAAGAGTGAGGACAGATTCCACCGAATTATATTCAGAATGAGCTGTTTTAGTTGACATTAAAACAAAAATAATGATGACCACTTCCAAACTGAGCTCCCTAGATGTTCCATCTGGGTACAAATGCAAAAAACAACTTAGTTGCAGTTATTATACGATTAAGATAAAGTCTCTTTGAAGTCAAATTCCACACATCCATACAGTTTTCAACATTACAGAAGTGATTTGCTTTTCTTCTGGGTTGTTTCAGCTTCCCAGCCTAGCATATGGTCCTGGTATTCCTAGGAAGTCTCCCATCCAAGTAATAACCAAGCTTGCCCCTACTTAGTTTCCTGGCTCAGTTAAGGTCAGCCCCACTTGCCCACTTTAACCGTCAGGCTATCATCATTATCTACATGTTAAATAGTTTCTTCCTTGTTTCCCATGTCATTAAGCCTCCTGTCCTAAAAGGACAACCAAGGCACCTGAAAGCCCTATTAGATAGGAAGCTGAGTGGCCTCTGCAAAAATACTTGTAATATTATGAATTTCACTGAAATAGGAAGGAGCTCACTGCTCTAGATTGGGGAACATGGATACAACAGGGCTTTTATTTCCTCATCAGTTAGCATGTTCCTTGGCTGCCCCTTTGGGCTTTGGATATTTGGAAAAGCTGGTGCTTAAGCAACCATGAGGATGATTGTTTTCATGATTCACGTTTTTGAGAAGTTGGGAGAGCAGAAAGTCCCTAGCCCTTCCAAACTTTAAGGATGGCATTCTTTGGAGCTATGGGTTTTGTTGCTGTTTTTCATCTCAACGAAGAGCACTCTGGAGGCCTGGAAGTAGCCTCCTCATCACGCCAGTCTCATTTCTGAGCACCTCAACAGCTTCTTTCCCCAACTGCAGGCTAGGCCACTCCTCTGAAGGGGGACACAGACCAACCCCAGCCTTTTCTGCTCAAGGTGACAAAATGGGTGGGATCCCTTCAAGATGGACAGTAAAGGTACCATTTTGGAAAGCTACTCCACTCTCTTTCAAAAGGAAAAAACTGCCCGAAGTGATCCAGCACTTGAAGGAAAAGATGTCTTGCCTGTTCCAGCCAACACAAGAGACGTCATGCTGTATGATGTATTAAGACACTCAGAGGTCTGGCTACCATCTTTTCTGCCACCTCACTGAACTGGAGATGTTTATTTTGCCCAATGCCTAACAGGTATTTCTGCTGTGGTCACAGGCAAGGGAAAAAACCAGGATGTTCTTGAGTAACCAGGCTCAGCTAACCAGGGAGTCAGAACTGAGAGGCTAAAGAGCCCTCTCTGAGGATCGAAGAACAAGTCAGGATCTGCAGGAAAGCCTCCAGCTGAAGAGATACATCCTTCTTCAGTCCATCAAATCATGAATATAAGTCCTTTTTCAGGGCTACAATGCAATGGGAAAGTATCAAAAGTATGTTATGTGCCATTTCCTTGAATTGCAGTGAAAAGAAAACATGCGCATGTTTGCATGAAAACATGTCAATTTCATCAAAAGCAAATAACAGCAGACGGTAAAAACTGGCAATTGAGGCTTAACCTTTTTCATCGCAAAGCCTGATCTACCCCATCAGCAGGACAGCCACAAATGCAGATATGACGGACCTCTCTTTTGTTCTGTTCTCTTTACCCCCAAATGTTCCATCCCATCCTGGTGGTTTTAGCAAATGGATTTTTGTTAGCACAACAGATAAATATCCTGCAGGATGTACTACATGTTTCTGTAATGTTCTCCTGGCAGAGAAAATGGTTATCTGAAACTAGAAGATTCCACCTCACTCCTTCAGCTCCGGAAGACTTCAGTCTGCTGTCTGCTAGTGGGTTCCTGAACAATTGCATTCCTAATACTGTAAAAGAGGACAATGGACAAAAAGATGGGGATTTGATTTGCACACCCTCTCACAAAAACAGTTGTAACAAGTAACAACTTGATTTTATGATTGCTACCTTTCCTTTCCTTTACTCTCCATTCACTTGAATATCAGATTGTTATCCGAGCATTTTTCTAAGATACCTTTAAGATCAAAATAATCCTCTTGGTTATAATCAGCAGAAGATGGGCTAATTATGGAATACTTATAGCAAGCAGAGCAGAGCAATTATAATTTTAGGCTACTTTTTAAAATTAAGAGTAGTGGGGGCAATTGATCCAGGCCCTACACACAGAGGGAGGTCATCATCCAAAATATAGCTGGGGGGGGATGAGAAAATTAATTTCTATTTTACATTCAAGGTAAGAAAACTAATCAGTTAGAAACATAAACCCAATATGTGGGAGTTTCTCATATGGCTGTTGAATACATGATACATTGAGAAGAAGGTATGGGGGAAGAATATTTATTAGGAAATGTGTACAGAATATGTATTTGGAGATAAATGTACACAAAACTGTATAAATTGCTATGCAGAGTTTTAAAGAAAAGATCTCAGGCTGAAAAGAAGACAAAATAAAATTTAATAAGGGAAGGGAAGGGAAGGGAAGGGAAGGGAAGGGAAGGGAAGGGAAGGGAAGGGAAGGGAAGGGAAGGGAAGAGAGATGGAAGAATCAGATTTGTTCATCTCTGATAAATAAGAAATAGGGGTCATTATTCACCATTTGTGGGGAAGGGCTTTTTTTCCTGATTAACATCCCTAATACAGGCTGATAAGTTAATTACCAAGGCCTATCCAGCCTTGACTGATCTGAAAAAAACTAAGCAGAGTTAGTCCTACCTAATGCTTGGATGAAAGACCACTAAGAAACTCCAGAGTTGTCTACTAGATCAGGAAGTTGGAAAACCATTCTGAAAGAAATCCAAGGAGGCCAATTCCATACCATGACCAAGAAAACCACACGCATGTTTCTATGAAATCACCAGAAGTTAAGGTGCTTCAGAGATTATCTATACAGCTTGCTAACTGTGGGTGGGTAACAGTTTAGCACAGTGTTTCTCAACCCTGGCAGCTTTCAGATGTGTGGACTTCAACTCCCAGAATTCCCCAGCCAGCAAGGTTAGTATTGCATTGGCAGAGTTTGAATGGAGAGCATTGCTGTTAGCTCACCTTTCTCTCAGTGTGGTGGCAACCTGCAATCATGCTTTCCTGTTCTGCTTCCAAGTGGTGTTTTCAAACTTGCACTGTATGGTCTTTCTCCTATCCTTTAATTCAATCTAGGTGATGTCTGCACACTTACTGAGTGTGGAGCTGCGTGCATACCCACCTCCCCTCTAGTCACCAGTACTATGAGAGATCCTTCCCTTCCCTTCCCTTCCCTTCCCTTCCCTTCCCTTCCCTTCCCTTCCCTTCCCTTCCCTTCCCTTCCCTTCCCTTCCGAAATTAACAAGAATTCTTCCAGTTTTCCTTTCCAGCCCAAGTGAGTGAAAAGTTTAAGTTGGGTGTTATTTTTTGCTTTTCTGCAGTGGGGCTTAAAAGTTGTGAACTCTTTTGAGTGTTCAATATTTCTGCATCAGTATGACCTAAAACACGATCTGCTCTCCACACAAGTCCTAAAACTAGAGAAAGAGAAGACCATTAAACAAATGGCTTTATCTAGTTGCACTCAAAAGGGTTCACACACTTTTAAGCACGACTGTATTTGTTTTTCACTGTCCCAGCCAGGCAGAAGGAATCATGTACAAGAAGGAGTCAATGGAGGGGTGGACTGACACGAAAGATCTCTCAGTGGAAACCACCTGTCCTCAAAGACCTATGGAATGGGAATTCATGGGTGTTCTCTTTCCAGATACAGAGGGGCCATATTCCTGTGTATCCCTATCTGTACCCCTTGTCAGTTGTAAAGCAATTCTTATCTGAGATCAAATGTATACCTACACTCAACTGTAAGCGTGTAAGTGAACACCTTTGACCAGTCTCTTTGATAGCAAGAGAGGATAACTCACTGTAAACTCCTAGCTTAATAAAAGAATGTTTGGATCCTCTCTAATTGTTGGCATGTTCTTAGGTGAATGTTTACATATGTACACAAAAACACACACACACACACATATTGACACGTGTGGGAATGCTCTATTGTTCTATCATTATTATTATTTTTTTAACTCTCCTAATTCCATCTGGGTTGGCCCCTTGATTAGAATACATGGCGAATACAGACAGATAATAACTAAACATTACCTCTGGCAAGACTGGGACTGATAAGTAATTGTACCTATAACAAGGAGTAACCCCATAAGAAAAAGAGAAATAATCCCTGTGATTCCTTCTTTAGGGGTTGTTTGTAGTTTTTTTCCTGAAAATACAAGGGAAGACCAGGTAGGATCCATAATTGCTTTCTTTCCATGTCTCAGGTGATCCTGTTCATTCCACCCAACCCAAACCCCACATTGACTTAGATTCATATGTCTGGAAATTACAAGCCCCCAGAATTATCCTATTGCCTTGGCTGATGAGATCAGGTTGTCTTCTTTAAAAACAAAATGGAAAAATAATCCAAGTTTTACATTCCCCTTCAACTCATGACGATAGATAGTAAAAGAGAAGGATGTTCTCCCTTGATTACCATTTTTCAGGAGAGCACCTAACTGGTTCCCACTTGACCATGAAGTTCACTAGGTGACTGAGACAGTCATAATCTCTCAGTCCATCCTTCCTCACAGGATTGTTGTCCTCCTCCATGAGATCCCCCATGAATAACATCTTCAGGTCCAGAGGAAAGGTGAAAGAGAAGTGTAATAATATGAGTTGGTTAAGTTGAACCTTTCACCTGCTGGAGCGTTGTTCCTGCTGAGTGTGCAGGCTACTTTCTGGAAAGGCTGAAACTGATTCTGGCTCCTTCGTTATAATGTCTGTATGACATGAAGTGGAATTACTGACCCAGTTCAGATGGGATGGGTAACAGAATTTTATTGGCACCAGACTCAAAATGGAACAATGTTAGTAGCGGTGAACCAAATGTAGAACCATATTAAGCATCTATATGGGAGAAGTGGGGAAAGGCTGTATTTACCTCTGGAGATCAATAAGAATGTCTCCCCCATTTCTGTTAGGTTAATCCTATTCTTGTGTATTCCGTAAATGCCCATATCATCCAATGTAAGTTTACTGATGTGTAGGGCGCAGTCTTTCCCAGCTGACTGCGGCTTATTGTAGCCTGCCGTAATAGATTGTATGTTTCAGTACATAATAAATCAAGATTTCAGAGTAGTTTGTATCTTCTCCTTTGTACCAGAGATAAGAGATTGTGTCGTTCTTGATTTTTCCCAGAAAAAAGGTGGCATCCTGCCCTACTGTATGAAGTTTTGGCTCCAAGTCGATCTTAATGCTCACATTCTTGGCAGCTTGTGCAAACCCCAAGTATGAAGTCAAAATACGGGCTGTGGAGGGAAAAATGGAGCATGCATTTCTAAGAAAAAGCCAACCACCAAACGAGAGTAGCTAAGAGACAACTCCAATTTTACTGTCAAGAAATCCCAAAGATGCTTTCAAATGTTTGCCCCTGAGGGAACTCAAGAGGGAATTCCTTTTTATGACTATCAGACTAACATGTCAAAATGTGACATGATAAGGCATGCTAGCTCCACAATGCACTGTTAGCTTCCAGAGCTGATGCCCTCCAGAAGTTTTAGATGAATCCCACTATCAACCAGCATGGCCTTCCAAGGATGGTGGATAGCAGATTGAGAAAAGTGCCTCAAGGATTAAAGGGGTTCCAAGAAATAAAGTCTCTTCTCCCCATCACATACCTTTACCATCTCATACCATAATTTAACAAATCAGAAGTGCCAATCTCTCACCTGTTAGAACAAGTACCAGACAGCCCCAATTGCTGAGCAGTGCCTCCATGGTGTCCTCAGTGGTCCTGGAGATGGAAATGACTTGGGCATGCTGGGAGCTTATCTTCAGGCCCAGCTAGAAGCTTCAACCTTTCCTCCACTTTTTCCCAACAAAGCTGGGGTCTTTCAGCTAAGCCCCACCCCTACCCCCTCACCCCACCCCTACCCCCTCACCCTAGGCTTTCCTCTCTTTGGGCCTGGTGGCTTCTCAGTTTTATCTTCCCATTCATCTCCACTCCCATTATGATTTCCCAAGTAAGAGGAGGAGGGTCATAATGCAGAGGACTGAGCCATTCTCGGGAATGGAGATGATTCTGAGGAAATTCCTCTGTATGGCTAGACCATACA
The DNA here is from genome assembly GCF_059951505.1 of Python bivittatus. Lineage (NCBI taxonomy): Eukaryota > Metazoa > Chordata > Lepidosauria > Squamata > Pythonidae > Python > Python bivittatus. The sequence continues at coordinate 4,013,603 of NW_028277054.1, forward strand.
GTAGTCTACTGGGTAGAACCATGAGAAAAGGAAAAAAGCATGAGAATATAAATCCAGATTTTTTGAGGAAATTATTTTTTGGTTTAGGGAAGCAGACAAGCAGAATAGGATGGCTACAGGCCTCCACCACTGTTGTTCAGGGGTTCATTGCTTTTGAAAATGGAGATTCCACTAGGACAGCTAAGAAACTTTGATATTTTTTCCCTAAAAGAATATACATTTTAATTAAGGGGCCTCATATGATCTTCAGTTACACATTCTTTGCACGTCACACCAGAAAAACGGTGATTGAATTAAAAAATCGAGTGGCTCCATTTTAATGTTATTATTGTCACTTTTCACAAGTTACTGTTAGGAATACCAGCACTGCTCTCTTAGTTATCATTAATTAGGGTGACTGCTATATAATCAATCCAGTGGGGAAAGAGAATGACACAGCACGATACCCATTTTCCAATGGAGAAGAATGAATGGACGATCACTATCAGAGAGGGAAGTCCTTAAACTTGGATTTACGTAAGGCTGGAATAAGTCATTTCCTACCAAGGAGAAGACGCCACCCTATGGGAGAATCAGCCATTTGATAGGATGATGGATGTAACATGTTGGGGACAACTGTTGAAGGGTGTTCTTTCATTTTACGTATTAATCGATCAATATCGATTAGGAACATTTCTCTACCAATATCCAATGGACCAATAACTTCAATATTTAGCAAAGCGGAGAAGAGAAACCAGATGAACACAATGCAGTGCAAGCAATCATCAGAAAAGGTGATGCCTAACTCCTGATGGTTTGCCACCATAGACTAACACAGCTCTGCTCTTACAGTGCAAGAGTTCAGCAGAATTGCAATTACATATATATAAGAGACAGCCATTCCTATAAACCTGAGCTTCTATTATTTTCTTGGTCCAAAGTGTTGTTTAAGAAATGACTAAGTCATTTGGAATCACCTGCTCCAGCAGGTACAAGTTATCTTCACCAAACTAGCCAATCTGGATGGATCTTGAACAATTAGGCAGGATTTGGACCAGTTAGCATCTGGATACGAAACCAAGGCTTTCAAAATACATTTTGGAAGAAGGCAGTAGCAAATTGCTTTTCTATCATTGGTGGGAAAACAAGATGAATGTGTGCATGAAGTCACCAGAAATCAAGCTTGAGTAAAAAGAGACTTCATATAGTATGTTTCATAATTATGATGAATTCTATTGCTTGGGTTCTGATGTTGTTTACTAATTTTATAATGTATTTGGATACTTAATTATATTTGGTTGAGCATTGGGGTTCTATTTTTGTCGTCGGGGTTTATATTGTAATCTGCCATAGACTAGCTGAGACTAAAAGTGAGCAAGTCATAAATTGAGAAGCGAACAAGTAAATAAATGTGTTTCGGTCAGTTCTTTTGTCTTTGATATTAATTTTCTGGTCCTATAGGAAAATTTGTGCCCTTCCCCACCCCACAACCCTGGTCACGTTTGATAGGGTGATCCATGATGTCTACAAAATATTCCCTGTAAAATAGAAAACATTACACTTTCCAATATTATACAAGGCATTTGGAATATGAAGAGACCCTTTCTAATAGTCCAGATAAAAAGTATATGGATACATTTTGAAGAGGGCACCAGAGGTTTTTTTAATTCATCAGCAGGTATGAATGATGATTTGGCCCTGGGATTCCAGATGTTTATAAAGGCTGGTGTTTAAGAAGCCATTAATGTGAGCTTGATTGTTTCGTGGTAATTCCCAAGAAGGTAGAGTTCCTCTTCTTGGAGATGGTGGGGACTGGAAAATCCATGGCTGTGCTCCAAACTTCAGTGCCGCTGTGATTTTCGGTCAGGATGCTCCTACCTGAAAGAAAGCCAGTCTAGCATCAGAACATAGTGATCAGAAGTGGAAGCACCTAGAGCATCTTCATCTCTGAAGTCCTGGATGAGATCTATATCTAACCCAGCACATAACTAGCTCTGTTTTGGGGACCAGACTCAGCCCAATCTTTTCTGCCTAAGATGGCAACATGGGCAGCAGTTCAGCCTCAGATTGCTTTTGGAAATGCCATTTCAGAATGTTCTTCTAGCCTTACATAAGCTTATATGGTGGGTATAAACTACAGTTACCTAGATTTCATTTAACTATAAGGAAATCCTGACAGTAAGATCTGTACAACAATGCAATATGGGGGTTATGGCCCCTTCCAACTATGATTCTATGATATTTAAACAATCATTAATGGGAGAAGAACATTAGCAATCAAAAAGAAAGTATCCTCATTGAACTTTCTACCCTGGGAAAAGACACCATACTATTAAACGCATACAGAAGTATAATTTCCCAGACAGAGTTTAAGGCAGTTAAACCTCATTCATTGGGATTGTAGGCCATTCCCCTTAATTTTACTGCAGGTTACATCTTTCCAAGTTCACGCTTTTCTTTTTCTGGCCACAGGCAAAAAAGGGAAGACCAAGTGAGTTGATCCAACATGCATCTATTAAGCCAGGCTGGATGAAGTCAAGAGCTGCCAATTATACAATGTTCTGTGGAGTCCTTGGGGTACTCTGAGCTTAGTTTTTTCTTGCAAACATTTCATTATCCAGCTAGGTAGCCAGGTAATGAAACGTTTGCAACAAAAGAGCCAAGCTCAGAGAACCCCAAGGACTCCACAGTTCAACCCTGAGCTACACATATTAGCCTCTATTGGTATACAGTGTTCACCAAACACCAAAGACCAGTGGCTAGCTTGCCAGATCAACTAAGAGTCTGTGAATACTTTCTAATAAGTATGATGTAACATACTGGATTCTTCCTTTTTTGGACCTCAGAGGGTATAAATTTAGAAGTTCTCTAACAACGGTCTATTTTTTTCCTTCCTGTTGGCCCAGCTATCAGAAAGTTTGGGGGCTTATTAGTGCAGTCTAAGTGAGTGGCTGGCCTGCTTTTTTTTAACTTCCCATTTAGATTCAACAATAAGCAAAGCCTAGTTGTTACCTTTTAGAGCTGTCTTTCCACACTTGGTAAGAAACCAGGCCCACAACAGCAGCAGTTCCAACCAGACACCCAACAAAAATTCCTGCAATGGATCCGGAAGATAGACCTTTTCGCTTGTTTGCATCTTTGTTATCTGAAGATACAAGGAAAGCCACCTTAAAACTGGGAAGTTAAATGATGATGCCCGGTTTCAACACATCCATTTTCTCCACTATTCCCAAATATCCAAATGCATTGATACAGGGACCATAGCATTTTTGCAGATTTTCCCTCCCAAAGGAGAGCTGTGATCCTGAAAACCCAGCATTGGGGTCCACCTACTCTCATTTTCCCCTGGAGCTTCTTTCTGACCTCAAATCTCAGATGCTGGCACAGCCATAAGAGAGAGAGTCAAAAAGGAAATACTGGTGTCAAAAGTATCGTTGAAGAAGTAGGGAAATTCACGAATCCAAACTGAATGGTTTAGAACCATAGCGAAATCCATTTCTTTACTTTTCTGGCCTAAACTGAGCCAGTTCCCATAATACTGAGCCAGAACTGAAAACCATTTTTGGAATCCACTTGACTTTCTATGCCTTGCGTGTGGGGCCTGCCAGAAGCCAAATCTCTATACAACAGGAAAGCCTACATTTACCTTTTATGACCACTAAGTATATCTTCCCACTTGCAGTCCCACTGGTTGTATTCCTCTGTAGTCCATACATGCCGATGTCAGCCATGCTAACGTTGTTTATGCGCAGGGAACAATCATTGTTTGGTACATGCCTTACATCATAGCCACTTTTCTTAAGGATCTGAGGAGGCGTACTTAACTGATAGACCAAGATCTCTACATAGGTCTTTGCTTCCCCTTTGGACCACAGACAGGCAGTAATATTTTCTGAGGTGTTTTTTGGCTTGAGAAAGATGTTTTGACCCACCACTGGAAACTCTGGGTAAACGGTGATATCAATGGTATTGTTTGTAGCTGCTTGAGTAAACACCAAGTAGGAACTCAAGATGCAGGCTGGGGGAAAATGAAAAGAGAATCCAAAGGAAAGACGTCAGTGTGAAAGAGCGGGGAGGAATAAAAATAAATATCCTATACGATTTTACAATTAGAAAGCGAAACTCTCAAGAAGTAAGGATGAAGGGAGATTTGGAAGCATTTTAAGATTTTTCAAAGAATAATTTGATTATTTTAAGATCCCATTTTGGTAGCAATAGCTTCTAGTAGAGGTAGACAAGTTGTAATCTCAGCCTGCCTTCCCTCCTTCCTCCACATCTAACTACTGTACTGAAATTCAGCAGCACCATTTCCCCAAAAATGAGCTGCATGACTTCTTGCCACAGGTACATGGAGAACACACCAAAAGGGTATGATGCCCTGAAATAGATTAAACCTAAATTATTAGGTTTATTGTTAAAAATAAACAAATGACTAAGAAAATTCCCTTCCAAATTGAATGGAGAGATGAAATCTCCTGGCCCAACTCATTTTGTATCCTTACTCTGGCATTTGCCCCCCTCCCATCCAGAAGAACTGTATGGCTGTCAGCCAATAAGTATTGCCCACCTATCATAGAATTCATGGCTGTTGTTCCAACACAGTTTTGGTGCCCAAGCAGAACATTTAGGTCTTCCAGTTGAGCCAACCACAGCCCACCTTCCCAGGGTCTTCTCTCCCCAGCATCAGATATCTTGTTGTCAACTCTCTTCCCACACACTTTATTATGATCTCCCAGGCAACTGATTAGGTCATAAAGCCAAAGACTGAACCATGAGGAGAGGGGGATTTGACTCCCTTTGACATGGCTTCTTCTCAGATGGGTGAACTCTATATTAATGCATCATCCTGGGCTTCAAGTGGCCTACAAATACTTTTTTTTAAAAAAAATCCCAGGGAAGGTGTAATGAATTAGATGAATTAAAAGAGTTAGAAGATAGAGATCATGCAAATTCAAGTCTACCTTCAGCCTTAGATGGTTATTGAAGATCCTTGAGTCAGTTACTGTCTCTTAGCCCAGCCTACCTTGCAGGTTTGCCATTGTAAAGGTCGCAGGAGAAAGCTCTCTATATTCCAATGAAGGCCAATGAAAATAAATAAAATACACCTGGCTACGAGTAAACACATTCATCAGCCTTAGAGTTTGAATTTTTTCCCCCTGGGCTTACAACAAGCTGTCAGAATGTCCTTGATGATTTCATTCCAGTTTCCAGTTTCCAGGTAAATATCCATGAGCCTGCCTGATGCTGCTCCAGCCTTGAATCTTGAGAGTATTATGGAATAGATTACTTATTTTATTGATTTATATACACCCTTTCAAATCACCCCAGTTGTCAGATGCCAGGAGGTGGCAGCATTGCTCCAGGAGAAGGAACTATTTCAGCTAGTTGGCACATGAGAGAAGGAATATATTGTTCTCCATTTTAGGCAACGAAATGTCTTGGTTGACACCTGCCACTCACCCCCATTCTTTTACAAAAGATCCAGTCGTCATTCACAATACGAAAACCAGAACTGGAACCCACCATTTTATAATCTTTAGCTATAGTTTTCCACTTCTTTTCTCGAGTTTAAAGCCCTTCCTATGTACAACATAAACTGGTAGTGTATAACAATTAAGCCTCCTCTCCACTCCACATATACATGATATAACCTATGGATAAAACAACATGTTTGTCCACAAATGCAGTTTAGTATATTTTAAGAATAAATACAGCATGACCGTGCTGGTGGTTTGTTAAAGCAAGCCATCAAAAAAAAAAAAAAAAAAAAGACAATTTATAAATTGATTTAAAAAACCACAGATCTTGCTAAAATGTATCTAACCAGAATAAAAACAGTGAAAAAAAATGTAAAGTGATGTCATAAGAGAAGAGCAGCTGCTAGAAATATCACAGTACACCCCCAGAATGATGTTTTTTCTTCCCTAATCTCCCCTTATAAAAAAAAGAGAGAGAAAAAATTTGAAGTACATCTGCAGAGAGCTGTACTGTTGTTCCATCCTTTTGAAAAAAACACAAAAATGGTTTTGAAGTTCTCCAAGATAACACAAAGCAGCACTGAAAAAAATCACAGGGAAATTATGATTTGATCACAGTGTCATTGGGCTGGTGACCCTGTAGATGTAAATTAGAAAAAGAGTGACTATTCTGGTATGAAAGATCACCCCCCCCCCCATTATTCTACTGTCCATAACTGTTGGTCCATTGTCACCATAATCTGAACTGGTAAAGTTCATTCTACCACCTCAGCACTGTGGTGTCATTTCACTTCTACCTCATTCTCTTGTAGTTTAAGCCAAAGGTCCATCTCATTTTTTCTACCAGGTCAAATTCACATCACCGGCCTGAAATCCAGCCAGTTCTTTTGAAATCTGTGGCATGCTGAAAAATCAGAATGTTTCCTTCATCCACAATAGTTCATCACACCTGCATCTTGGCAAAGGAGTGGCCACTAACGGCTCAGATTTATTGGTAGGTCTTGGAATGAAGTGTTACACAGGTATGCACCAAGGTCATTCACCCAAACTCATATCTGACCCTGTCATTCCCATGCTGTACTTATATCCTTATCTTAAGCACTTTACAGTTTGGGTTAATTCACCCAGCCCTAAGGAAAGATACAGTGGACAAATATTTCTCCAACTTCAGGATCAGGATGAGATGTAAGGAAGATGAATAAGCACCATGTCACACATAAACTAAGCACTGGAGAGATGTCAGCCATTCAAGGCAAACCATGTTAGCAAACAGATACCATAAGAATTACTGGAACTCTATTGTTATAGGGTATAATGACAATCCTGAAAGCCTGACCGAGTTTCTCTGCCTGCCCTCTTATACCAAATAGAGTCAAGGCAGGGCAATCTTGAGTTTCTTCCTCATCCCCTCCTGTCTTTCTGGCCTAAGCTCTTTTTGTAACAGCTGCCACCTACCTTCTCCAAAGCTCTCCCCATACTCCTGTGCAAGTGATCTGAGTACTTTTCTCTAGACTCAGATCCAGGAAGATGCTACTCATACGTTGGCAGAACCCACTCTAGCTCCTCATCAAGAACTAACCTTCCACAGACATTCCCCATTCTTATACCAAAGTAACAGTAATGACAAGAAGTTTATAGCACTTCAACAATGACCATGAAATACTATGAAAATGGTACCAGTCTCTCGTGGGAAAATGTCCTGTGTCTCTATGGATCTGAATCATAGAGTTTAGGTGAGAAAAAAACTTTTAAGCACACAATTTTAGATACCCAGTTCTCACTTACTAGGAGTAGCATCTGGCAGGATTGACCACACCAAGAGGTCTACTTGGCTGAGGCAGGAGTTCCATTACCCTCTTTTTAGAAATGGAACTAGCCAAGTTTATACGTGGATGCTGGGGGAAGAGGTATTTTTGCACCCAGAAAAATGTCTGGATTCTTCTGTCTCCTAAGCCTCTCATTCCATCTGCCCAATGAATGAGACCTTCTGCTCTTTTGCAGGCCCTGCCCTTTCAGAGGTAAATTCCCAGGTAACAAGAGAACATTATGAAGCAGAATCTGTACCGTGGTGTGATATGGAAGACCTCCTTCCACGCAAAGACTTCTACTAAAGCAGATTAATGGCTTACAGAATTCTGTTCTTGAATTCATTCCAGAATCCAGAAAGTGTGTTTTTTTTCCCATCGAAAGATGTGTATTAAAGGGATCCAATATTTAACTCAAAATTAAATTCAAAAGATATTCCCAATGTCCTAAGATAGTACTTGAGAATGTTACAAAGAGTAGACTAGGTGATGCGTAATCAGGAGTCACCCAAAAGTGTATGTGGCCCCCAGGGATCCTCCAAATCAGGGTTCCTCAACCTTGGCAACTTGAAGATGTGTGGACTTCAACTCCCAGAATTCCCCAGCCAGCATGGCTGGCTGGGGAATTCTGGGAGTTGAAGTCCACACATCTTCAGGCATTATAATTCACCTTAAGCATTATATAAATCTGCTTAATTTGTCCACTGTATCTTTCCATGCTGGCTGGGGAATTCTGGGAGTTGGTCCACACATCTTCAGGTTGCCAAGGTTGAGGAACCCTGCTCCAAAGGTTGCCACTGAATTGTAATGCTTAATGTGACAAAAAGAAGGAAATTATTCAGTAAGTTACTAAAATAGTAAAGACTCATTCAAGTCACTCCTGATTTCTAGTGACTCCATGGATACATCTATGGAGTTTTTTTAGCAGCTATTTGGGTTGCCTTCTTGGTTCTATTATTAGGCCAAATTTGTAAGGCATAATAGGAAAGTTTCCTTTTTTGGCCACTCTATCTATCCGGCTCTTTTTCTTGGAGGGCTCAGTAGGCAAATAGGGTTATTTGACCATGTTTCCCAAGAGTATCATTGCTTTTATTTTTGAGTACTCTCAAAGCCTGCATGGGAAAAATTCATCGATCCTGTTAATTGCTGGTTCTCTTTTGGGCTAAACTAAATTCCTTTGGGTTAATTAACTAACAAATTGAGCCCTTTTTGGTGTTCCCACATCACAGGAATCCTTCCACTGGCCCAGTTAAACACATTATGGAAATAGGACCAATATGGTTTTTCGAACCTCAGCTATTCAGGAAATAGATTTGGGATTAATTGTCCTTTCTGCTTTCAGAGCTGTGAGAACATTTCTTTCTTTTGTCCCTGAATGCTGGGTGCAATCTAACGCCTATCACACCTGCCATCAACTAATGCCAAGATCACAAAGGCCGTCCTGAGAACGTTTCCATCACGCAGCTCTCATAAGGCATCTGAGCAAGAGTGTCCGTAGGAAGGAGGGTGCCAGAAAAATCAAGATGGTGACATAATGTGCATAATCAAAGCTCCATCCCCTTTTGAAGTGTGACAGCTGTGAAAAAAGGGGGCAGGGCTTCAATTGTGTGGTTGCAGCCACCATCTTGCCTTTTTTGACCACACCACACCCCAACCATGGCTGTCCCTACATTTGGGCTAATGCTTTGTCTCTTGTCTCTCCCCTGCTTTTCATATCAGGTGAGGAGTTTTGGTCAACTCAAAAACTTCCCTACTCTATTATGCCATTTTGGTTGGTGCTAATTAAGGTATTACCCAATTACAGAAACAGAGTTTACATGGCTGCTGGGGAATTGGCAACTCTGTTTGCAGAGTTGTGCCCTTTGCATAGCACCCAAGGTAGGTCTGCAGGATGGACATCACTGCCATTTTGCATTTATGTCTGTGGCCTGATGGTTGTAAGCAAATGCAAAGATATTATAAGCTCCCAGGACAACACCTGTAGGGAAGGACTAGTGGCTGTTCCAGGTGTGCACCTTTCTTCCTCATTCCATTCTCTACTTTTGTTCCCCACTTTTCAATCCTGACACCCACCTTTGCAAGAATGACGCCAGAGAAAGGGAGGAGACTCACTTGGAGCAAGTGTAAAACTTGTGGATCAGGGCAGGGAGCTAAATACCCTCTCCTTCTGATTGGAGAGTTGGTCAGTCAGCATTGGTAGCACAGAGTCCTGGTGGCAGAAAACGGATTCCAGAGTTCTGGTTGTAATTGTGCATTGGCATCCTAGGCAGATAAGGTGACCCCAAGAAGTCAACCTACAAGATGGAAAAAGGAGACTTCACTCCTGGATGGAAGTTGCCATCCTTAGCAGGTGAGTCATCAGGAGTGGGAAGATTGTTGAGGTCCCACTGAGACAAATGCAAATATGGCTAGATACTATCTTTATATTATATGGCAGGAAATGATAGCCATATATGACTGTTGACTTAAATGGGAAGGGCATTCCAGATTTTCTACCTATCTGTTCTCAAACCTTTAGCATTCTCTTTCAGGGTCACCCACTCAGAAAAGATTGAGATTCCTTCTTTTGTCTAGCCGCATAGTCTGATGATGATGATGATTGATGCTGGCTTACATTCTATGCATTTCTGCTCTTCTTACCAAGAGAGGCTGAAATCTTCCCTCCACTAATTGAAGCCTGACACAGAGGCTACATGGAAAACACAGTTCCACAGGGGCTGGGTCTTCATATGGAAAAGGAGTGTTAGCTCTGTGAGGGGATTCATCAGCTTCCTCTAGCAATCCAAAGACTATCAATCTACAGCAGATATACAGAGATCATTAGCTCATCTATTATTGACCATTCCATCCATCCCTATCTTAGGATTGGATCAACCAGATCAAATGTCAAAACCCCCAATAACAGTTGGCTGTGTTAATAGGATAGGTTACCCATGGTTAACCTAATCGTGCTTCATGGAATTAATTGGAATAGTCTGGGTTCACATAACACACCGAGCAATAAAATTCAACACATTGCTTGCCTTTGCACCACAAGCTAGGTGAAAACATAGTTGGTTAATTTGTGGTTCTGTATGTCTTGAAGATACAGCTTTGGCTCCCTCTGCAGTCCGTCAAAGGTCAATCAAAAAGGGGGGTCATAAGGATGTGTAACTGCTACATCCTTTCAGATTTTGGACAAGTGGAAATGGTTTGATTTTTTATGTACCTCAGCATGATTGTAACCAATACTTTCAGACTACTACTTGTTCTCATCCCTCCATCAGTTAGATCAGTGCTTCTCAACCTCAGTAACTTTAAGATGTGTGGACTTCAACTCCTAGAATTCCCCAGCCAGCCAGGCTGGCTGGGGAAATCTAGGAGTTGAAGTCCACACATCTTAAAAGTTGCTGAGGTTGAGAAACACTGCCTTAGACCTTAAAACAGAAGTTTAACTAAATTTAAGCACCTTATTGCTGAAAATGGGCTATGTTTTCCCCCTTTGAGAATAAAATCACCTCCCTTTTCTTCTGACTTTGCATGACAATCTCCTCAACTCTAGCTTTGGGCCAATGCAAATGGGAAGTGAATTCCCAACAGCTCTCAAATGGCAACCATCGAAGCTGATGCAGATGCAAAACATACATTAATCAGAGAGATTGTGATAAAGATTAAACTTGGGTGGTCCTGAAGAACAGCTGATGAAGAACTTTTGGATTCTTTAGGCCAAGTTTAGCAATCAAATAGGAGAAGCTAATTTTTAAACTTTTATTATAGCAAGTATTGTTCATTTTTAAGGGCTGGTCTCCTGCCTTCCTAAGAGAGTAGTTCAGATTGCAATGATAGCATAATTTTCCTTCCCTATTATATGAGGTAATCTGGGCATTGCCTTTACAATAGTTAACGTGAATGGAAATGATAGAAAATGAAGACAGGGCGGGGTAGGGATCTTCCATATATGCTTGGTAAATGTTCTTTGGATAGAATGGGTATTTTGATTGAAATCCAATTCTCTTTTTTCTCCATGCTATAGCTTCCATCCTCAGCTCTTGTCTCCTGTTGACTCAAGCCCAAGTAACTGAGTACAACATTCCAGTTTTCATGAACCCACCGAAAGCAATAGAAGGACAGAGAATCAATTTAACATTAGGACATGCCCCAGCCACGTTCTTCGTCTGCAGCTGGTACCGAGAGATAGATAATAAAGAAAACCTGATTGTCACTATCTATCTACCACCATTACATGGAATGGTGTTTGGACCTGCCTACACTGGACGAGAAATTCCAGGCCCAAACTGCTCTCTTCTCATTACAAATTTAAATCAAGATGACTCTGGAATCTACATAGTGACCAAAGACGGAGCTTCAGTATATGGAAGAGGAGACACCAGCATTGAGGTCCTAGGTATGACCCATGTCCTCTCTCCCTGTTCAGCTGGCTTTTAATGGCTCCCTCTGTAGATATCTTGCCCATATATTCACCAGAAAAATGGATTTGCCAAGGTCCAGTGAAGAACCAATGTTGATTGCTCCCTTCAAATCTCAAACATCAAATAACATCCAATAATTCTGGGAACCATGTAGTTATAATGGATAGGTCCTTAGCATTTGAAAGAGTTCTGGAACACAGATATCTCAAGTCTTATTTTGGAAAACCTGCTCTCAAATGTTATCAGATGTTTCAATCCCATTATCCAAGCAGAGGCATGGGTTTTGGGGTTTTTTGCTCCACTAGCTAAAGCAGTGTTTCTCAACCTTGCCCACTTGAAGATGTGTGGACTTCAGCTCCCAGAAGCTGAAGTCCACACATCTACAAGTGGCCAAGGTTGAGAAACACTGAGATAAGGATAGGCACTGATGGGCTCACTTTGAGAGAATGTTTTGGGCAATCTCACAAAATGGCTGCTATGGGAAGGGTTGCCTCTTCACAAAATGGTTGCTAAAACATTTATTAGAAAGCAAAAGTTGTTCCATGCCATCTCTCTAACTTTGCAAGATTTTTTTTTTAACCATCTCAGTTTATAACTTTTTTTCTGAGCAGGTAGAGCTCCTTCCAAAAGAATCCCAAGCTGGTATCACCTATCATTTTTAGTTTCTAAAAATGGCCAGTCTGGGGTGCAGACACGTTCTTGAAGAAAAGTTTGAAGCTAGGACCTGGTGTTCTAGTTTGCCGAACATTTTCCCTGTCGATTTTTTTAAAGTTTTGTTTTGGTTTTAAAGTCAGATGAACCTAAAATTGCCCAAGGATTTAACTCCAAGGATATGGGTATTCACTCTGGGACATAGCTAACTCCTTTCCATCTTTTACCTCCACTAATTCATTTTGTTCTTCTCAGAACCCAAACAATTGAAATTTATTCCCCTATCCTGAAACAGCAAACCTGTTCCCACCTTCTCACTTGCTTATGTGATTCAGCCTTGATCCATTCCATCATTGGAAACCAATCTTTCTACTAAGTGGTTGTATATTTATGTATAATTTCACCATTATTCCTGACCGTTGAGAAACCAAGTTCTGTGCAACCTCACCTGTATGGCAAATCAAGTCAAGATGGGTTTTAAAATGTTATCCCTGTCCCCAGCGCAGTGATTTCATCAGTTGAGCATCATTAGCAGGGAGAAATGAAAGAGTGATGGGGGGAAAAGAATTCTAGGCTTACAGTAATCATGTGTGTGCACATGCTCACGGCGACAATTTTCTGTCTCTTTCAGCTACAGGCTTATTGCCCAAGCCAAGCGTGTCCATCATCCAGCTGTTCAGAGAACACATGGATTCTGTCTATCTAAAGTGTGACACAACAGTGAGATCTGCAAATATCAGCTGGATCCACAATAGGAGACCACTCAACTCCAACCCTCGGATCCAGCTGTCCAATGATAATCAGACTCTCACCATCCAGCCCCTTCTCCGTAATGATGCTGGGGCATACCAGTGTCAAGTGTCCAACTCCTTCTCTGTTGAACGGAGCCACATCACCAACATTTCGGTGATTTGTGAGTATTCACTTCCTAGTATTGCCAGCTTCTTCTTCCTGAGAGATCATAATCTGCCAAAGGTTGCGCACTGCTATGTGTGAGAGTAGGAATCTAGCCTGAGAAAGGATTAGCAAAGCAGGCTTCCAGTTTTAACCGAAAGATTTATTTAATAGTAGAGAATATAGGTAGCTGAGTATTGAACTTCTTCGTGTTCTCTGAGGATGGTGGTTTTCCTGCAGACGCTTCTAGGCAGCGTCAGAGAACGTCAAGCTCAAGGAACACCAAGAAACTAGCAGATTTATTTAAGCAAATACATGGTAGCCTAGCACCTAGCTAGCTACACCTATCAGACAGAGAGTGGGGAGCAAGAACTCTGCTTGTAGCATTCTACAATGCTACAAAATTCTACAATTCGGGGAGAATGCTAGAGAGCGGACCCTGAGATTAGCTAAGAGTAGGCAGTGTGAAAGTCAAAGGGCGATATGTAATAAACCCATAACTATCTACACACACCCTACTGTCCCTTGTGGCTGAAGCTTCAGTGCCAGTGAAGTCATGCTCCCACCATTTACATTTACTCTGGATTTCTGAACAGCTACGTGGTTAGAAACAGACTCACTCTTATTGCAGCATTTCTCAACCTGGGCAACTTTAAGACGGGTGGACTTCAACTCCCAGAATTCCCCAGCCAGCATGGCTGGCTGGGGAATTCTGGGAGTTGAAGTCCACCCGTCTTAAAGTTGCCCAGGTTGAGAAACACTGCCTTACTGGTTGTTCAAATGTGTTTTCAAAAGAGAAGTTTAAAGTTTACCCTGGGTCATCAACAGAACAGGAGTGGAACCTGACCCCATCTTGACTTTTTTTATTCCCCCCTCCAAACATAGAGATGCCCCTGCTACTAGTAACAGCTCCTTCCCTTTTCTTTTATTGCAGTTTAATTCCACTTGAATGCATAAACAAGTTTCAGAGTTACTGGAATCCAGAGGCTTTTCCTTTAAAACGTATAAAAAAAGGGCCCAACCCAAGCTCCCCTAGCTTGCAAGACGTTGCTTTGAAATCTCTTTTAGCATGTCTGAAAGTGCTTCTGAATGCAGTCAAGTTTGAGATTGGTGGTTCCTTTGTTCTGGAATAGAGCTATTCCAGAAGAATGCCAGACTAGCACTAAACTGGTATCTAAAAGGTGCCCAAGGTTTAGTTTATTTTATTTATTTGACTTAAAGGCCTCCCAACTCCAGAATGATTCTGAGCAGCTTACACTAAAAAATAAAAAGTTTTTTTTTTTTAAATCTGCACATCCAGACAAACAATCCTCATCACACTGTTGTGACACAACACACAACCGGGACTCCATAAGTACCTACCCCAAGGCCTGGGAGAACAGCCAAGTTCTTAAAGACTTCCATAACATTATCAAGGAGGGAGCTAAACGCAACTCTCATTCCAGAAGGCCGGTGCCACCGCAGAGAAGGCAACTATCAGCCAATGGTCATCTCTCTTTGGACACACCTAGGAACAACACCTGCCCCAAAGCTAGTTCTGATAGACAACTAAACCTGCTGCTTGAGCAACCTGTCAAAATCACCTCTCCCCCAGCCCCACTGAAGAGAGTGACTAATTTCTTCCCCCAGCTGCTGACATTTTGGGAGTGGGCCAAAAAAGGGAGGGATCTGTTTTCTTTAGCTTGCCCCACATTAAAGCTGAAAGCAGCACCAGATGCTGGTCTCTTTCCTAAGGCAGAATAGATTCCTGCCCGTGTCCTTGTCACTTCATTGACCCAATGACAGCCTTCATTCACACAGCACACTATGCTTTGTTACTGGGGCATTCAGGGGGAGGTGCCTTCTTGACCTTTTTGACCCCCCTCCCAAAGGCGCCCTACTTTGTTATATCTATTCTTGCTGAAAATGACAAAAATTGAGTAACCAATGGGACCATTTAGGCTACTATGTTCACCATGTGCAAAGAATTAGTTTCATTTTTCTCTCTGATATGTAGTTCCTTTTTCTTGAGTTTTTTTCTTTAAATACCCTACTACATTGCTCCTTCAGTTTTCCTCTAATAGGACAGGAGAAAGAAGGAGAATGGAGGAAGGAAGTATCTCAACAACCCAGAATTTTACCTTCTATTGTAAATTGCTCTAGAACCCTAAATGAGAGGTCTGTTCCAATAAATTGACGGTCTTTCAGAGTGCGTCTTTTCTCCGGTAGGATTTTTAAGGTTCTGAAGGGGGAAAGGAGTGATAACCAACTGCTATCAAGCCCTCAACACTTCCATATTGTATGTTTCCCTCCAGATGGTCCAGATTCTCTTGTGATCACGGTGACTGCGACGTTTCCTATCAAGCCATCCAACCTCAAAGTCAACTGCAAAGCCAGTTCGTTTCCCGAAGCAGAGTATCGTTGGTTCCACAATGGGAAGGAAATCAGCAGAATGGCTGAACTGCTGGTCAATAACATTCAGTCGGGGAGTTACACTTGCCAGGCAATGAACCCCCTGTCTCACCAGATAGGAAACACCACTTTGGAGATTGAATAGGAGCTGCATAGGCCACTATCAGCCCCTGATGTTATTATTTAGATCCGTATTTCTGTGGCCAATACCCTTTCTGTGATGTCTCCTATGCCTCAGATTGAATTCCTTACTTTGAATGCTTTAGGTCAGTGTTGTCCAAACTTGGCCACTTTAAGATGAGTGGACTTCAACTCCCATGCTGGCTGGGGAATTCTGGGAGTTGAAGTCCACTCATCTTAAAGTGGCCAAGTTTGGACAACACTGCTTAAGGTTATCCAACTCCAGCATATCCCATTTCTGATTAATTCTATATTCCATCTCGAGCTTTTCCCTTGACTAAGAGTTACTGACACAATGATTATGATGGGATATATACATGACAAATAACACTCCTCTCTAATAATTAGACACTCCTTAGTTAAAAGAGCTGAGTCTTTTTGCTATACATGACATGCAACCATGAAGACCTATCAGAGGGCAGGAATATCAAAATACTCCCCGTTTTTCAAGCTTATAGGAACTTTTTCCCTTCCATCCATATTTTCCCCAAGCTAATATTTTATAATGTCTCTTCTGAATTCCATTTCACTGCAAAGCAAAGTAGTAAAATTGATCTCCTAACTTCAGTTATTGAAATCAGAAGGTGTCCTATCGAGGCTAAAAATCCAGAAGTAACAGGCTACCAGATGAGGATTATTCAGTAGCTCTGAGTTATATCAAGTAAAGAAGAAACTTGTCACATAAGTCAGAGTCCCAAAAGGACATGGAACTCTTAGGTCAGCATTAAGCAGCCCATCCTGGTTCAAACACGTATTTGCATATAAAGAATTGGTAACTGGGGCAGAATCTGTTCTTGCAGGAGTTCCAGTTTGGTGGAATGCAGACTATAGTTCTTCAAGGACCAGAAATTCTTCTGTGATCTTATGCTCCACAGGAATAACTCCCTTTAATCTGATCAGTGATGGAAATGCATATCTAACCTTCCCTGATCGGGTGGTATCCTCCAGATATTTTGGATCTGCTGTCCAAAAATTCTGAGTTGTAGTTCAACACTTCTCAAGGGCACAAGGCTGAGGAAGACTGGTGTGGACAGTTGGACTGGCCCAACGTCCAACCTTCCAGAACCATATGGACTTGAGCCAAGATGGCAAGGTAATAGCAACTAAACAGAGAGCACGCCAATTGCACGCATTTGGCATCTGAACTCCTTTGCAAGACACCTTCATTCTCTTTCTGCTCTTCTCTTCCTTGGCCTGACCTCCAAACGTGCCCTTCATACCCTACCCCACCAATTTCTACAGGCATCTTCCCCATCAGAAATCCACCCTGACACCAGAAAAGGGTGCATAATAAAACTTGCCAGTTAGAAACCGATACTGTCAACATTTGGATGACTAATATTGAGGGTGCCCCAACCCAAACTGCCAAGACTGGATCAAAGAGCATTGATGCCCCTTCCCCTGCCCCACGGCAAATATTTTTCTGGTTTATAATTCAGCTACTGGGAAATGTTAAAGTTAATTGTGTGCGTGAAAGGGCTCCTCCACACCCTGGCCATAAGGAAGGATCCGCCTCTAAGAATCCGAGGGCTTCCTGCCTAGGACAGAATCCCAGGTCTCCCAGTTTTTAGCCTAATTCCTTTAACCACTACCCCAAATTAGCTCTCGCGGAATATACTTTCGTGGCCCCAAAGAAATCACCCCAACATTTTATTTAAGTCCTTTCATTTAGGGCTGAAACAGGTCCTTCTGGGTCTCAAACTAGCATAGAATAATGCTGTTCTTTCTACTTCTTAAATGTGAGCGTACTCTATTAGTAAATGTAGGAATATTTTGCATATGCATAGAAACGGCTATCCCTTGTAGGCATCTTTTTCAGAGGAAAACAGAGGCAGGTTTTTTTGGTGGTAGATACAGAGGATCATCGGGGTGGGAGAGTTTATTTTGAACTTATTCTGTAATTGCTGTTGGTAATTATGGTGCAGGAAGCGTTCACTCTTACCTTTGATTAAATAAACCTTGTTAAGGAATGGACCAGAATTGCTCTGTTTGTGGGGATATAGATCATCAATCTTAACCTGAAGGACTAGGTCAGAGACAGATCATCATGGAGAATATCTACCTATGTGGTCGCTAACACATAATCGTCAAATCAGATTATAAAAACGAAGCAGAACCGTGAGATTTTCTGCAAAGAGTATTATTATTATTATTATTATTATTATTATTATTATTATTATTTAAATTTATATGCCGCCCATCTCCCCCAGAGGGAGGGAGATCATTAACCCCCCCCTTACCGCGGGGGGCGGATGGGGGGCGACGGGCGTTTCTCCAGCCAGGACCAGGGGCCCCTTCTGTCGCCCGGCCTCCCTTCGCTTCCTCGCCTTGCGCAGGAGAGGAGCTTCCCAGGCCGTCTCCCCTCGGGTGCCGGAGAGGGTCCTGGGGACTTTTCCCCTCCCGCCCGACGCAGGGCTCCGCGGTCGCCCTCCAAAGCCGTGTTCCGCCTGGCCCCCACCTCCCTCCAGCCCGGCGTGCCCGCCTCGTGGCCTCCCCGCCCTCCCCGCAGCCCGACACCGGGCAGGGCCGCGCTCTCGCTGCCCCAGCAGCTGCCTCTTCGCTCCGGTCGCCGCGGGGAGGGAGGCGCCTCGTGCCGGGTCCCCTGGCCGAGGGTCCCGGCGGTCCGCTCGGTCTCCGCTCCGCGTCCGAGTCGGAGGCTCCGGAGGAAGAGGAGGGGGCGGACGGGGGAAAGGGTGCTCCGCGGAGCGGGGGGATCCAGCCGTCCGGCGAGGGCGGGGAGCGACGGGCGTCGCCCCGGTGGAGGGGCTGCGGCCCAGCGGCGCTGCTGGCAGGTGGGTGGGAGCGGGCTCCGGCCGTCGGGGGCGGCGGTCTCGGGCGGCGGGGCCCCCAGTTGCGAGGCTTTGCGGGTTCTGCCGAAGCCCTCCGCCTTCTTGGCGAGCTCGGCTCCGCGCAGGCACTACTGGGCAACAGCAGCTCGGTCTCTGCTCTTTCCCTTATTCGTGCCCCGCCACGGATTCGGGTTCACCTACTCCGCCGTAGCTACCCCGCCGCCCCTGCCCTGTTGCCGTCGCTGATTCGGATTGCGCTCCGCGATGGGCCTGAAAGGGCATCGCACCGAGACCTCACCTGTCCCCTTTTTCAAACCGGCAGTTTCCTTCGGCGGAATGCTTTTCAGTGGAGCTGGACTGCCATTACGCAGGATCATGGAGCTAGCGGCTAGCAGCCCAAGGCATCAGGAGAAAGCTTGCTGGCACTAGGCTGCCTTTGAGCAGGATGGGAGAACCAGTTTGATTGCCTTGCCGGGAATCTTTTAATGGAGTTTAGGCTTTCTTAATCTTTTTACCTTTGAATCTTGTTTGACTCTTGGTGACCTCCTAGACAGGCCCATGTAGGTAGTTTCCTTATCAGTGATATGGAAGGATATTTTTTCCTCCTCCCGGCCTACATTACAGCCGTGGGATTTCCTTGTGAATTCCCATCCAAGGACTAAACCTGTGCCAACCGGCTTAGTCCAGCCAACCTTGGATATCTGGAAAGCTGGGTGTGCCAGCCCCTGCGTAGTACAAAGATGCTGTGTTCAGTAGAACCCCCAAGAGATCCAAGATAGCCTACTTTTTAATCCTTTTCACCGTAGAGACCCACTCCTTCCCATGCCCTGACTGCACTTACACACAACATTGGGCAAAAATGTGGGTGGATAACTTGTGGCTCAAGGTGTCTTGTGAGCCATAGCGGCTGGGCTGGATAAAATGTGGTTCAGGTAAGCCAGGATATGTGTGCTGCGTGAATCCATTCTATCTCACCGGAAGAACCTTCTCTGGTTTCCTGGTGTATCTCAGTGTTCTTTAGAAAGCCACTTTGCAGGATTATCGTAGACCAGAATAACAGTTCTATGCTACGAAAACAGATTGTTGGAGAACTCTCACAACATGCTCTTCAGGACCATTTTCTGACATCTTTTCAGGCTGCATCTCATGAATCAGGGAGGAGGGGAACAAGTGGGTCTGTACAAGCACAGTTAAATTCCAGGTCTGCAATAATGCTGGAGGTTTGAAGGCCGTCACTGGAGGTCTTCAAGCAGAGGCTGGATGGTCTTCTGTCAGTAGATTACTTCTGTGGTGCCTCCCAAGCCTATAAAACTGGAGCATTTGTAGGCTGCGGCCAACTCAATTTCATGAGCACTGTCTGTGGAGCAGGAGTCAAAAGAATCAAGATAGTGGAGGCAACTGCACCACTGAAGCTGCCACGTTGACCTTTTTGGCACCCTCCCCCAGGAACCCTGACTTTCACACAATCAGCTGAAGCTCCTTGTAGGACTTTTGCGATGATGTTCATGGAATGTATTGTCGAAGGATGTTCATGGAATGCTTGCCTTTAAAGAGCATGTGTACTTACAGCAGGTATTGGGGGTTGCCAAATGTGAAGAGTTGAATGCCACATGTTAGCCAGGGCCTGTGTGTTGCTGACCATACCCAAGAATAAGTCTTTGATTTACAGCAAAAATTGCTCTTCTTCCCCCGGTTGACAGCCATGCTCCTGATGAATTCCTGCATTCAGCTGATTGAAGGCCATGATGTGGCCAACACAGATATTCCAATAACATTGACACCACTGAAGCCTACCAAAGGACAGAACATCTTCCTTACCCCCAGGTTGGATTCTGAGAATTTTACAAGATGCAGCTGGTACCGAGGGATGGCGGCGAACTCAGAGGAACTGATATTTACCTATGACCGACCTGTGTTTTACATGGTTGGAGATGCTTACACTGGTCGAGAGACTTTAGGTGCAGATTGCTCCCTTCATATTAAGTATTGTGTGACGGACAATTCGGGAACGTATACAATCACTATGGAAGGGAGTGTGATTGCAACAGGACAAGTCAACTTAGATATCTCAGGTGCAACTTACTTATTCTTTCAGCACTCTGATTTCATTGATTGATTATCTGCCATCATGTCAGTGTCATCTCCCGGGACAATTTATCCCCAACATGGCTCTATTTATACACCCCAGATCAGTGTTTCTCAATCTTGACAATTTGAAGATGTGTGGACTTCAACTTCCAGAACATCTTCAAACTGCCAAGGTTGAGAAACACAGCCCCAAATTGTTCCCAGAAGATAAGCCCAGAAGTGTTTTCTTGATCGAATCTCACTCAAAACACTTCTACCCAAGAAAGGCTTTATTGTAGTTGGGTTTATTTGTTTTAGATGTTTTAGTTCAATAGTGTTTTTATCTGTTGTTAGCCACCTGGAGTTGCTATGGTGAGATGAGTGACCATATAAATCTAAATAATAAATAAGACTGCATATCATCCAAAAATCCACTTCCTTTGACAAATAGAAATTATTTTTCTTTGTATGTGCTACGTTGTCAGAGAGGAAGAGAGAGAGGGAGAGACATCCTGTTTGGTAAAAACCTCTTCCTCATCAATCCTCTATCTAAATGAATGCTCTGGATCATCTAATACCCCACTAGTAACTTCTAGCATCATCTATACCAGTGTTTCTCAACCTTGGCCACTTTAAGATATGTGGACTTCAACTCCCAGAATTCCCCATGCTGGCTGGGGAATTCTGGGAGTTGAAGTCCACATATCTTAAAGTGGCCAAGGTTGAGAAACACTGATCTGCAGTCAATCAGATACTGTTGTGATAAAGTGACATAATGAGGACAGGCTTTATCTTACTTCAACGATGACTGGGTGATGCTATGAAGATTCTGTAAGTTACAAATGGGCAATGACTAAAAAGGACATACCTGTCTTAATACTCAGGGGACCATTCCCAGCTTCCACATTGATTCAACCATTCTTCCATTCTAGACGGACTTGATTCGGTTGACCCAGACCAAACTGAAGATATGGCACTGAAACTAGGTAACTATTTAGCTTTATTGCGTGTCACAAACCATGGCATCTTTATGTCTCCTTTTGGTCCTTGTCATTTACAACAAGGTGGCATTGGATGGTTCTGTTCCCCAGAAGTGCTTAATGTGGTGATTGAATTAATTGGGTTTGCTCCATGAGTCGAGTTTACTGATCACAGTACATTAATCCATGAGAAAACTTATAAAGGTTAACATTAGCCAAGGTTAGCATCCTGTGCAAATGCAACTGCTAGTTGTATAGATGTTGTGTGAATACAGACATTGGGTAGCATTTCCTCGTTGATCCAGAGGGCCCTGTTCCTTCTGAAAAAGACATTCTCTTTTCCTATTTCAGATGTTCCTCTTCCAAAGACAGCACCCTGGAAAACAAAAGATATTGTTGGGCTTGTTTTTGGGATCTTATTGTTGGTCCTGGGATTGATTGGAATAATAAGCTTACTTTACCCCCGAATCCGTAAGACCTTCCAAACTGGGAATTCTGGAATCCTGGCTTCTAGTGCTGGGGCAGGGGACTGACAATGAATAAAGGGAGCAGGAAGCGCATGGGGACTCAGGAATCTTAATTAAAGAAGGGGAGATGGCTGGAAACTTTATTTATTTCTTGGATGGAGATGATTTTGGGGACCTGCAAAAATTGGAGACATTTCTTCTGTTTGGGTAGGCTTGGGTTAACCGACAAGAACATCTCTGTCATGCTTTGCTCCATTGTGAATTGACGCAACTCCCACATCATGTGGTGCCTTTCCCTTGGACTGTCCTTGTTGCGCAACCCTCCCAGTTGCATTTAGGGCCTTCTTCTTATCGGGCAGATGATCAGAAAAACAGATGAATCTCTGGGCTATTCTTTTCATGACCCATCGCTGCTCGATTGGAGCAGGTGCCTTGTGAGCACCAGGGAGGAAAGACCTACAGCTGATGCAGAACATTCTCCATCTCTGGAAGACCACAGCTGGTTGCCTCAGTCTTTCTCTGAGCAATTACAATGGACATGGCCATTATTTCAAGCACTGTAGAGCTCTGATGAGGAATCTGCTCCTTCCCCCTCTACTATTTCTCCTTAAGAACAGGTCCAGTGGGAATGATGCAACTCACAGTGTAGCACAGGGATACGGTACTCCTTATTCTGTTGGTCAAGAGAGGGTTCTCAAGTAGCAGAAAATTGTTTTGGAGACCATAGCTGCCCAGATAATTGAACATCTCTTTGGCGACTGAAGGCACAAGGCTCAGAATTAGGGTGAGTCTACTTTTCTCATTAGCCAGGTGATTCAAAGGATCCTACTATAATTTATGGAAGGAAGTCAATGAACCTAATCTGTTGGCACAGGCAGTTCACCATGGCCACCACCCTACAATACCCACACACATGCACACACGCACATACACACCCACGCACAATGAATGGCAGCTGGAAACCAGTCTGCTGGTTTTCCACTGCAGTGGAAAGAACGATAACGAGGGAGAAGAGCATGGTATGTGTGTGCAAGAGGGAGCGTGGAGTATGTGACTGCATGTGACTCAGCCACTTGCACAACCTTCGAAGCCCAAACGGATGTCTGCTTGTTCCTCCAAGGAACCCTGGCACAGGCCTTAGAATCACCTTGCTTCCTCCTTAAAGCATGACATTTCTCTTGCTTAAAAAAAAATGACCTGCTTTTCCAAGAAATCAGTGGCCCCAAGGATCACTGCTTTTTTCACCCAACTTTGAATTCAGTCTATAAACTTCGGAAAGGACTGGCATGTTCAGAAATGGCTCTCTTGTGCTAGAAAAAGAGTTTTGCGTAGGGTTCAATGGTGGAGGGGCTGAGAATTTCCCTTCTTTGTTAGGTGCCTGTTGCCAGCATGGCAAGAGTTCTACTCCAGACATGGCCCTGCCTATACCTTCATCTCCACCCTTGGTGGACATTTCCCCACCTGAACAGGTCAGGCCTTGGATGATTTAATTTCTGGGATATTTCATAAACACCAAGCTTAATATAAAAGCGGGTTAATCACTATTAGACGTAACTATGTAAGACTGGACAACAGAAGAAAGCAGGCAGGGAGCAGAGACCAAGAAGAAGAAAAAATCTTGGTTCCGGTATAAAGATCTTACTCTAAAATACTGGTGCCTTTCAGATAAGGGACAGAAAGACAACGCCCTTTAAACCGGAATCAAAACTTCAGAGTCAGAGAACTGAAGGGCATAAGAAAAGAAGCATACAATGCTGCTTTGAAAACAGGTGGTATTCCTGGGTCTTAGGAACATGGAATTAGAGCATTGATCCGGTTTTTAAAATCCAGACAATTGAGCACTAATGCACTTGCTAAGCCTAAGAATTCCTATGGTTAATAACAAGTGAAATACTCTTCTCAACCCAGGTCGAATCAGACCATACGACGGATATTTACTGCATATGTGAAGTAAGTAAAGAATCCTCGATCTATGTTGCTAAGGGTAATGGATCACGTTGGGAGGGGGCAAGTGCTGGGGAGACCAATAAGTAAGGAATGATGCCTTTGAACTTTAAGAGCCTTTCCAACCGTCCTCGAGATGCTGGGAAACTATACTAGTGCGCAATTTGCCCTCCGCATGGTCGATCCTTATCTTTCCCTCTGTTTCACATCATTGCACTCACCTGTCTGAGAAAGCCTCATGGGTTCTGGAGGCTGTCCTGCAGAGCGTTGGAATAAAGCACGGAGAAGCACACTTCAGCGTTGGGACGGCTGAGAACGACTGCTCGGGCCGTCCCACTCATGGGATGAAGGATGCAGCAAAGATGCTGCCAAGACATGTTTGTGCCATGCTTGGGCGCGAGGGGAGGAAGGGCCTGGGAGTTGGAAAAAAGGGGATGAGTGATTTTCTCCCCATCCACCCAGACTAAACCAACACTGGCTGAACAGTGGTCTGATTGCCTAGGCCAGCGTTTCTCAACCTCAGCAACTTCAAGATGGGTGGACTTCAACTCCCAGAATTCCCTAGCCAGCTGGCTAGGGAATTCTGGGAGTTGAAGTCCACCCATCTTAAAAGTTGCTGAGGTTGAGAAACGCTGGCCTACATCTTCATGATCTTCATGAAAAGCACCTCCAGATCTTCCACCCAGAGGTAAACGATACAGATTGAAATCTATGGATTTCTTTTCCTTTCCGACATGCATCCTTCTGCCCTGAAAAATAAGGTATATATTCCTTGGGTGCCAGAGGTGTCTGCAGGCTGTGGTCCAAAAACTCAAGATGGCCGTCTTGACAGTGTAGTTGTGGCCTCGAAGATGCAACTGAAGCTCACCTATTTTTTATGTGCCTGACAGGTACAATGCCCATACAACATGGGCGGAGTTTCAGGTGCCCCTACCTGGTTCCCAAAACACCAAATAAAATATCCAATCGGTTTGATGTTTGAAATTTTCGGCTGGAGTTACCTGTTTTCTTTTCAGGATTTTGCGGGACTAGAATCGTGTGATGGCGGGGAATAACAACGGCTGAATCTACCATCCTCTCCTCTTTGCGATTTTTGTCACTGATCTGTTACTTTGTGAAGGTGTTATCTTACCTGTGTTTATAATGGCCAGCACAATCTTTCTCACAGCTGCAAACCAAACTATATTTCTTTCTCTGAATCTCATCATTTAAAAAAAGGAATCAAGTATCTTGTTTTAGACAGACCGAATTACCCTACGCAAACAACACCAAGAACAACCCATGTGATGTTATTCTTACATATATATGTATGACCTCTTATCCCTAGACATATATTTGTGTCTACAAAGAAAGACAAAATGGTCATTTTTCAGTTGCTCAACCTGACATTTATCATACTAAGTTGGTGCTCATGGGAAAAGTTGGCCACGCAATCACTTTTGATGAAGGGAACTGGTTTCTGCAAATAAATCCTGCTGATCATCACTTTGAGCAGTGAGTCATGTTGTGTTCACATTCCATTCTTTATTTATTTCCAAAGTTTATATTCCACACAGTCCTGATGAACTGTGGGGGTTAGCAATAGAAATAAAACATAAAATATAATTACCCAGTAAACTTTGAAAAACGACAATGTGCAAAGAAGCAACTAAAGGTCAAAAATATGCTAAAATAAGATGGCTTTCAGTCGTTTGCAAAATGCCAGCAGAGATGGGGCCATCTGTATCTCCTGAGGGGGGATGTGGGGGGGGGGATTTTCCAAATATTGGAGGCTGCTTAATTATAGTCACTGTCACAGGTAACAACCCAAAAGGCAGGTGTTTGCACAGTGGGGGAAAAAAGCATGTCTTTGTGTTTCCCATCCCAAATTGTAGAAACAATTTTAGCCATTTTGGGGAACCACAGAGGGATTATGGAAGGGGGTAGTGGTGAAGAAGTTGGACTAGGAGTGGGGAGACCCAG
The DNA here is from genome assembly GCF_059951505.1 of Python bivittatus. Classification (NCBI taxonomy): domain Eukaryota; kingdom Metazoa; phylum Chordata; class Lepidosauria; order Squamata; family Pythonidae; genus Python; species Python bivittatus. Next base: position 4,039,598 of record NW_028277054.1, read on the forward strand.
GTTCTCGTCCTTCCTGGGCACCGAAGCTAGCTGGGTGACCTTGGACCAGTCCCTCCTCTTCAGCCCAGATCAATGCCAGGCTCTGAGACAAGCAGCTGACTGATGAACCAAACCCCTTGTCACATCATGCACTGGGAGTTTTGCTATAAGAACTAGCAAGTGGACTGCAAAAGGAGGAGGAAAATAATTCCTTGGGGATGTCCACTTTCTCTGAGAGGTCCAAAAGAGTTTCTACATGATTGTTCACCTAAAACCACGAAGAAAAATGCCAAGGTAAAATCTAGCGAGCTGGCAATGTTTCCAAATTATTAGTTGTTGCGCTCTCTCTCTCTTTTCCTCCCTCCCTCCCTCCCTCCCTCCCTTCCTCCCTCCCCCCTCCCCTCCCCTCCCCTCTCCTTTCCTTTCCTTTCCTTTCCCTTCCCTCCCTCCCTCCCTCCCTCAACTCAGTTACGGGAGAAATAGTTATCAGTTATCAAGTCAATCACAAGGATTACAATAATGCAGGGTTTTTTTAGTTAATATATTGATATGTAACTTATAAATAGAAACTGGAACTTAAATGAGTTGCTGGGAAGGTGGGGGAATGAGGAGGGAAAAATTAAACATCTAATTGAGTAGAACTGATATGCCATGAAAAGGAAATGAAGCTGGCATTTCGGGAGGTTAAAGAACGCATGTTCCTAACCAGCATCAAAAAGACAACTTGGTCATCACAGCAGTGCAGTGATACTCCACCCCTTTTGTACACTTTGATCATGCTGATTCAGCTCCCATCTTACCTTGTATGATCCCCCAGCAGACACCACTGTTCCTGCCTTCCAGGAAGTTGTGGTTTGTTTTACCCCTGGTTTATTGAATAGACGCCTCAGGCTAAGCCATAAACCAAAGCCACCATATTATTTCTACAAATCACAGCAGCGGGGTTCATGGAACACAACCAGATTGAAGCAAAGCAGGTTCTGTCCTGGTCTGAGCTGTGAATGTAAACCATGAGTTAGCCCATTTGGTGGGGGAAGAGTGAATGTCTAAGAGCCTTAGCATGTTTGGGTGCTCAAGGAGTCACAGTAGCCACTTTCACAGCCCACCCAGAGAACGGGGTAATGCTTTGGTAGGAAATCACTGGGGTGACCACAACAGACACAAAGAGAGAAGTTGGCTTGGAGGAAGCGCAGCTCAGGAAGACGAAAAAGATCTCAAATGCAAGTTCCATTTGGAGTCGCAGAGAAGTTGAGGTGGATTCATGTGGCCAACCAAAAGGATTCCTGGATCTGAAGATGGGCATAAGATGGGAGAGTGCCTGGCATATCCTGTCCTTCATAGGTGAACAACAAGAGCTTGGTGTGGGCAAGGTCTACAGATAAAGACGTTTCATCAAGGAGGGATTTGGTCCAATAGGAAATGAACGGGGCTAATGTGTGATCACCTGTTCCTCACTTGGGACAGGCTTTGGAAACAGGAATATTCATAGGGGGAGGATCAAAAAAGTCAAGATGCTGACCATGGCCACACATGTGAAGCCTCGACCAGTTTTTACGTGCTTCATCTTGACTTTTTGGATACCCACCCCCAATGGGATGCCTTTGTCTGGAAGAGTAGGACATTTTTAAAACAAAGATGAGAGAGAAGCAAGAATCTCTACGGCACCAGATTTATTGTAGTGCCAACTTTCTCCAACCTGGCACTTTTGGGTACAGTGGCCTATATTTCCTGTCACAGCCTGCTGGCATGGCCATTACTCTGGAAGATTTTCCGGTTTTCTCCCTGCGGTAACCAACACTTGGGTTGTGGCCAAATCAAGCTAAAAACAACCTTCAGCCATTTTCCTCTTCTTGCCATATCGAAAGCAGCAGAAGGGCAGAGAGATTAATAACAGAGGCTGTTTGATAACCGCAGCTAGTTCCAAGGAACAGCTGAGAGGTCTTCAGAGAGGTCAAAAGCTGTCAATGTAATCAGAGCTTGGCAATCAGAGCCTGGCCCATTTTTTTACATGCTTTGCACACACAACATGCTTTGCTTTGCTTTGCTCTGAATTGTTGAGCCATGGCTGTCATTTGTAGGGCCAGATTGGTGTTGAGAGAAGAGGAGAAGATATTCCTTTTAAGCTGGAACAGCTCAATTCAAATGTCTACTGCCTCTGTAGTGGGCTGGGGATGACATGAAGGTGACATGGTGACCTGGCTTACAGAAACTGTGAGGCTTCTCTATGCCTTGGTCAGCAGGA